>NC_132997.1:37702270-38011992 GCF_048564905.1 Vicugna pacos | reverse complement strand
GGCTCTGGCTGGATGCATGGAGGTCACTGCGCTGACTCTGCCACCAACTGGCAGCTCCCTTCCTGACTCTTTTATTCCTCCAGCCACAAAGTGACCGGCTTGCTCGTGATGCTCCTGGGGGATCTTGCAGTTAGGACCCTGGCACAGAGTCTCTAAGCGGCCCATCCTTAGTGGATCATGGATCCCTTTAGAAAACGGAAGACAGAGCATCTGACTCTCAGGTACACGGTGCAAACTTCTGCATAAAAGTCCCTGGGTGTTTGTGGATTCCCTAATACCCACCCGTAGACCAGGAGTCTGGGGTTCTAATCATACTCATAATCAGGAAGCCGTAACACCCAACCGCCCCACCGGCCAGAAAGCCGTAATAAAGGGAAACAAGGCTCGTGCTCTCAGCAGCAGCGATGGCCCCCGCCCACACCAGCTCCTAATGAGTTTTTCTCCTGTTTGCCGATGGAGGACACTTGTAATAAAGTTTAATGTGGAAGAACAAGGTGTATTTAACCAAAGCTGTAAACATCTCTAATTCTATTTAAAACTATAGGGTGCAGTCATTAACATTTAACAATCAGACACGCAATTTGGTGTGAAGCTAGTTGAGCCGTGTTTATTAGAAAGCCGGCACCAAGTCATCTTTTATCAATGACAACAGAAGGAGCAGAAACCTGCTGTGGCTGCCCTCCCACCCCACCCTATGCATTAATTAAGAGTCTTCTCCAAATCTTCCACCCCATGGAAAGACACCGACTGCCTTGGAGAAAAATCTGCTGAGCAGGGCAGACGTGGCTCAGCAGGGACGTCTGTTAGGTTTGGGCACCCAGGGAGTCATTTGCCCCAGAAAAACAAATCTTTTTTAAAAATGTGAAATGAACAATTAATTAAGAATGAGAAAAGGGTCAACCTTGATTCTACTTGATCACTGCAGAGTTCACACCACCGCTGAGTCCTTCCTCCTTCCAGAAACTTCCAGACACAACTCCCCTCCGACTCCTCCAATGGCTTGCTCTGCTCTGGTCTCCTTCAGGCTCCTCGCCTGCCTCCGGACCCGCCAGCAGGGGGCGCTCCCACCACTCAGGCGCCTGCTCAGCTTCCGTCCTGGCTGGGCTGCCTGTCTCTGGGGAGTTTGCTCAGTCAGGGCTTCAGCTGTGACTTATGATCTGAAGACATCCTCATTCCCCTCAGGGGCTCCAGATCCACATTCCCCAGCCCCCGACCCCCAGTTTACATCCCTGCTACTCAAAGTGCAGTCCAGAGACCAGAAGCATGGTCATTCCCTGGGAGCTTGTTAGAAACACAGATTCCTCGGCCCCCACGCAGACTTCCTGAACCACAGTACAGTTTAACAAGGTCCAGGTCCTTCGTGCACACATTAAACTGTAGGGAGCAATAACCTGTCCTATCCATCTGGACACCCCCCTGTGGCTCAAGTTCAACATGTCCATACTGAAGGCAGACTCTTCCTCCAAACCATGTCTTCTTTGTTTTCCAACCCCGTGAACAGCTTCTATTGGGTGTAGGGAGTGAAGGGGAGCTGGGATTGGTGGTGTGTGGCTGCCTCATCTTACAGTGGGCTCCCTCTCTGGGTCAGGGATACTGGAAGGACATCCCGTTCTAGGTAGAAGCCAGCCAAAACTTCAGGGTCAGCCGGCACAAAAAGGCTCCCTCCGACATCCACGTGACAGGGCTCACTCGAATCTCGACCCGGTGCCCTTCCCCTGCTGTCGCCAGCACTGCTCAGTACTGCCAGGGACCCTACTCCAAACCTAAGGGCCCCTCCCTTAGGAGAGCATCAGTCCTGAAGCCGGATGGTACCTCTCCACGGAGAAGGGCATCTTTGGAGCCCAGCGAGGGCCCACTCAGGGAGAATCAGAGCATGCCAGGAACAAGTTCAGTTTTGGAAATGGTGCAACTGGGCTTCTTGGGTGGTGACCCTCGGGGTAATTCTTTGGCAGCTTTGATTTTATCAGTCAGAATTCTCTCTACTGCAATCTGACAAGCTTGAGCAAAACCAAGATTCTGGCAGTAGAAAAATAGGCTGGTTGATTGGATCAAAAGATGATCTGAAGGAAAGAGAGTCGGGGATTTCAGAGCCTGCGAGCTGGGATTCTGCACTGCCAGGACCCTGTCCTCCCTGCCACTTGCTCAGCATCTCCCTCGTTCTCCAAGGCTGCTCTGCTCGGCAGGAGATGTTGCTGTAGATAGATCTGTGTGCACCCCAGCTCAGCTGCCCAAGGGGAGGATGATTTCTTTCTCCTAAGAATTCTGTTCAGCCCAGACTGGGCCTCGTGCATGCTTTAGCCCATTTTTCTGTGGCCTGGGACATGAGTCCCATTCGTGGCCCAGCCTTGCTTGTAGTCATGCGCACCAGGGGCTGAGTGATGAACAAGGCTGTGAGTGGTCCCTAAAAGCAACCACTGCTTTAGCGTTCTTATCCCAAGTGAGTCTTTGGGCTTCTCGCGATGTGGGATGAACCCAATGACTATGCACTAAAAAAAATGAAGTGCCCCATGTCGTTTTCCCGCCAACAAATATCAGGGGAGGATTAAGCTTGGCTTTCTCTTAAATGCCCTGTGAGTTACCAGAGTCACAATGATTTAACGAAGAGATGATCTTAAAGGAATCTCAACTCTGTCCTCCCTCAGCCGCTTTAGTTCAGGGGCTGAGGCTTTGATTTAGCAAGACAATTTCATTCAGAGGGATTCCCCTCTTGCCCCCTTCCTGGCTTCCTGTGATAATTCCATGTTATGCATGGCAAGGCCCAAACTCACCAGCAAATCTGAGAGTATGTGCACTCTGCCTGCAGAAGCCCCTGCATTCTGAGCTCTTCTGTAACTCCATTCAGATGTCCAGGCAATTGTCCATGTTGAAAACTGCTTCTATAGAGTTGTCCCCAGGGGTTCCTTCCAGCAAAAACAGACTGAAGGACTTTTCCTACTTTCTGATTGAATGACACATTTTCCCTTACCTTTAGAAATGTCAGCACAGGCTTAGTGGTGTATTTGCAAGCAAACGAATAAGTAGACCCATTTTTAAAAAAAGTTTATCATGACAATAAAGTCAAGATTTATCACCCCAAAGAAGCACCAGGTATCAGTCATCCCTTGCTCTCAGTTCTGAGCAGAGTTTGGATGGTTTGCTTCGAGAGATCACGGTGGGGCAAGCTCTGCTTCGATGTTGCCAAGAGCTTCCATGATACCCCTGGGAAGCCTCTTTGGTAGGGGGTGATGGTCTAGCAGCTGCCTTTACACCCTATGCCAGCAAGCCCCCGACTCACACACCTGCGTGTGCGTGGATGCAGTTCTGACCAGTTTTGGAGAAAGAGTCTGAATTGAATCTATAACAGTGACTTGTTAGACGTAACCTAGAGCTACTAGTTCTTAAAATCTTGCGCTCTTCTTAGAATGCATTTATTTCCATGTGTGATGACACTAGGCTCCCAATGACTGTAAGGTGGGGGGCCTGGGGTGACTGAAGTTCAATCCAGTTCTTCACAGGTCTGGGGGCCTCCTACCTCACTGCCATCTCTTCGCCATCTCCTCCACTCCCCCCGGGGACCCTGAGGGCCCCACTGGCCCACAGAGCTCCTTGAGCACATAAGGAAACCACCCTCCTTCCTCAAAACACCATGTAACCATGCTCTGCTGGAAGACGGCCACGATAGAACACGACAGGATGCCGAGGGTGACTATGATAGGATGCTAACATAATTACAGGAATGATGTCCCAGCTATACATCCTCCAGTCCTAAAGAGATGCTCTTGGAAGATCCAGTGAGTTCTTCTTCCAAAGCTGCAGAGTTTACTCACTACCTCTGAAGTCTGGCAGAAAGGGAGGGAATTGAGCCAGGGGAGGCCGGAGAGGAAGACTTCCTCTTTGTAAAGTCAGCCTGTTTTTGCTTCTGGATCATCATTACCTGCTCCCGATTTGGACCCTTTCCAGTAAACCACGAGAGGCACCTGTGAGCTACCATGGGTCTCTGGGAGTGTTACTCTAGGGCTAAGTTCATGGACAAATATTTACTTTTTAAAGTTATTGCAATGAGAGCCTTAAATAGTAAAGCGATTTTCATTTTTGAAAACATGAACTGGCTTTAGCATGAATTAACATGGTGTATTTGTGTAGCAATGTACAGTGTCCAGAATCCTGCAACAGTCATTATCCCACGACACGAATTCTATGAGAGGTTAACTCACCTTTTCTACAGACACGGAGTCTGAGGCAATTAGGGGGTAAGAAACTCCACCAAGTTCACATAGCTATACAGAGGGGGCATGACTCAAGGTTGTCTTTAAAATATATAATTTACCATATATACATGGTCCATTACAAAGCCAAACAACTTCTATAGTGTGCGGTGAAAAACCGCCGAGCACTCACACATCAAGAAGTGTCCTTAACAGCACAGTTGACAGTATGGCTGTGCTCCAGAATGGATTCGCCTCCAGGGAGATCCTGGATGTTGAACAGGTCCACAGAGCAACTTCCCCAGGGAGCTAGATGCCACGCCTCCCAGCCTCCCTCCCCCGCAAGGGCATTAGAATTCACATGCATAGTTGAGTTGGGCAAGGCTCTCTGTAACACGGGGGTGTTCAGGACACAGTTTTCCAACTCAGCTTGTATTTCCTACTGTCCTACTATTGGGGAACCAGGCAGAAGACTTTGCTTTCACACAAGTGGACATTCAGTTAAGAGCTGGTAACCTTGACACCCTTCCCAGAGGCCTTCCATCCTGTTGATCAATGGAAAACTCCCCAGCGCCCTTGGAAGAGGGTGAGTGAGAACTTCTTGGAGAATGTAAATTTCTCCACCTGCAGAAGCCCCACTGCGGGAGGGGTGCAGGCCCTTAGAATGGACAGCGCTCTACTCGTCCTGCGGCCTTGGGTGATAATGGGTGGGGAATCGGACACCGGGGTTTTCAGACAGTTCACTGTCAGCTTAGACCTCAGACTTGCCCACAGTCTTTCTCTTGGCCTCTAAATCGCCAGTGTCGATGCATCTATTTAAAACAAGAGATGCAATCTTGAGCAACCGCCTTCGATAAGCACTTTGCGCTGTTCTGGGTGCCCCGGCAATGTTCTCTGATCCTTTGAAAACCAGTTAGTATCTTATCTACCATCTCACACTTGGTCCTGTAATGGCATTTCCTCCAGCTATATACTATGAGCTTGCTATCACAGGTACAGGAAGAGTAGAAGATTAAAAGTAAGATTTTTAAAAGGGTTAAAACAAACTGAAAGCCAGAGAAAGAAGAAGAAAACATAAAGGGGTTTGGCTCAGCAGAGAATCTCCTTGGGTGGTCTCAGAATCAGAGTCCTCACCCGTCAGGGCTCAGACCCAGAAAATCTTGTCCTGGGAGATCTGTCTTTTGCAGAGAGGAGCCTCGTACCTCTCCGAAGACACCTGGGATGTCATTGGAAAGGGGCTCCCACCCACACAGAAGGCATAAGTGAAAATACAAAAATAAGGATCTTGTATCCAAGGTTTCATAAATAACTGGGGTGGCGGATGGGTTACAGCTTGTTCTCCTCGAAGAGGATCTGGGCGTAGACGGTGCTGGTGGGGACGCCTTTGGCAGTCTGGTGGGGTTTGATCAGCTCCAGCTCAGCATAGGTCAAGTTCTCCTCGGCAATCTTTGGCTATAAGACAAAACACAACACAAGTCTAGTTGACCACAGGGAGTTCGATGTCATTCATTTGTCAGGCACGTATTTTCATAGCACTTTGGGGATTCAAAGGGAAACAAATGGACAAAAAAAAATGTAAGGGGACATGTAACTGCCTTTCTCTGGCTAACTTACTCCACTTAATGTAATATCACTTATATGTGGAATCTGAAGAAATGACACAAAACAGAAATAGACTCACACACATAGAAAACAAAACGATGATTATCCAAGGGAAAGAGGGGAGGTGGGGAGTGATAAATTAAGTGGTTGGGATTAACAGATACACACTACTATATATAAAATCAACAATAAGAAACTACTGAATAGCACGGGGAACTATAGTCAACATCTTGTAATAACCTAATGGAAAAGAGTCTGAAAAAGAATATATATGTATATGTTTATAGGGTTGAATCACTTTGCTGTACACCTGAAACTAACACAACATTGTAAATCAGCTATACTTTCATTAAAAATTTTTTAATTAAATAAAAATAATAAAGTTAAAAAAAGGATGTGTAAAACCTGTAAGATAGATCTCATTGTCGTATACATAACACCATGTCCTACAAAGAGACACTATGATTTATTTTTAAGTTGACACAGAACACTAACAAAAAATGATTAAACATTAGGCCACAAAGTAAACTTTAATTCTGACAAGTAAAAATGCAACTAACAGTCTCTCATGGGAAGGATAAAAAAAGGTAAAGACAGAAACAAAAAATCTTAGACATTAACCCCAAAACCAGAATGCTCCTATCTAAAAATTTTAAGTGACTTAATCTGTATAAAGCTAACATTTCAGAATATCTCGAAAATAATCATAAAGAAGATATTACTTGCCAGAACCTCAAGAATGCTATACTCACAGAAAATTCATAATCTTAAATATTTATATTAAATGATATAAATTAAATGGATCAAACCCCCAACTGAAGAAGTTAGGAAACAGAACGAAATAAATTTTTAAAAAAGGAGAAGAAAGAACTTAAATAGATAAATAAATAAATAAGTAACACTAGACTGCATAAATCAGAAAACAGAAAAACCATAGAATAAATAAAAATACCCCAAAGCTTGTGCTTAAAAAACACCAATCAAACAAACTGAAAAATAAATTAATCAAGAGGAAAAGAGAAAAAGTATAAATGAATAAAATATGAAATTAGAAAAGAGATACAAGTGAAGGAAATTTTAAAACTTGAAGAACTTTGCTTAACATATGGCAAGAACTTTGAGATACAGGATGAGCAATAGTCTAGAAAAATATAAATTATAAACATTAACTCCAGAAAATCTAAATGTATTAATTATTATCAAAATAAAAAAAGAAAGAAAAGCAAAGAAAGGAAAATAATGGAAGGAATGGAGGCAGGAAAGAAGGCAAAAAGGAAGGAAAGAAAATACTGTCAAAAGCACCAGGCCCAGGCAGTTTTATAAGATAATTTCTAAAAGAAATTCTTTTAAGAAAGAGGTAATTCTAATATAATTAAACTGACCCAGAGCATTAAAAAAAGGAAAAACTTCACATATTTTAGAACAATCTCATTTATTAGTATAAATTAGCATAAATCAGATTTACTTAGAGAGCATGAACATGTACACTAAAAGATAGATAACCATGTTCAAGTTGATTTTATTTCAGGAATGCAAAGATGGTTCAATATTAGAATACTCTATTAATATAATTCACAGTAGTAATAAAGAGAAGAACCATATGGTTATCTCTACAGATGCTGGAAAGACATTTAATAAAAATTTTTTAAAGTGTTAAAAATAATTATTGTCACCAATGTATATTTTCTTATCATGATTAAGGAATGTTATTGAAATAAAGAATAATTGGTGATGATCCAACTCACAAGCAAAGAACAAAATATTAACCACTATACATGAAAATAGATAAAAACCAAATTTCTTCTGTAGAGCACAGGGAACTATATTCAATATCTTGTAATAACCTTTAATGAAAAAGAATATGAAAACAAATAGATGTGTATATATATGTATGACTGGGACATTACACTGTACACCAGAAATTGACACATTGTAACTGACTATACTTCAATTAAACAAAAAAAATTCTAACTGAGAAAAAAAAAAAAAAGGAAAAGAAAATTGAGCAAAGAACGACAGGACCAGAGAGTTCACAGGAAAGGAAACACAAAGGCTCTCACACAGATGACAAGTCTCAATCTCTCTCAAAATAAGATAGTAGTAATTTAAAAACAGACATCAGTTTCATCTTTCAAGTTGACAAACAAACCAAAAAACTAAAAATTTAAAAAAGGTTGCCAAAAGAAACAGAAACAGATCCTCTTGTATACTGTTGGTGGAAGTGCTTATTGGTACAAGCAAAAAAACTGGAAACACTTAAATGGACACCAGTAGGAACCTCGTGCATTCATAATGGGGTATACAGTACAGTCTTTAAAAAGAATGATGGAGCTGTATGTGTACTGTATGTTTTACTATCATTTGTGTAAATATGTGTGTATGGGAGTAAATCTACATGTATATATTCCATGTGCTCAGAAAACCCTTAGATCTCACTTGGAAATCAAGAACCTGTCTCCAAGGTTCCCTCCGGGGAAGTAAACAGGGTAGCTGGAGGGAGACTCGCCCTTTATTGTACACATTTGTTGGTACCTTTTGAATTTTGTAGATGGTGTATGTATTTAAACAGCACATTATTTAATTTTAATTCATAATTAGAAAAATTAAAGTTGGACACTGATTTATAGTCATAAAAGACACATCACTTTCACATAAGCAACTCTGCTTTTGTTTTCTGTTTTTTGGCTTTGACTGTGCTGTCATTGTTTTATTTTGATTTTTCTGGCATGTGCTATACCTTGGTTATCTAGCCAAAATTCAAGATAAATAAACCATTTACATTCAATCTAAGGTCCTTAAAAAGAATGCCCAAAGCAAAAAGCCTCTTTTCTTTTGAGATGAAGCATCACAAGAGGGGACAGGGAGCAAGAGAGAAAAATACCACATGATAATATCACTCATATATGGAATCTAAAAAAAAAAAAAAGACAAATGGACTTAAATATAAAACAGAAACAGACTCACAGACATAGAATACAAACTTGTGGTTGCCAGAGAGGAGCAGGGTGGGAAGGGACAGACTGGGAGTTCGAGATTTGTACTGACAGGTAGATACAGAATAGATATACAACTTTATACTGTATAGCACAGGGAAATATATTCAAGATCTTGTAGTAGCTTACGGTGAAAAAGAATATGAAAATGAATATATGTATATTCACATAGGACTGAAAAATTGTGCGGTACACCAGAAACTGACACAACATTGTCAACTGACTATAATTCAATTTAAAAAAAAAGATAAGAGAGAAAAAAGAGGGGAAAAAAAGAGAAAATGTGGAGAACTCCTTACAGCCAGTAACTTCTGGTCAGGGGTGACCTTGGAGAGACCCACCCTCACAAAGTGGCCCTTTTAAAATTTCAACATTAAAGACAATGGTAAGAATTGGAGCCTCCTGCTTGTCTTTTGATATCAAAAATCTTTACATTTCTTCTTCGTTGTCCGCATCTTACGAGCCAACAAAAATGCCATTTATTTCTTGCCCTTTGGTTTAATTACGTTTCACATTATAATGATTCTATTTAGAAACGCCATGCGTCCTCAATTAAGCACGCAAAACCCAGCTCATGTAAATTTTAGAGCCAAGATTTCTGAAATCATATTGTCCACGTGTTTTATTACATTACTTTGAAATTGCATTGTTTTCTAGTGTAAATTATCTGTTTATTCTTAAGCTATTCCATTACGTTTGGATATGAAAAATAACGCTAGCTTTCTCCATACAGGTCACCAGGCTGGCCTGGCTAATGCGCCCTTTTCATACATTTTTATGATGTTCCTATAGTAAACATAATTTAATAAAGCCAAAGCATACTAAATAAATAATTGCATCTAGAAAAGCAATAAAAACAAATAAAATTAGTACTTTCTTAAGTGGAAAGGTACTTCAATTACTGCTACAAGCAACAACCCACCATAAAATGTGTAGAATCATTTCCCTTATGCATATTTCTGGAATATAATAATTTGATTGAAGATACGAGGTAGCACACCAGAGGCTCTGAATTGTGAAGTATATACAGTTTCTAACCGGAGATGCGTAATGTTAGTCCTTGGCACCTTTAAAGAACCTATTGTTTTTCTGGCACGCGTACTTGGCTATCCCCATCAATCGTGTGCTTAATTACACTTCCCAGCTTGTTTAGCTAGAAATAAATTCCTAATGGCTACCGAAAAGGGGAAAATGTAGACTCCTCACCAGTTTTTCACCGAGCAACCTTTCCTGGCACTGATGCTTCAGGGGAAGGTTGAGGTGCTTTAAGAAGTAGCTTAGAGAAAATTATCGGCGTATCAGGAAGACTATAATAGCACTGGTAGTGAATCCAGGAGTCAGGAGCAGAATGTAAAGGTTAAAGCAGGCAATTGCATTGGGGCAGAGGCAGCGTGAGGGACCTGACGCGTGTCAGGTGATGCTGCCATCTTGACCACACAAACCTGTTTGGACTTAAGATAAAGGCATCTCTCCTAATGTCTATGGCGATTCAATAACTCGCGTCCCTGGAGGTGAATCAACACACACTTCTGTTCGTTCCCTGCCAGCCTCTGGTCCTCAAGCCCCCGTCCTGTTCCTGGTGCTGCAGGAAGTACAGAAGTACGTGGGAGCAACAGCACTCAAGAAAACAAATTTAAATACGCTTGAACTGGCTGTTCACAAGCACTCCTGCAACAACTTTGAAAACACAAAGGACACTGTGGGAGGTAGGACTTCCAGGCTTCAGACATGAGCTTTACATTTCTATCTGCGGGTGCTGTGTTCCCCGGAGAACAGGAGGGGGATGGCAACCAGCTATTTGAAGTCCCGGCAGTGTCCTTTAAAAGAAGCCCTAGAGACAGACTGGGAGTTCGAGATTTATAGATACTGACAGGTAGGTATAGAATAGATAAACAAGTTCATACTGCATAGCACAGGGAGATATATTCAAGATCTTGTAGTAGCTCATGGTAAAAAAAGAATATGAAAATGAACATATGTATATTCATGTATGACTGAAGCATTGTGCTATACACCAGAAATTGACACCACATTGTAAACTGACTATATCCCAATAAAAAAAATAATAACAATACTTCAATAAAATATAAAGAAAAAATTGGGGAAAAAAAAAAGTCCTAGAACTTTCTAAACATGTGAGAAGCAACAGGGTCGTTTCCTCTTTTCCAGGACTATTTGGTTTTATTTTCTTTTCCCCTCCACTTAGCCTGAAGAGACTCCTGGTCCATTTCTCTTTCTATTCCTCCAATAAAGGCTTGGATTTTTGTTCAATTGCCTGGGTCTTGTAGGTTCTAAATCCCTTTGTTTCATGTGCATTTAATCTCACTTTTCATATGTTTCCTCCCAGCCATGAGGAATCCACTCCTTAGTCTGGAGTGGGATTTTATGAGCAAGAGGGGCAGAGGTTTGGATGGAGACATGGGTCAACGTACCCAAGAGAGGCCAATGCATCCAAGAGAGAAAAATTCTCCTCTTAAAAAAAAAATAATTAACACAACCTTGTAAATCGACTACACTTCAATTTTAGAAAAGGAAAGGAATTTAAAAAGAAAATTCCTCTCTTAGTTCAATGAAAGTGCTCATGGAGAAGAGGTGAGGACAGTGGCCCTGAAGCCATTACCTCATGGCTGACGGCAGAACACGGGTTCAGGAGGAACTGGGACCTCGGTTCAAATGCCAACAGTGTGACCCTGGGCCAGTTCCATCATTGGCACTCAGGGATCTACCTCATTGATGTAAGTGAGGATTTAAACGAGAAGATGTATGCAATGATTCTCGCACCACTGTGCCAGGCCCATAAAAGATGCTGAACACACATGTGCTGAATAAATCAATGTTTTGGTGTCATCGCTTTCTCTCTCTAGAGTGTCAGCTAAAATACCATCCATCAGTATACCTTCTGAGGTCTTCAGGAGTTACCAAGAATGATGAGAATGAAGTAGCCCTGGACATCTGTTGACAGATAAAGAATAGATTCTAGGAAATTAGTTGTTATGGACTGAACTGTGTCCCTTCAAAATTCACGTATCGCAGCCCTAAACCTGCAATACCCCAGAATGTGACTGTACCTGGAATCAGGGTTTGCAAAGAGGTAATTAGAGTAAAATGAGGTCATTAGCGTGGGCCCTAATCCAGGAAGACTTGTGTCCTTACAAGAAGAGGACATTAGGACTCAGGCACACAGAGAGAGAAGACGATAAAAAGAGACAGGGAGAAGATGGCCACTTATCAGCCAAGGAGAGGGTCCTCAGAAGAAACCAGCCCTGCAGACAGCTTGATCTTAGACTTCTAGCATCCAGAACTGTCCGAGCCCCCCAGTTTTTGGTACCTTGTCTGGCAGCCCGAGCAAACTAACAGATTAGTTAAGATGGTGACAGAAGAGAAGGGAAAGGGAACGGCCTGCCTTAGGGGCAGAGGAGAGGAACTACCTGATGGTTCACCCAGGACGAAAGAGATGCATGCAGTTTACATCAACAGAGGCATCCTCTCCTGAGGGAGGAAGGGGGCTGAGGTCTGATTCATTTACCTCCCCATTCCATGAGGAACAACACTGGAATAAAGAAGCTCTAGGACTGCCTCACATGGCACAACCCTCTACCCCAAGACACACACAGACACACACCTTCCACGCCCAGCAGCCCTGCCTGCCACGGCTTAGCTAGACCCTGGGTTGCAACCGATGTAGCTGCATCGCTGGCAGCCCAGGCCGAGCACAGCTCCAGGCTGGGGACCCACTAGCTTTGAGGAGAGAAGGGATGGGGATGCTGCTATAAATATCCTCGTAAGGGAGCGCTTGGCTCCAGCCATGAGAAGGCAGCTACTGCAGGCAGCAACCGAGGCCCAGGGACAGCTGCCTCCAACTGAATAATGGACTACAGGACAGTCCAGTCTGCCATCTTCAGTCCAGTTCAGTCTGAGCTGAACCCAGCGTATAGGCAGAACCCAAGGTCATCCTCATCTTCACAGCTGAGCAGATGGACATCTGAGGGAGGAGTCAGCTTTACTGAGTCACGTTGGTTCTGCCCGAATCCCTGGGCCCCTACCTGCCACTCCGCAGCTCTCTCGGAAGCCACCTCTTTGGTTGCCATTTCTCACCTGATGATATAAGGGGAAGCAAACCTCAAGAAGAGACCGGGATGAGGTTGAGCAAGTGTTGAGTAGAAGCCAGATCAAAATCCTGCAGAAAGGGGCTCCTTGGTTCAAGGAAGTGATACTTCCCCATGCGCTCAGACCTTCTTTGGCAAAGTGTCTTGTTTCTTCCCGATGAAAAAATAAATGGAGTAAATCTTGAGACTTGAGGTAACAAGAATGAAAACATGCTCAAGATACTGGAGCCTCGTGGCCTCAGTAACCAAAGATTTCAGGATTAGGTAACCAGAAGCAGGGCTAGATTTATTCCTTCACAGGACCTGCCTTGTGGATCTTTCTGCTCTATTGTCTGGAATATCAAAGTTCTCCAGCAATAAAGGTTGTAGGTTACAAAACCCCAAGGCAAGGCATTGATTGACTTTGGACATCTGGCCACTGCTGCAAGTACCAAGGGTGATGGTCTAGATGCAAACTCTCCTACATGATCTGCTTTCAGTCACCCTCCCAGGTTCCCCTCCTTCTCAGATGTCCCCAGCAGGTGAGGGAAGCTCAGTTGCAGCTGATGCTGGTTCCCTCAGCATGGAATTCCCTCTCTCCTCACATACGAGGTGGACCCCCTACTGCTTCACAACCCAGCCAAGCCCTCTGTGAGGGCTCCCTGACATCATTTGTGTCCACAGTGTGCTCCACACCACTGCCCAGCCTTGTGACACGTCTTTTGGGAATGCACTGGGATCTACCATGATATATTCTCTTTGTCTCTCCCTCTTTCTGTCTCTCTGTTAGTCTGCCTGTCTGTCTATCTCTCTAATAATAGTAATCATAGAATGGCGCACTGGCCAAAGACTGAAGAGATTTTATAATAATAAATTTTTATTAATTTATTTATTTCCATGAAAATATTTCAAACGTTCTAAGCACGCTCCTGAACTATGTTCTCCAATGTGGGCAACACCCCCACCTGGCAGGCATGTTCACAGGTTCACACACATGCGTGTGCGCCCCCAGCCCTAGGATTACAGTTCTACTCACATCTCCTGCTCTGTCGTCCAGTGACACAGAGATTTTTGTTTAACTTTTTAATTTAATTGTCTTAAAAGACATGCAGTAAAAGCTTTTTTTTTTTTTTGGTGGATCGTTGCATGCATCTGAATGCACATACAGATTTCCAGGACCTCTGCCAGCACAGGACACAGAACGGCTCCATCACAGTCCCTCCCACTAACCTCTGCAGTCACATCCTCCCTCCAACCCTATCCTCAGACAACCCTGATCTGTGTTCTGTCACTATGGTTTTCTCTCTTAGAGAATGTCCTGTGAAAGGAATCATACAGCATGTAAGCTTTTGGGATCGGCTTTTTCTCTCAGCATGATTTCCTCAAGTTTCATCCACATCGCCATGTGTATCAATGGTTTGTTCCTTCTGACTGCTAAGGAGTATCCCCCGGTGGGTCACGTGCCCCAGTTTGCTTATCCAACAGCTGCTGAAGGACATCTGGCTCAGTTCAAGTTTTTGATGGTTATGAGGAGCTGCTATAAATAATCATTGCAGGTTTGTGTGTGATGTTTTCATGACTCTAGGATAAACACCCAGGAATGGGGTTGCTGGGTTACATGGAAAGTACGTCTAACTTCAAAAGAAACTGCCAAACTATTTGTCCAGAGTGTCTGCAGCATTGCTCCTGCTCACCAGCAATATCTGAGGTTTTACACGCTCTACATACATGACGGTGCTTGGTAATGCCAGTGTTTTTTTATTTTCGCCATTCTAGTAGGTGCTAGTGGTCGAGTAATTACCTTTTCACTGTCCTGGAGGAACTCACCAGTCCTAGCCTTGCACTCAAGTACTCACTGACAGCCACTGAGCCAGATTAAATTCTCACATAGAACAGCATTCCGAGAAGAACTGGGAAAGGCTTAGCACACAGACGAGTTTTCTAATGCAGTGATGGAACCTTCTGGAATCTAGGTGGACTGAAGTGAGTATACAAGTTTCAGAGTTTGAAATGCCACGTCCCCCATCCCCTCTGCAGTTCTGCCAGTGGTCAGACCTGCAACAGCAGATGACAGCCTCCAGGCTGGACCTCCCGCTTCTAACGTAAGCCCTACCTATCCCCAGTTTTAGAGCGATGATTATGGAACGTATGTCTACAGGGAAGGATTTACTGGATAAAGCTAACACTGGAAGAGTCAACCCCAAAGGATTTAGAAGTTGTGAACCTCTTGGGACCATGCCTTACTTCAAGCCCCTAAATGAAAATTTCTGTCTCATTTTGTAGGTGTGTTTCCAACAGTCAAGCCAAGAGTTAGTTTTCCTCCCAGAAGAAATTCCACACAGACTGCTGCAAAACCACACTTTTGCACAGAGATCACAGTTCGATGCAAACGTTGAATTAAGTTGCAGGAATAAAAGAACAATGCAGTTGCAGCCACTGCAAGTTCTCCGATGTCAGATGTTCAATTGGGTAATACCATTACCGCAGCATCAGATCAATAACTAGGACATGGGATGTTTATGCTAACGTCACCTTCGAGTTTAAAGATGTGATTGCAGTTCTTCGGAGTTGCACTGTCAGGAATCTATTTACCCAAGAGAGAATTACATATTATCCATATTATCGAGGGCAGACTTCCTCTTCCCTCTTCGAGATAAGTGCTCATTCTTTATTCAACAGAGGAGCACTGGTAAAACAAGCTCTCCCCTAGTAACATCCACACACTGGCCGCCAGAGCCACCAGAGCCACCGAGGAGCGGGGAAGGCTTGCGTATTCCGTGAAGCTCAGTCAAGTGCATTCAGTGATGGAGGGCCCTTGATGGGTACCTGTAGGTCCTAACTCAGGAAAGAAAACTCTGTCGTGGTCCTTATGTGTCCTGTAAGAACCAACAGACCTTGAAAACGAACTTGACTTGTGTTCCACAGGTCTGCCAACTGGCATATTTATTTATATTTAAACATATTATGGAAAGAAAAACCATGTTAAATGAAATGAAAGAATCAAAACAAACAAAAGAGATATATTTTTGAGACACAGACCTTGAACGATGGTATGAAGACACAATCTTGAAGTGACTCTAGGGGGTGGCAGAGTGTGGGGGGGTGTTGGGGATTGGTCTTCTGAGATCAGCTCCGTGAGGTGGGGCCAGTGGCCACGCCTGCTTCACAAACAGGCTTTAAGGGCAGTTAAATGGCTCAAGGTCATGTAGCCATCGCTGGGTGGACTCTGGACGCAGAATCGGGCAGTCCTGCCTGGAATCCACGCCCCGCTCACAGGCAGTGCCCAGAACTTACAAGTAGCAGTCAGAAGCAGTGACTGAAGCTCTGATGTGGGTGCCTTGTCCATGGGTGAGCCAGCCAGGTGGACAGCAGTCCTTGAAATCCTAACGGGGACAAGAGTGACCTTCCAAAGACAACGGGGAAGCTTCACTGGCATAAATCTCAGGAGAGTGTGTTTCAGAAGAAGCCAGGGCTGCTCAAAGGCAGTGTGAGCTCCAGCTGGAGGGGAGTAGGGAAGGGAGAACCAGCCCTCCCTCATCAGAGGCTTGGCTTCGTGCGGTGGGATGGGGGGCCTGAGGGTGCAGCCCGAGGACTGACACGTGGGGCTGACACTGATTGGATCGCACCGTGAAGGGGTGGGAATCCTGCTGGTATCCCTTCTGGTGACCTCTTGTCTGTCTTCCCAGTCTCACCCCCAAAGGAGTCTTAGTCTCCAAGGAAGGAGCAGGTGTGCCTCTGATCAGCATGGGACGGAGGTGCCAAAGGTGCAGCCAAGCTGTGAGTGAGGTGGCCACAGACTCTCGGGCAGAGGCGCCCACTGGACAGGTAGAAATGGGAAGCTTGGTGCTGATGGGGTGGGGCTGGAAAATCCAGGGGAATTTTCTGAGGTAACCGCCGGAGACTTGCCAGGTCTACTATCACCATCTCCTTGGAGCTGAGGTCGTTGGTCCACTGGTACCTCTGGCTCTAGCAGCATAACTGATTCCAGCATCCTCCCTCAGAGGCGGGGGGGGGGGGGGGCTGGAATTCAGCCGCACTCCCCAAACCCAGCAGGCAGCTGTGACTGCTGACTTAGGTGCATCTTGGCAATCTGAGCCAGGGCCCAGAGAGCAGGACCCTCAGTTACTGTGCGTGGAGACAGAGATGCTCTCTGAGGCCCCCTTCCTCTGTCATTTCAGCCACCTGTGAGCCTTACAGGGTGTACCTGCCCAGAGTCCTACCCCACGCCTGCCTTCCACACTGCTAATACCCAGTGACTCATGGCCGATAACCCAGTGTTCTCTAGGACTTTGGAAGGATTAAAAAAGCTCTGGAACTCGAGACAGAAGACTTGGCTGGAGATGAAGATTTCCAAGCCTCATCCAGGTGAGCTGGCACCTTGGGCTGGATGAAGTCATTCGGAAATCATGAGCAGAGCTATTTCACATCATGCTCTGGAGCCTACAGAGAATTCAACGGATGCTTAGCAAAGTGCATTCCCAGAAGGAATTTGACACGAGAGAAAGTCACATGCCCCTGGCTAATGGCTCAGAGGACAGACAGAGGTGACCAGCTGTAGAAGGCTCTGACGCTCTGCGCAGACGGGCCCGAGGCTTTACGAGTCATGAGACAGATGGCTATCTCTAGATTTCACCAACATATGTTTTGGAAGCTGAAATGTGATTAGAGACAATTCTCCTGGGGAAGGTCCTGACACATGAAACTTCTCACAGTGGCACAGTGAGCTCTCCGTGATCTAATACAGTCACTCATCTTCCCTTCCCGGTGGACCGTAGAGCTGTTTTCCCAGCTGCCAGCCCAAAGTACTTTTACTGGCAATATTATTCAAGAGAACGCTTATGCTTTGAAAACGAGTCTTTGGTTTCCTACTTGTACACAGACGTCCGTTCTGAGACTCTTCAGTCTTGAACATGCTCCATCTTCTAATCAACTGCAATCTTTAAAACACTCTTCCAGAGTCATTGGATCGTGCAAGGGTCTGTCTAGTGGTACTTTAAGAGCATGGACTCTTGGAGACAGAAAGATGGCTATTTACTAGCTGTGTGACCTTGGGTAAGTTACTTAACCTCTCTGTGCCTCTGTGTCCTCATCTGTCAAGAGGGACTTATAATAG
Organism: Vicugna pacos; assembly: GCF_048564905.1. Lineage (NCBI taxonomy): Eukaryota > Metazoa > Chordata > Mammalia > Artiodactyla > Camelidae > Vicugna > Vicugna pacos. The sequence goes on along the minus strand of NC_132997.1, from coordinate 37,994,015 downwards.
TACCCATCCCACAGAATTATTTTGAGGATTAAATGCATTAATACAAGTCATGCACTTAGAAGATTACCTGGTAGATAAACAGTAAATGCTATACAAGTACTCAGTTATTACCATGAGTATATTTTTTATCGTAGAAACGAACAAGTGTTGCTTTAACAATTGGTCCCTTTGAAATATTTAGAGCAGAGAAAAGAAGACAGTCAGAGATCATTTGGAAAAACATCATGTACCAGATGCTGCTGGATGCCATTGGACTTTAGACCAGTGCCAGAGAAATCCAGGTAATTTTTTTTCATAGTGGGAAAGATAATTACTCTAAAAAGATAAGTCAAATCATGCCGCTCACTGCTCTGCACAAAATTCCCCCAGTTTCTCTTCATACTTAATAAAATCGAGTGTCCTTATCAGCATCCTGATCCTTCCTGATCTTGCCCCGGAACCCCTCTGCCCCTAGCTCACACCACACGTCCCCCTTGCTGGCCAGGGCTCCAGCCACACTGGTCTTCTTGTGTCTCCTAGACACACCTGGCCACCACTCCCGGGGCAGGGCCCGCCTCAGGGCCTCTGCCTGGAATGTTCTTTCCCCACACGGCAGTGCTCCCTCACTTTATCAGCTCTGTGCTCCAAGGAGGCCCCCACCCCCATCAAACACAGCCCCTCCCTGGCTCCCTGCCCTGTTCGATTGCTCTGCAGAGCACGTCTCACCCCTTGATATTGAAAAGCAATGTCTACTTGATTATCTGCTGTCTTCTCCCACTAGAATGTAGTAATAGTACCTAGTGTTTACTTAGCACACCAACAACTGTGTGCAGAAAGTACTCTTTTTATCACCCTGATTTCACACATGCAGAAACCAAGGCAAAGAAATGGCAAGCTTGAGGTCAATAGCTAGCAAGCAGCAGCGCTGGGGCTACCGCTGGCCTCTAACCACACCGCTCAGCTCCACGGAAGCAGTGACTGTTAAACTCCATCACCCAGTGCCGTGCAGGGAAACTGTCGAGCAACTGGTACCCCAAGAAGAAAACTCTCATTTGTAGCCTTTGCTGATTTACATGTGTAAATCCTCCCATGATGACTGATTTCAAGATGCCAAAGGGATTTGCTCTCTCTCTCTGGCAGACAGGAGTGGGCTGGAGCACGCTGCTGCTGATGACTTAGCTCCTAGGAAGATACCCGGCCCCAGTGCTACCTGGCACATAGAAGACATTCAATGCTTATATTTAAATGAATGAATGAATAAGACAAAAAATGAAAGAAAACCCATCTGGGACTCATTAAAAACTGTCCTGTGGCTATCCTTGGCCCCAGGAATGCAGGGAGGGGATGCTCTCAGAAGTCACGGGCAGAACCATGGGACTCGTTTCTGTCTCAGCCTGTCTAGGGTCCCCACGAGGACAGTCTACTGAGAAGTCGGCTACCTGGGCTCTGCCACTGGGGATCACATGAAATCTGCATATGGCTCTAAACTTAATAGTTTTAAAGACAGATAGATAGATAGATAGATAGACAGACAGACAGATAGACAGATTGTTAACATCCTACACTGGGGAGAGTGTGAGGAAATGCTCACTCTCATCCTTTGCTGATGGAAGAATAAAATAAGAAAACACATTTGGAAGGTAATAGGGCAGACTCTATCAAATTGAAAATGCAGCTATAGGTTCATACCATAATCCCGTTTCTAAAAACCTCTCCTAAAGAAATACCAATAAGCAAAGTTATAAGTGAAAGGATATTCACTAGAACATTGATCCAAAGAGTGAAAAATTAGAGTCGGGGACTAATAAAGAAATAATGATGGAGGAGGGTGTAGCTAGTGGTACAGTGCGTGCACGAGAGCCTGGGTTCAACCCTCAGTACCTCCACTAAATAAATAAATACATAAACCTAATTAACCCCCTTAAATCCCCCTCACAAAAACAAACAAAAAAGACTGAAAAAAAATGATGATACTGTAACACTTTGCAGTCATAAAAAGAATGGGGTAGATCCTTATGTACTAACGGAGAAACATGAGCCTGATCTATTGTCTGATATATTTGTTAATAATAAATCAATTTAACACGTGAACATATTGTTTAGGATTGTTTTCGGGGAACTTGGCACACAGACGCAGATTTGGCATAATTCGTAGCCATGATCTACACTGACTGTGAATCGACTGTACATACACTTTGGGAATACATACATATACGTGGATATAAGTTTATATACAGAGTGAAAAATATTTCAAAGAATGTAAGCCCCCTGTTAGGAGGCCCAAGGAAGAATTTTACTTTCTATTTTAACAAATGGAGATCCGCCAGCCTTATTCCTGTGCCCCACTTAGAATCACCATTACAGCTTTCATCATGAAAACCCATCCAGTGAAGCCAGGACAGAAAACACCTTGAGACCCAGTGGACTGGGACTTTACTGAGTGCTTCTGATGAAAGGCAGCAGAGCCCAGAGTCCAGTGGGGAAGGACAGAGAATGGGGGCCAAGTGCCTGGTCAGACCCAGCTCTGCCACTTCCTGGTGGAGGAGTCTGTGCTGGTACCACCTGCCTCACTGGTGAGATGGATACATTACAATACTTAGGTCAAGGTCATCCCAATGTTCGAATTGGTAAGCCCTGGGATCCTGTCTGCATGGGGAAGTGCCATCCAAGTGAAGTGTGTGTATCATCACAATCATCACCACCATCATCTCATCACCACCACCATCATCTCATCACCACCACCATCAATATCACTACCACCTTTATCACCATCATCACCCCTGTCATCTCATCATCACCATCATCTCATCATCACCACCACCTTTATCACCATCACCACCACTATCACCACCAGCATTATGTCACAGATGTAATGTACAGGGCACAAACCAAACATTAAGACCAAGTATACAATAGCAGTAGGTATCCCAGCTCATTTGTTGAATTCACACGTAACATGGGCAATGGGCACATGTTGAATTCATGGTTTGTATTTTTCACCTTTCCCTGAACATTCTAATCATTAATTCCCAAGGCTGTGTCTTATTCCATCACACGTGCTTGTTGGAATTTATAAATTCAGCTTTAGGAAGTTATAACAATAAACGAGAATCGAATCTGGCTTGGGAAACAAAAGCCCCTTAAATGTACCATTCATTTGTCATGAACTCAGAATTTCACATACAGATTTTCTTCCCCAGATTCTGGATGGCTAGCTTGATATTACAGACAGGTTTGCTGATGCTTTATCTCCCTTCCTTCCTTCCTTCCTTTTCTTCTTTCCTTCTTTCTCTCTCTCTCTTTCTCTCTTCTTCCTTCCTCCCTCCCTCCCTCCCTCCCTCCCTCCCTCTCTTTCTTTCTTTCTTTCTTTCTTTCTTTCTTTCTTTCTTTCTTTCTTTCTTTCTTTCTTTTCTTTCTTTCTTTTCCTTCTTTCCTTCTTTCCTTCTTTCTTTCTTTTTCTTTCTTTCTTGCTTTCCTTTCTTCCCAAATGGCACTTCATTTCCAGCATTCTCTATTTCACATTGAAAAAGTCTTTTAATAACAACTCTAAAGTGCTCTGCATTCAAAACTGAAGTTTTAAATGAAATAGGCTTTCAGAAAAAAAAAATCCACTGTGAGCACAAATGATACTGTTTCGGGAGATTACAAAACTAAAATAGTGGGAAAAGTTAAAAAAAAAAATTTCCCAGCAGTGCAATGATCCCAGCAACGAAGTGCCCAATAAAGGCAGCAAATCAGCTGAGCTGAGATGGAACACAAGCTACGGCTCTGCAGGGACATTCCCTGCAGACACACGGATCAGCCTGCCCTAGAGTGGGCCCGGGACCCGATGCAGCAGGTGGACACGTGCAACCAGGCGGGGTCACTCAGGGGGCTGGACCTAATGGACCTCTGGGCCTGCTTCCAGTCTCACCTCTCTGATGCATGTTCCCCTTTGTCAGGAGGCTCCAAGGCTCATGCTCCTGTCCCCACGGCACCTTGTACACTGCCTGTCAGTGCCCAGTAGGTACTTGGAGGTTGGAGGAGAGGAAGATGGCAAAATCATCCAAATGAATCAGGGATGCAGGAAACAGGAGAAACACAGCCCTGAGGTGGTCAATTCTGAAGTCACCTGCCTCCTGAAAGCACAAAGCCACACTCTCCTTCGAGGACAGGGTGAGGCAGGCTACCTCTGCATCACTTCTTGAGTCGGATTCCTGTTGTCTCCCAAAACGAAGTTCCTAATGAATCCTCAAGGTGCTACCAGTCTTAAAAGACTCCTGAAAGTAACATTTTCGCTTGGCCCATTTCTAATAAAATCAGTGCCGCAACCAACCTCCAGCAGCCTCTGATGCAGCTGAGAAGCGTCCAGCCTGCTTGCTGTGGGTGGACAGCGGGAGGCAGCAAAGGGACCGACCTTGGCAGTAACCTTGTGGCCTGCAGGGTAATGACAGCCCTGGGTCAGAGCTAACAGTCCCTAATATGGGATGTTCCCAGTGCCACTTCTGGGAGCTCTGCTCTCGCCTCCTGGATGATCACAGCCGCCCGCTCTCCCCAGGCTGAAGGAAACCCATGAAAGGAAATGACTTCTGTTTTACCCACGCTCATCCCATGCGAAGCCTCGGCGTCTATCCTTCCCTCCAGTCGACACGCATAACTCCCTGTGACAGTAACAGGATCTGCATGTGCACCAAGGGGAGCATAGAATTTTTATCTCCGCAAAAATGGCACTAGCATGGTACGAGCAAACTTTTTGTTTTTTTCCCAAGGCTTTTACTTGGGGCAATATATTGTACATGTGGTTGCAGGGTTTTTTCCTTCTTTTTAATTTTAAATTGAGATTATGAACATATTTTATGCAGGTTAATATATCCTTTCCATGTAAAATTTAACTGAAACCAGTGCTAGCACATTTAACGTCAACAAGAGAAATTCTCCAGCTTATTATAAGCATCTTTCAAGAAACCTGAAATGCAGGTCCTCTGGAAATAATTTTGCTGGGATTTGGGTTATTATTAAAATCCTCTCAGAGTTCCATCACTGGTGTCTAATGTGCCTCAAAGCCCTTTCCTGCCACTGATCAGAGAAAAACTCTTTTCAGTCTTGGAAGTACATTCTTGAGAGTGAAAACTGAGCCAGGAGAAGGGGCTTCTTTCCTGATGCCAGGCAGACACTGAACGGGACAGGGCAGCTCAGTCCGGAGCTGACCACTGGGTAGAAGGCGCATTCCTAAGACAGATGTCCTTCAACCTTGTCCCTCTGTCTGCCCTGAGGGCTCTGATCTTTCAGATTCCATGAGAAGAGACAGGTTCATGGTAGACTTTAAACTCAAGAGAATCCCAAGCAAGCAGGTCTTGGTCACACATTCTCTGTATGTAGAAATTCTCCACCTGTGACCATGAGGAACCTAGGAGATGACGGGGCGGGGCTGGACCCGCTGAGATGGGGATGAGCCATTCAGGAAAGGTTTTCCGGAATGAGGGAGAGTCACACTATCCCTTAGAAGCGGATTCTCCTGTTTAATTCTCTCTTAGTTGATAAATAAGAAAACCTACCATTCTCCCAAGTGGGCTGAACTGTCTTACTAAAATGTTTAAGTACAGTGCTGTCTGGCAGTGGCCAGTGATGACTCTGTCCTGTTAGCAATGACCCAACCAGAGCTGGCTACTGAGCTTGATGAATTATTCAGAGCTGCAGTTCTCAAACTTTAACGTTCATCAGATGCATCTGGGATCTTGTTGAACTGCAGATTCTAATTCAGTAGGTCTAGGGGGTGGGGCCTGAGCTTCCACTTTTCCAACAAAGCTCCCAGGCGATGCCCAGGCTGCTGGCCCATGGACCTCACATTGAGCAGCGAGGACTTAGAGCTCCAATCTCAGATCTCTGCCTTCAATTGTTGATTCACGCCACACAGTCTGTAGATTTCAGGTCCCTACTGGGGACACAGTGATGTGCAGGTTGTTGATACGTTAAAAACTATTGCTAATCAAAATGTAAAACCTCTGGGCATCAAAAGACATAGTCAACAGAGTGCAAAGGCAACCTACAGAATGGGTGAGAACATCTGCAAATCATATATCTGAAAGATGTAAATATCCAGAATTATATAAAGACCTTCTACAAGCTCAACAAAAACAAACAATCTGATTTAACAATGGAGGAAAGACTTGAATAGACATGTCTCTCAAAAAGATATACAAATAGCCAACAGGAATAGAAGATGCTCAACATCACTAATCATTATGGAAATGCAAATCAAAACCACAATGACACATTATCTCACACCTATTAGGATGGCTACTATCAAGAAAAAAAAAACAGAAAATAACAAGTGCTGACAAGGATGTAGAGAAACTGGAACCTTTGTGCACTATTTGATGGGAATGTAAAATGGTGCAGCCACTCTGGAAAAGAGTAGAGCCGTTTCTCAAAAAATTAAAAATAATGCTCAATATCACTAATTATCAGAGAAATGCAAACTACAATGAGGTATCATTGAAACGCAATGAGGTACCAGAGAAGCGCAAATCAAAACTACAATGAGGTGTCACCTTAGATCAGTCAGAATGGCCATCATTCAAAAATCCACAAATGGTAAATGCTGGAGAGGGTGTGGAGAAAAGGGAATCCTCCTACACTGTTGGTGGGAATGTAATTTGGTGCAGTCATTATGGAGAACAGTAAGGAGAGTTCTAAAAGACTAAAAATAGACTTACCATATGATCCATCAGTCCCACTCCTGGACATATATCTGGAGGGAACTCTAAGTTGAAAAGATACATATACCCCAGTGTTCACAGCAGCACTATTTACAATAGCCAAGACATGGAAACAACCTAAATGTCTATCGACAGATGACTGGGTAAAAAAGTTGTGGTATATATACACAGTGGAATACTACTCAGTCATAAAAAAGAATAAAATAATGCCATTTGTAGCAACATGGGTGGACCTGGAGACTGTCATTCTAAGTGAAGTAAGCCAGAAAGAGCCAAATATCATATGAGATCACTTATACATGGAATCCCTCCCCCCCAAAAAAGACAAATGAACTTTACAAAACAGAAACAGACTCATAGACATAGGAAACAAACTTATGGTTACTGGTGAGGGAAAAGGGTGGGAAGGGATAAATTGGGACTTTGAGATCTGCAGATACTAACTACTGTATATAAAACAGAGAAACAACAAGTCCTAATGTAAATCACAGGGAATTATATCCAACATCTTGTAGTAACCTATAATGAAAAAGAATATGAAAACAAATATACGTATGTACATGTATGACTGAAACATTATGCTGTACACCAGAAGTTGACACAACATTGTAACTGACTATATTGCAATTTTAAAAAATTAAAAATAGAACTACCATGTGATCCAGGGATTCCACTCATAGCTATAAATCCAAACAGAACTCAAAAAGACACATACATCCATGTTCACAGCAGCATTATTGACAATAGCTAACAGGAGGAAGCAGCCCAAGTGTCCACCGACAGATGAATGGATAAACCAAGTGTGGTATACGTAAACTGAAACATTATTCAGCCCTAAAAAGGAAGGAAATTCTGACCCATGTTGCAACGTGGATGGTCTATGACCACGTTATGCTCAGTGAAATAAGCCAGCCACAAAAATATAAATACCATTCTAGGTACCGCCCACCCATAGGAGGTACCTAGAATGGTCAAATTTATAAAGACAAAGCAGAAGGGTGTTTTTCAGGGGCTGGGGGAAGGGAGAGTGGGGAGTTGTTATTTCATCAGTACAGATTTTCACAGGATGAAAAGATCCCTGAAGATTTTCCAGCAAGGTGAGTGTACCCAACACCGCTGAACTGTATGCTTAAAAATTGTTAAGATGGTACATTTCATGTTATGTGTATTTTAGCACAGTTAAGAACCATGCAGTTCTAGTGCAGGAGGAAGTCAAGACAGGCAGGTAAACGTGACTTCCAGGTGAGAGTGGGAAATGCTAAGACACAGGTGAGGCCAGGGATCATCGGAGAGGCCCTGAAGTCAGATGGATGGGGAGGCGGTGGGTCTGTGGGCCAGCTGCACTGATGAGGAAGAGGAAAGGGACAAGCCCAGGCATCCTGAGAAGTGACAGACAGGCTCCGCTCACCAGCGGATCTGCAGGTGAGGGAGGAGAAGGCACCTAGATTCCGGATGGCAGGGACCTCCCCAGTGGAGCAGGAACCTGGGGAAGGTAATGAGTTCGGAGTGTGCCGTGGTAAATCCATGGTGCACATGGGGCCCCCAGGGGAGTGTATTATAAGCAGTCCCAGTCTGGAACCGACTTGAAGACCCAGGTTAGGGAACAAATGCCTGCTGCACCTGTGAGAGTGTTGACTCTCCTAGGCAATATCTTCAAGGTGAAGAGGACCCCAGAGACGCCATCACTCTAGAGAGGCGAAGGAGGGGAAGCCAGCCTAATCGTCTGGGGAGGGGTAACGGCCAGGAGGGAAAGCAGTCGGCTAGGGTGATGACAGGGGACCCACATTCACCTCCAGGGACAAGGGCATCGGTACATCTGGGGGTCAGTGATAAAGTGTCATGAGTTGGCAATGGGTGGTCACTGACATGCAGAGGCATAACTCTGATGCTTGGCAGAAGACAGATTTGTGGAGAAGTGGGGCTGACGGGGCCCCAGAAAGAAGGCGGTGAGTGAGCCGCATCTTGGAGATGAGCGGGAGCTCTGTGGGAGGATGAGCAGGGAGGCAGGTGCAGGGCAGAGCCCGTGGGGCCAACGGTAAGAGGACCTGGACCACAGGGGTCCGGAGGTGGAGCAGGAGACAGATGATGACGGCCCGCTCCCTGCAGGAAGCCGTGCTTCATTCTGGAGGTGATGGGGGAGCCACTGGAGTATTTTAAGCAGGGAAATGACATGCTTGGAATTGTGTTTTAGCAAAATCCCCAGGCAGCAATGTGAGGGAGGGATCAGAGGGAAAGAGACAGGATACAAGAGACTCACTGGGAAACGTGGTAATTAAGCCCCTGATGTTCCTGATTTTTCTGTGTCTTCAGTCTTTGACTCACAAGAGATCATTTTCTCCTTAGAGAACGGGGGTGGCCTGATTTTTCCAGCCACCGAATGCTCCATACGAGTGACTTGACTACAGAGAGAGAGGACTCAGGTTGAGGCACTGCGGGATCGTCCGTGCGGAGGTGTGACCCTGGGGCAGAAGGAACGTAGGAAAGTTTGCAGAGCCCACAGGACTGCGGCCTCTCCTCTGTTGGTTAGTTTGGGGATGCTGACTCCCCTCCCCAAGACCTCATGCTCCCTGTTGCAAATTCTTCTTTAAACACCAAGGTCTTGCCTCCATATCACAGAAGCTGTTTTCCTCCATTCGGGCTCTAAGTCAATAGATGACTTAATGCCATAGAAATAAATCAAATACACTTCTGGCTTACTCTGTTTCTTCTGAAATAAGGAAGCAATGACAGTTTTTCTTGGAAGTGTGTGAATTCTCTCATTGGGTTCAGGGAGCCCTTAATCACGGGGAGGAAATGGGGGTCCTCACAAGGCTTTGGAGGAGTCTTTGAGTCAGTGCCCATCCCCTGCCCTCAATTTGAAGGAAAACTACATATTTTGAGTTTTGTGAAGGTGCTTCCCCGCCCCCTAAGGATGAAGAACCACTGATATATTGAAGCAATGACTCGCTGTCAATGTTTAAGGTTGTTGGACCAACAGATCATGCTGTCAATCAGAGAGAGCCTCAGCGATACACAGGGCCCCAAGATCTGATGAGCCAACTTTGAGAGCAGCTTTTTGTGTTTGGCTTTTTTTTTTAAAACAGGGGAGAGCTGTTTTGATACCTTGATAATAAAGAGTCTGAAATGCCTTTCTCACTTCTTTTATCTTGAATTCTAATTTTTTTTAATCCTTCCAACCTCTGTTCGTCTCTGTTATATTTCTTGCAAAATGCCACGTTATCTTGGAAACAGAAGAAAAGGTTCCCGCTTGTTAATGCTCTGAGGATGAAAAACACAAGGACCCAGGCTTGTCAGTTCTGCCTGGAGTCTGGACGGTCTGCTGGGATTCTGCACGTGCAGCTGAGACGAGCGAGCCTGCAAAGCACCTAGCAGCAGGGCTGGCACACAGTAGGCGCTCAATAAATGGAGGGTCTGCTTTCTTGCCAGTGAGTCAGAGGAGGTGGCGGGCAGGTGGTTTTCTTGGGGTGAGTACATGTCAACCTTACTTTGGAAAGAGGGGCTGGGGGGCTGGGGGGCTCTGACCACTCCAAGAAGTCCTGTTTTACGGATTTTGAGGCAAAATGCAACAGTTACAGAATTAAACACCCAAACCCGTACCAGGCCCCAAAGAAAAGATGTCTTCAAATTATTTTCTAAATTATCCACCAAGATCTGTGTGAGTCGACAAGTAGCTATTGACTTTAGTTTCAGCCGCCATCAAGACTCATTGATCTGAGAGATTAAATATTGACCAAATGAGACTGAGGTCAATGCCGATCTCCTGGGAAAATAGATCTTAATATTAACCAAAACCTGCCGACGCTAGGCCTGGCATTTTTAACTCCAAACTGCTAGTCAGACAGAAGTCCCTTCAAAGTCAGCTCTTTTCTTTCTGGTGTACCGTTATGGGGGCAAACGGGTCTCCAAATGGACTCGTTTCTGGAAAATCTGGTATAAAAAAAAACTTAAGTCTTTTCATACTTTAATGATCAAAGGACATTTGGTATTTAAGAACAGTTACGGGGGCTATTTCCTTAAAAGAAAGAAGCCTTTTTGAAATGCACATAACTGGCCCGACTCACTTTCTGTGACAATTAAGAATTTCCTATGTTGATTCTCCATCCAGAGAAGCAGGAACAAAGAGCTCAAAGGAACACACACCCAAAAAGCAGCAAAAGCTTGTGATTAGGACCAGGTAGTTTTGAAAATGCGGCTGAATCCATTCTGTTCCTAAGTGGCCCCCAACTGCATAAAGCAGCATTCTGTACCCACTAGATGTACAACTGATTTTTGTTCAGTGGGTTAATGAAAGGTGGGGCCCGCCTAGCTGTGGACTAGGGCAAGCTGTCCATTCAAGGCGGATGGCACTGCCCTACCCCCCTGGGGGCAGCAGCACGGGAGACGCAATGCTCCCCGCTGTGGGCTGTCGGGACTCACTCTTCTTAAACAGAGCATGTGTGTGTCCTCACGTGCCAATGTGGAGATGGGAGGGACTTAGTGTGACAATTAAATATAATGACATGCAAAAAGTGCTTTTTCTTCTAAACCCCTGGGATATATAATTGGAACTTCAAAAGATCTGTTTCTGTTGTTACCAGGAGTGAGAGACTGGATTAGAAACATCAGGCCCTAAGAAACTTGGACAGAATGTGAGGTGGGGGAAATTTACAAAGCATAATCATTCTTGAGTTTGTTGATAAAGATCAGGACTGAGAAGAAAAGATCTGGAAAAGATACCCACATGCACACACAGAGATGCAGTGATACCCCCAGCTCGGGGAGACTGAGCTCAGACTCTCTATCTGGGGAGACTGACTCTCACCCACAGGATGCAGGATGCTCCAAGGAAAGTTGAGAGTTTCAGCCTTTTTGTTCAACTGAGTTTCCCAAAGCCCACGGAATGACCAGAGCGCTACTAAAATCAGCAAAAATTCCGCTGCTGCAGTTGAAGACAAGACACAAGTGTAGTCGGTAGAGCAGGACGGATGAGGGATTTTTGATGATACGAACCAGACGGAATCACACTGTATGAAAAGCCCTTCGGGACCCACAGTTCACTGCAGGCAAAAGGAGGTTCTCTTTGGGAAAACAGAGGACTCATCCTCTCCAGGAGAATGGTGGGAAATCTGGGCACACAATAGCCTTGGGGCAAGGCTGAGCCCTCAAGAGGGTGTCAGAACCACACACAGAGATCCAGGCTCCACTCTGAGGCAAGGTTTCAAATAAGCTGGTTAAACTCTTACATTTGGATCCAGAAGGACACAGGTTCAAGTCCTGACTACAACCCACAAGCTGCATGACCGTGGGTAAGTCGTCCACCATCACCTTACTGACTCTGAGTCTCCCTGGGCCCAGCTATAAAAGCAGAATGACATAACTTGCTCCACAAAGCTGGTGTGCAAAATCACCAACACATCCCCGCCCTGCTCGACACTGCTCTGGTGGGGAGAACACAGCAGGGACCAGAGAAGACAACCTCCCTGCCTTCTCGGATCTTGCATTCTGATAGAAGAGAGACACAATTAGTAGGTAAATATAAAAGTATGTCAAGGTGCCTCTTGACACCTTGGGAAGACCATCAGAGGGTGGGTGGTGCTTTACACAGGGTTTCAGGAAGGCTTCTCCTTGGGGGGATGTTGGAATAGAGACCCCAGGGCTGAGTGATAAGCCCCAGGCACACCCTGGGGAGGACGGTCCAGGCAGCCAGTGCAGACAGCAGACACAAAGGCCCGACCAGAACTTGCTTCAGGATCAGCAAGGAGGCCAGGATAGTCGGAAGGGAATGAGGAAGGGGGACAGTGATAAAAATGATGTCAAAGAGGCAAAAGGGGCTAGACCACAACAGGGCTGGGCTGTCCAAGATGGTAGCCACTGGCCAAATGCGGCTATTAAGCACTGAAATGTGGTTCTGAAATGAGATGTGCAGTACGTGTAACATACACACAGGATTTTGAAGACACAGTCCAACAATAAGCATGGAAAATACGTCATTAATAATTTTTATACCGGTTATACGGTTCAGTGCTAATATTCTGATATATTGGGCTAAATAAGCCATATAATTAAAATTGGTTTCTCCTGTCCCTTTTTACTTCTTTAACGTGACTCCTGGAAAATTTAAATGACACGTAAGGCTTACATGATATGAGGCATCAGAGGCCATTGTAAGGAGTCTGGCGTTTATGTCGAGCAACGTGGGAAGTACACAGAAATGCACATCAAGTGCTTAGCATGTTTCCCAGAACAGAGTGGAGAACGTTTACGAAACTAGAATTCCATTCATAGACAAACTGCCCAAATATAAAGGGAAATATATTTGGCAGGAGGACACTAGATTCAAAAAAAGTTATCACGAAACGAATAAAAGTTAAGTTTAAATAATTGCTTAGCACGTAGTGATAAAGTTTAATGAAATTACCAAGTAATGGCTATTGAAATATGAAACATAAAATTAAATAACAAAGAATGTGACAAAAAAAGAATGACAGCCAAAATTGGATCCATTCCTGAATTCCAAACGGATCAGAAAAAACAGACCAAAAAAAAAAAAAAAAAGAGAGAGAGAGAAACCATATAAGAACCATGTAAGTATCTCATTTCAGCCGTCCTGCTTCTAAGCTCGTTTCCATGATGCCAATGAGATTAAGTATTTTTCATGAACTTACTGGCTATTTGTATAGCTTCATTTGTGAAGCCCAGATTTAAGGCTTCTGCCTATTTTTTTGGAGAGTTGTCTTTCTCTTTTTTTTTTTAAGTTGATTTGTAGGTGTTCACAAATTCTAGGTCAGGGTCCTTTGTCAGATCTCTGCTTGACAGAGATGTTCTCCGGATGGGTGGTTTCCCTGTTTGTTTTTGAACAAGGATCTTGAAGCAGAACAGACATTCTAAATTTCAGTGGAGTCCAAAGTTTTCCATCTTTTCCCTCATGGCTGGTCCATCATGTATCTTGTTTGAAAAATCTTTGCTCACTCGGACGAGGGGCAGATATGCTATTTTTAGGAAGCTTTATTTTTGCTTTTCCCACTAAGTGGATGGACTTTCTCTAATTGATTGTTGTGTGTGGTGTGGAGTACCGGCTACGGGTCATCGTTTTTCATGTGAAGATCCAACAGACCCATCACCATGTACTGAAAAGAGCACCCCCTCTTCCCTGCACTGCAGTGTCACTTTTGTCATAAAATCAAGTGACAATACATACGTAGAGACGTCTGAGGCTCTTTATTCTGCTCCTTTGGTTTATTTGTCTGTTCTTGCTCATATCATGACTTAATGTTTGGCTTAATTAGTGCAGCTTTAATGTAAAGCTCGCGACTTGGCATAGAAATTCTCCACTTTGTTCTTTTCCTTCAAGATTGTCTTGGCCTTTTGCAGGATGTAGACGTTTTAGAACAGGCTTGCCCATTTCTCTACCTCTCCCTCTTTCTCCCTTTCTCTCTCTCCCCTCCCCGTCCCTCTCCCAAAGACACAGCTGCTGAACAAAATTAGCCACAAATTAAATAACAATATGACTAGAAACTTAAAAAAATGAAATATCCATGCATCCCCACTGATACAAAGAAATTAGTGAATAAATCAGTGAGGGAAGGGGTCCAGCTCTTCCTTATAGAAGAATTTCAAGTAGCAAATGGAGATGGATTGAGGAAAACAGAAAATCACCATCAGTTCCCCATTGTAGTAACTGCTGCAGGCAAAATCCACTGCAAAACGCTAAAATGAGCGGACGAGAGTTCAAGGAAAAACAGGATATTTGTATAGGCTTGATGTACGAATTACTGCAGCAGTTTTCATATATGTCCCTGAAGTCTTAACTCTCCTCCCCTTGAGTGCCACCTGGATTTAGTGACTGGCTTCTAACAAACTGAATATGAAAAGGAAAAAATAGTAACTTTATACTGAAGAAGGCCGGCAGACACCAGCTTACTCAGGTGGCCAAGACGCGCACATTACAAGACACGTGGACAGCACGTCCCCTCCACGTGACACAATGAGAAAGAAGGATCTCGTCTGTGCTGTTCTTCCCCTAAGTCCGTAACCTCATTTCTAATCATCAGAAACACCTCAGAGCAGCCCAAATCCAGGGATGTTCTAAAAATGAACTAGCTGCTCCTCTTTCCAAGTGTCAGGGCCACAGAAGACAGACGGTGGCAGTGGCACAGATTGGAGGAGGCTAAGGAGACATGACAACTCAATGCAATGCAATGTCCTGGATTGGCTCCTGGACCAGAAAAAGAACATCCATGGAAATACTGCTGCAATCTGGCCAAAGTCTGGAGTGCAGTTACCGGTTAGGTACTGATGGTGATTTCTCAGTTTTGACAAACACACCATGGCTGTGTAAGATGGCAATGTCAGGAGAAGCTGGGCAAATTGTAGACAGGAACTCTGTAGCGTCTTTATAACATTTCCTTGCATCTAAACTTAGCTGAAAATAAAAAAGTATATTTCCTGGAAAGTTCTTCAGTAGACTCTTCAGAGTGGTTATTTGGCAAATTTATACAACTGGTCCACTTTCTGTTTTACCCATTCTTGAGTGTGCTTTTCTCCTTCTTTTCGAAAAGAAGCATTGATAACAAAAAGTAAGTCCATTTGAATTTTTACAAAGCTACTCTGGAGAAGATGTGGTATGTGTGTGTGTGTGTGTGTGTGTGTGTGTGTATACACATTAGAATACTTCTGTGCCATAAAAAAGAATGAAATAATACCATTTGCAGCAACATGGATGGACTAGAGATGATCATACTAAGTCAATAAGACAGAGTTTAAAGGCAAATATCATATGATATCATTTGTATGTGGAATCTAAAATATGACACAAATGGACTTATTTACAAACCAGAAATAGACTCACAGACATAGAAAACAAACGATGGTTATCAAAGGGGGAAGGGGTGAGCAGAGGGGTAAATTAGAAGTTTGGAATTAACATACACACTGCTTTATATAAAATAAACAACAGGGACCTGCTGTATGGCACAGGGAACTACATTCAATATCTTTAATAACCCATAATGGAAAAGAATCAGAGAAAGAATATATATATATTCTGTATATATATAAAATCACTTTGCTGTACACCTGAAACTAACACAACGTTGCAAATCAACCATACTTCCAAAAAAGAAAAAGAAAGCCACTCCGGAAACTAGGTACAGAGAAAGCTGGCTCAAACGCTGACCCAAGAAGAGAGAGCAGCTCTGTTGGGGACAAAGCGTCAAGAACCTGGAGCGTGTTTTGAGTGAATAAAGGCCCTCCTGGGACCTCAGTGTGTTCAAGGCTCGAAAGGACAGCACGCAGCTTGTGGTCACTCACCAGGGTGACTTTCCTCTGTGGCTTCAGCAGCTTCGGTTTGTGGAACGTGGTGGCGATGGGAGCTGTGGAAGCACGTCAAGGGTTGAGTCTGCAACTCCTGCCAGGACTCTTCAAGCCCACGCACCCTGAGCAGCGTGGACACAGAGACCCGGGGGCCCCTTCCCGTCCTCGTGGGAGAGCTCTAGTTTCTGACCTAAGTATCAGCCAGTCTGGTGCCCCTCGGGGGAGGGTGATCTGTTCCCAGCCTTGGGACCCCACAACAAGGTCAACAAAACAACTGCATGAAACACCACGAGCTACAAAGAGGTCAGGTGTGCAGGTGAGAACCGAGTGGTGAAGGCTGAGGCTGGGACCTTCCCTGGGGCTTCAGTCTAACTGCACACTAACACTGACAGCAGTGACCTCTGACCCTCACAGCAGCCCCGTGAGGTCATCAGGGAGGGTCTTACTGTCCCCACTAGACAGAGGAGGAAACTGAGGCTCTTCCCCCAATGCCATGCAGATAACAAGTATTTAGATGATCCGGGACTTGAACTCAAAGCCAGGCTCCACCACGTGGCTCTCTGAGAGTCATTTTCTTCTTTCTTAAGGGAGGGCACTGTCTGCTCTGACCGAATGAGACAACAGAGCAGGAGGCTGCCTGGCCCAGAGCAGCGGCTCTCCGCTCCCTTCCCTCCCCAGACCCACACATGTCATGCCTCCCGGAACACCCACGCCTCCCAGCCCCTTCTGCCCACCCAGTCTCAACACCACTGCCTTTCATCAAAGGGCTCGAAGGGTCCCTAGGAGACACGCTGTGAAGTCCCAATTGAGGGACAGAATGTATCTTACCTTGTGATTAAGCTGTTCACCTGGGCAACCCTTGTATTCCTAACTCTGTATCAAATTCTTTGACCTATGGACTTCTCTTAAATTGGCCACAGTTATTTGAGGAACCGTTTTAGTCCTCAACTCTGGAAATGCCCATCTGCCTTACTTGTGCCACTCTAAGTCATAACTGGAGTCAAGGGCTAACCTTCATTGTATCCCCAGGACAAACCCAAAGTAAATGACATGCCTAGCTGACATCTTTTAGAGAATCAGAGAGCCTTCTTCGCCTTGAACGAACCAAGAGGATGCGGACACCGCCTGCCCCACTCTGCTATGTGCAGAGCACGTTAATAGTTCAAAGTGAAATACACTGTGGAATAGTCTGGAGAGACTGACTCCTGCCTCCAGCTCCCTGCTAAAGCCACCCCTGGCCATTGGCATTGCCCCCAGCCTATCTCAGGGATGGGACTTAGTTATGAACAGAAGCTAGGTGGGGCTCTCCAGATCATATGATCATGGCTGTCATGTCCTCCATCTGCCTGCTCCCCCGTCCTGATTTCACATCTAACCCCAGGCTCACTTCTGATCAAGCGTGGTGGTCTCCACGTGAGTGATGGCTGGCTGGGGTCCTACCTTTGGCAGGGACTGCGGGAGGAATGTCAGGTTTCTCCTTCCGCCTCTTGCCCTTCTTGGGCTGCAGTGGGGCCAAGCTGGTCACGCTGGTGACAGTCTCCCCGGAGCTGTAGAAGAAAAAGGTCCTGGTGAAGGCAGAGGCAGGTTTGTTCCAGACAAAAGGAAAGGAAGCAATAGTTTTGGGTGCCCCTTGTGTATGAGGTAGGGTACTCCTACAGCTGAGCTGGGATCACTCTGTGTTTGTCTCCAGGGATGTCTGGAGATCTGGTACTGACCCTTGGCTAAGATAAAGATGATATGAGTTAGGGATTTACAACGTGCTGTTTACAGTTGCAAAACCACTGGAGAGACCCAGGGCTAGCTTGTCTCTGTTCTTCAGGGATGTATAGATTGGTGGTTTGCACCTGGTTAATGGGTTTACATGGTCTGGCCTGGTGACTTCACAAGTAGGCTATGAAGATATTACAAAACACTTCTCCTGAGGTCCCCTAGAACAAGCTTCCCTGTACATTTCTTTGTGGTCCACAATCCAGAGACAGAGCAGCACTTGTGCAAGTGAGAAAGGACCCTGGGGAGCTGCACCCAGGAGTCCCTAGGGTCCCCCTGGTCATTCACACTGTCTCCTGCTGGACCAGTGCCTCCAAGCTAAAAGCTGAGTCAACCCTCAGGAGTGTTGTATTTTCAATTATCTTGGTGATTATCTGTGTAATTCTTTCTGTGTGTTATCCATTATTATAACCCAAAGTGATGGGGTTGAGGAGTGTTATATTACAGGTAAGAAAACCAAGATCCAAAGATGCTAAGTGACTTGCTCTAAGGGACACTGTTTAGTAAGCAGCTGACACAAAAGACTGGCCTGATATGAGAAGTGTTCTTGATGCTACTACGTCTAGGGTAGAGTCCACACACTTTCTTGAATGGCCATCAGTCTTATTTCAAATACATCTTATGGGTTCCAGCAACCCAGAGGGAAATCTCTTTTTTAGAATCTCTTATCCCTGGGGACATGTTCCGACCAGGTAGGTACCAAGAGAAGCTATCCCCCTAATACAAAAAGGACTTCTAGAAGTCTGTAAGATATGACCAACAGCCTAATAATCAAAATAAATGAACATGGTACAAGGTTTTTCATCCAAGAAGAGAGGCTCGTACCTACAAAAACATGCTAAGATCTCCTCATGAAAGAGGAATCCAAATAAAAATGTAGTGTACTTTCTTTCTCCAAGTATCAGAACAGCAACCATCAAACTTAAGGCAAAGCACTCTTTTGGCAAGGCTGTGGGGAATCGGGCACTCAAAAGTATTGCTGGTATGAGTCTAAACCCTTCCTGATGGAGAGTAGTTCAACAACAGAATAACAGGGGATATCAGAATTACAGAGGCTCATACTCTGTGGCCTGGGAATTTCATTTCTGAGAGTTTATTCTGTAAATATCCTTGCACAAGTACAAGATGTACATTACAGTGCTATTCGTAACAGCATTAGATTAGAAATAACCTAACTGTCCATCAGCAGGGGACTGGCTAAGGAAATTATGGTGAATCCACAGACACCCACACATGGGGTCCTCTGTAGCTGTAATGAGGGATGAAGAGGCTGTTTATGTACTGAAAAGGAAAGACACATTGTTAAGTGAAAAAGCCAGGAGTTGGACAATGCATAAAATGAGAGTCATTTTTAGTATAGAAATATGGGAGAATAATAGATATTAGTACTTAGGCACACGAACACAGAGAAACTTTGGAAATAGTCACAAGAATTTAAAAATAGTGGTTCCTTTGAACGGACGTGATAAGGAACTAAACAGATGGGAGACTGGATAAGGAGAATTATCACTGTATTTATATATTTGCAAATGAATAACTGTACTTTTAAACTTGAATTTATTAAAGCCGGAGGTTGTAAAATCTTTGAAAAACAGTAAATTAAATACAAATAAATACCTACATATACTTAATAAAAGAAAACAGACAATTCTAATAGAGTCCTAGAGTTTTAAAAATAAACAAAGACTGAATCACACATTGTGGGAAATTTTCCAAGAATATCGTTCACCACTGAGAATCCCCAGAAGATAGCTCATTTTTATAGGGAACAGAAATTCTAACTGGCCATGGCTTTTGAGTATGGGGTCAATCGTGTAAATTCACAAACAGCCAAAAAGGAATGTGTGTTTCCAAAACTCTGGCCACTAAGAGAAAACAAGGGATCAGAAACCCTCAGAATTGTTTAAACACACAACCACACGTACAGCTTCATTTCATTGCTTTTTAAACTCTTGAAATGTTTATTTTTTTTCTCTCCATTATAAATGAATGCATGTTCATATTTTAAAATGGTCATTTCAGGCATGGAGATGAAAGAAAAGAAATCTATCATAACCAAAACACAAACTTGGTAAATATTTCCAGACGTTTCCCTCTTTCCTGTTTTCTTTTTTAAATAGACTTTATCTTTTTAGAGCAGTTCTATGCTCACAACACAATTGAGCAAAAGGTACAGAGAGTTCCCATAGATCCCTGCCCCCCCCCCGCATGATGAACATCCCCCACCCGAGTGGTACATTTGTTATAGCTGATGAAATACCTTGACACATCACTATCACCCAAAGTCCGCAGTTTACATTAGGATGCACTCCTGGTGTTGTACATTCTATGGGTGTGGACAAACAATGTATCCACTATCATAGTATTACACAGAATAGTTTCTGAGCCCTATAATTCCTCTGGGCTCCACCTATTCATCCCTCCCTCCCCCGCCTCCGGCAACCACTGATCCATTTACAGTCTGCATAGTTTTGCCTTTTCCAGAATGCCACCTATAGCTCGAATCAAACAGTCTATAGCTTTTTCAGATTGGCTTCATTCACTTAGAAATACGCATTTAAGTTTTCCCCATGTCTTTTCATAGCTTGAGAGCTCATTTCTTTTTAATGTTCAATAATATTCCATTGTCTGGATGTACCAGAGTTTATTTATCCATTCACCTACTGGAGGATATCTTGGTTGCTCCCAAGTTTGGGAGGTTATGAATAAAGCTACTATAAACATCCATGTGCAGGTTTTATGTGTGAACATAAGTTTCACACAAAACTTATACACTGTGGGGGAGGATGTAGCTCAGTGGTAGAGCACATGCTTAGCATGCAGAAGGTCCTGGGTTCAATCCCCAGTACCTCCATTAAAAAAATAATTAATTAATTAGCCTCATTACCCCTCCAAAAACAAACAAAAACAAACAAAAATTTTTAAACTTATATATTGGTCCTAATATATTGTTTTTTAAAAAAATAATACTGTATTACAATTTTGCATCCTTCTTTCTACTTAATCTTCATTTTCCATATTGTTACATCCCCATGCTATTCCAGCGAGAAGGTATACCCCAGTTTACTTGGCCATTCTCTGACGTCTAAACATCTAATTGGTTTCCTAGTTTGCTATATAAATAACATTGCTATAAATATGTGTGTGCATAATGGTTTCACATTCTTAGACTTTTGTTTTTAGGATGGACTCTTAGAGTGGGACTTACCAGTTCCCAGAGGGGGATCATACGAAAGGCAATTTAATCCGCACTGTCCAAATTATTTCCGACAAATTCATACTGCTTTATAACCATTTGGCCAATGGATAAGGGTATTTTATATTTCCATGCTCTTTATTTTTGTGTGTGTGTATATATATATATATATATATATATATATATATATATATATATTTATATATAAAAATTATACTTATATATAAAATATATATATATATTTATTTATTGAAGTATAGTCAGTTTACAATGTTGTGTCAATTGCTTGTGTGCAGCATAATGCTTCAGTCATACAAGAACATACATATATTCGTTTTCATATTCCATGCTCTTTAACACCAGGTTTACCAGTTTAAAAAATGACTCATTTAATGAGAAAAAATATGCATTTCTCTGCTTGCCAGTGAGGATGTACGTGTCCTATGTTTGTCTAAATGTGCTTCCTCATTAATGAATGATGGATGGACATCTTCTGCTATTATTTATCAAGACCTTGCATTTTTCTATAGATTTGCATGCACCTTCTACATGAATATGACGTGTTTATTGCAAATATTTTCCCCAACTTTCTTTGACTTCTGGCTTTTTGTTAAATGCACGGCAATTTGTTTCTGTTAAAATCATTTGATGTTTTCTTTGGGTTTATTACCTCTGAGTTTGTACTGTCCTCCCCAGCTGCACCTCATGCCCTGAAAAATCAAGTAACATTTCCCCTTTCTCTTCTCTTTTCCTGGAGTTAATTCTTTAGCTCTTTAATGAAACTTTGGGGACATGGTAAACTTTTATCTTTATGCCCAGGGCTTTTAGAGAGCTGAAAAAGATCTGCTTTGTCATCATCGTTCTCCTTGAAAACAGTAAAACTGCACTTAACTAAATTTAGTTCTAATTCATACTTCAATGCTGAGCCGTCCGTCACACGCAATGAGTCACTACAATGACACATGCCCGATGGTAGTTCTCTCTGAATCTTAACGTCTCCCATTGAGCCAGCAGGACTGGTAGGAATTTTTGGCTAAGAAAGTCCCCGTTATGATTCACTCACAAGAAAAGTTACCCTACATCTTAGGTTGGAACATTTTGTGTCCCGAGGGAGGGAGCATTGCTGGAACAAGTCAAACCAAGGAAGATTTAAAAAAAAAAAAAAAGGCTGAAGCTCTGTCTAAATTAGAGGGCTGTGTGATGGGAGAGAATTGCTATTTGTGGGGAACAGGGCTGTTTTTTTGGCTCCCACAAGGGTGGGGCAGGAGGCGCACGTGTGGGGCCCTTGTTGTGACATGTACAAGCTTCCGGCCTGGCCGCCTCTCATGGGCATCTCTGTCCCACAAAGGCTGGGCACCTCTGCTCTGTGGCATGTGGGGGCTGGATCTCGTGAATGGGCACTGGACGGGGGCAGA
This sequence comes from Vicugna pacos, assembly GCF_048564905.1. NCBI lineage: Eukaryota > Metazoa > Chordata > Mammalia > Artiodactyla > Camelidae > Vicugna > Vicugna pacos. The sequence goes on along the minus strand of NC_132997.1, from coordinate 37,971,669 downwards.
CGGCCGGCACCAAATCTGGTTCCACTTTGACTAGAGAGGTGACACAGGGCAAGTCACTCATTCCCGGGGTCTCATCCCCCAACCTGTCAAATGGAGAGACACACCCTTGCTCTCTGTCTTGCAGGGTTATTATTAGGGTCAGATGAGATAGCGCAGCCTGAATGAGAAGGAGCATGAAATGGCTAAACAGCATGGACCCTAATCTCTAGTGTGCAGGTGCAGTAGTGGGGCTGGGGCATTTCATGATGCTTCCAGGGAGAACCCTGCTACCACTGGAGATCCCACAGTGCCTGGTCTTGGTCCTGCAGGAAGTCTATAAGTTTCAAGTGAAACCTTGATCAGAAAATCTTTCTGCCCAAGAGAGCACAGTGTGCCCTCCTGTGGCCACAGATGTGACAGTGCAGTACCAGTCCAGGAGCAGGCAGGAGGGGGAAGCTGCACCCCTGAGCCACGGACAGCCGCCCCAGGACACCAGGTGAAGCCAGCAACCTGGATCTTGCCAGGCATTGAACAAATGGTGAACAATCATATTTTGCAGAAGCTAAAGTTAATAAGAGCTGTGTCTGTCTACTCTATGGAAGGCACTGTAAAAAGGGTCTGACATCCACAATCTCTGACCTCCCAGATGGGAAAATGAAGCCTCACGTTGAAGGTCAATCAAGCCAGATCCACGATGGCCGCCCCGGGCTTCAATCAGCTCTCCAAAGAGACGGTACCAAAGAGCGCATTTTCAGTCTGTACTCAATCCAAGCGCTCAAAGCGCTGTCCCGCTGGGAGAGGGGCCAGCCTGAGTGCTGGGGTCCTGGAGGCAGCAGCAGTGACTGTGCCCAACCAAGACCAAGGGCCATCCTGACTCAAGACCGGGCAGAGAAGGAGGGGAGATGTTTCTGTCCCCAGGATTGTCTGAAATAAACAGCTGACAAAACGGAGGTGCGGGTGGGTGGGCCAGCCATGTGGGAATTCTGTGCCTCCACTCTATAGCTAAGAGTGTTTGGGAGGAGGGAAAAAAAAGATAAAACAGCCTAAACTGCGCTGATCCCACCAAGGAACATAAAATGAAGAACCGTAGACCCAGGCACGCTTTGCTTTCATAGCTAAACGTGAGCTCAGAGCATCCTCCTGCTGAACCTCCACGCCAGTGCAGGAGCCTCACGCCTCCGTCAGTACCCACCTCTCTCTGGGCTACGCCAGAGGGGACGCTAATCGCTCCCATTGAGGGGCACACAGACATCCAACCTTCACCTCCCAGACACCAGGTGTTTCCCCGGTTCAGGCAATCTTTGAGCCTCCACGTTATGAACTCTGAACTATGCCTCCTTGGTGTCTGTTTAATCCCATTTCCTGCTGGATGAGCAGGGGCTCCTCGTCCCAGCACAAAGCTGTTCGTCATGCCCTGCAGAAGGATTCGGTGTGGCCTGAACTGGGTTGGCTGGGATGTCAAATGTGGTCGGTCAGGCAAGGATCCCAACACAGGAAGCCCTCTGAAGGCGGGCAGGGCTGAGGAAGGTGTGCGATCTGGTCCTGCCAGCATCCTTCCCGGCCTGCTTCCCGGAGCCGTCTCCCAGGCCCTTCTTGCTCCACGTCGTCTTTGAAGGTCATTGCTTCTGCTGATGCACTTTATCTTCAGAACCGTCCATGTGCTTCCTTTCCCGCTGCCTACATACCTCAGTTCTGAGCAGGTGCCCCCTACCAACAGGAAGTCAGCTGCCACTGATAAATGCCAAGGACTTGTGCAAACTGGGCGAATTTCCCGACATCTCGCTCTGGGCTTTTGAAAGTGCTCCATGGGCTTCCCTTGCCACTGGAACACACAAAGTCAATCAACAGCACACGCCAGGGGCTGCAGAAAAGCTGCAGAACTTCGCTTTCCAGGTGGACTCCCTTGAAATGACTCTTTTTCATAAATGAGTGATACATGTCAAGCACATAGAACAGTGTCTAGTATGGAGCGAGCCCTCAACGGGCGTGAGCTATTATGATCTGACCAGCATTATTATCATCACTATTGTGGAATCAGCTCTTGGAGTCCTTGAATAGGGAGCGGACATGGCAGAGTCCTGGGGAAACTGTACCAGAGCTGGTGCAGCCAGAAGGAATCCGCAGACCCTTAGGGGGTCTTAATGCATTATTTCCCGCTGCTTCCATCCTGCGTATGATCCTTCTGCACACAATGATGCTGTGAACAGCATCAGAATAAAAGCTGCTCCTTCGTGAAGGAGTTGCCATGGCATCTCCCTGTCCACAGCCCCACCATGGCCTTTAATTGTAACAGTTCACATCCCCCCGAGAGGTTCTGCTGGGACTCACTGGGAGAGCGCTTCCTTTGCAGTCCCTGCCAGCTTCACAAAGTCTGCACGGAGGTCTGGCCAGGCTCGTGGTTTTGCTGGTAAGTTTAACATCTGATTGCCAGCTGGGAAGATCGGGAGGCACTTCATTAATATTTAGTGGTTCCATGTGTGTTGGTCTTGGGTCGTAAGAATAATGGTAAGGAGAGGTCACTGGGGTGACTTGCCCAGCACCCCCTCCCACCTCCAACCCCTTGCCCACTCAGGGTTGAAGGCACATGTTTGGGTAGGATTGACCCTAACCCCTGCTCAGCACAATCTTTTCCTCTGGCCACAGTGCTTGGTTCAGGCTGGTCCCGTAACAGCGAGGTGCACCTGTGTTTGGCGGTTAGGAAGCAAGATGACTCCTTCACGAGCCCAGGGTGAAGGCATGTGCTGCCTGCACGTCGTCAGCTCCAGGAGAAGAGCCGGGAACAGAAGCCACCACCCCAACCACCCCATGTCCCCTGGATCGAGCCGCCCTGAGGCCCACCCACGGCAGCATCCCCAGTCAGGTGAGCCAGCCAAGCCCCCGGCCAGGTAAGACTACCTGAGCTGGCTTTTCTGTCACCTGCAATTAAAAGGTTCGTAAATAGTACAGACGGCTGGTCACCCATCTAACCATTGGCAGTTTTATTCACGTTCTTAGTCTGGGGAGATTAATTTGTGCCTTGCAGGGTTTTTATGAGGATTAGAAATAACTCGCATTAAGCCTTCCACCGCAGAGGTGCACGGGCAGCCCGTGAGCAGTCACGGGGACTCAGCCCACGGCCGCTCTCCTCTCACTGAATCCTCACGATGTCCCTGAGCCACAGGGACAAGGACGCGTTTGTGCCCATTTTGTGGAGGGTGAAACACTCCCGGAGAAGCTGAGTGATTGGTCCACCATCACCAAGATGCTGGGTGGCACGGCTCGAACTGACACTGAAACCAGGTGGAACGTTCTTCAGGAATAACAACCAGGCCCCAGTGCACAGGCCCTCCCTCCTCATGACTGTCTCCGTCCAGCGGGTTTTGGAAGAAGGAAGCTGAGCCTGAGCCCCGGGGGTGGGGTGAAGACCAGATGTCCCAGCAGCAGCGTCAGGGGTGGAGGAGGGAGGCCAAGGGACACACACCCGAGTCTGCCGTCCCTGCCCGGCCACCTTGCTTGCTCAGGTGAATGTAGACAGAGGGGACGACACCCACAAATCGATGCCTGTGACCAGAGCCCGCTGGACTTTTCAAAGCCGAGGGATGCAGGGCAGCGGCGGCCAGCCCCAGCATCCGTACCCTTCCCACCGCTCCTTCCATTGCCCTGACTTTTCCGCAGCGTCTACTCTGTGTTTATTTGTGTGAAAGCTCTCACAATCAGATCCAAGCTTCCAGGCACACCTGGGCTAGTGCATGAGCACTGGCACCCCTCGCTGTCCCTCCTGTCACACTGGCCAGGACACCGCACCATCATCCACTCTCCCTGTGCTGCCCTCTCCCATCCCTCTTCTCCTGGAGCGCTCGAACTCATCCTTCAAGACTTGGCCCAAATTTCACCCCCAGGAAGCCTTCCCTCCCACCGCTGCCCCCTGACACAGGGTTACGGGCGCCCCCTGTGGGTGCCCGTGACAGCTCCGTGGGCGTCCCATGATGCTGCCACGCTTTTGTTTCTCTGGGTCTCCTGCTAGATGCAGACCTCAACGGCCTGGGCTGTGTGTTATTCCATCCTTGTTCTGTGGGCCTTACAAGCTGTCCTATGTAGAAAAATCACACAGAAATACTGACTGAATAAGAAGAGAACCACTTACACAGGGCTCACCATTACCTGTTGGAATCACTTTACACACTAACTCAGGAAATCCTCCCAGCAACGCTACATGCTGGGCTATTAGTGCCCCAATTTTATCAGAGAGGTTGAAAAATTAGCTACAGGCACACAGCAATCAGAGCCTGGATATGAACCAAGGCAGCACGGCCGCAGAACCTTTCACCATCACAGGGGCTTGCCTTTTACAGACGGAATAAACGTTCTGTAACGTTACTACTGCTATTCGAAATTATACAAATGAAGCAAGTAGTGATACACCTAAGCTCTGAGCACATATCTTCAGCTTCTCTTTGAAATCAAATCTCTGTCTTCCAAGATCCTGAACAATACAACTATTAATTAAATCCCGTACTTCGATTGTGGGGGTATGTTTAAAAATCCCTGATGGTTCAGAAAAGACTGAAAAATGCTGTAAACTAAGCTCACAAACCACAGAAAAGCTGTGCCTGTAATTTATCCAACATATAAATAGTCCGGGCACCTGACTCTTTATACCTGAGGAGGCGGATGCACCAGAAAACTTGGAAAATTTCAGCTGTAACTGCTATCTGTACAGGTAATCCAATGTCCACTTTAATTTCACCCATTTGCAAATATTTCATTATCTCCAACCCGGAAGAAGAGGTCAAGCAAGTCTACAAACGATAAACGCTGGAGATGGTGTGGAGAAAAGGGAACCCTCCTACACTGTCGGTGCAAATGTAGTTTGGTGCAGCCACTGTGGAGGACAGTACGGAGATTCCTTAAAAAAACTAAAAATAGAGTTACCACATGATCCAGCAATCCCACTCCTGGGCATATATCCAGGGGGGACTCTAACTCGAAAAGATGCATGCACCCCAATGTTCATAGCAGCACTATTTACAATAGCTGAAGATTGTCATGCTAAGTGAAGTAAGCCAGAAAGAGAAAGAAAAATATCCTATGGTAGCACTTATATGTAGAATCTAAAAAAATATGAGACAAATGAACTTATTTACAGAACAGAGACAGACTCACAGACAGAAAACAAGCTTATGGTTACCAGGGGGAAAGGGGGGGTTGGAGGGATAAATTGGGAGTCTGGGATTTGCAGACACTACTATATATAAAATAGATAAACAACAAGGTCCTACTGTGTAGCACGGGGAACTATATTCAATACCTTGTAATGGCCTATAATGAAAAAGAATATGAAAAGGAACATACATATATATGTATAACTGAATCACTATGCTGTATACCAGAAATTAACACATTGTAAACCGATTACACTTAAATTTTTTTTAATTTAACATTTTTAAAAAATTTTAAAAAGAAGAGGTCAAGCAAAAGGGCAGGAAACGTACTGGCAGGAATTGCCTGTTTGGTGCCCCCATCCATCCCTTCGACAACCTTCCTGAACTTGACCTACAGGAAGGAAGGCATCGGAGTGCACTGAAGATGTGTCGTAGTGTGGAAACACATGATAACTCTATGTAATTGGTGGCATTTCATTTCAAATCTGATTTTCCAGGACTTTGGGGTACAGTTTCGTACTGCTCTCAGGGCTGTTTGCCCCAGTTAGGGCATGTTTAAAATCTTGCAGAATCCCAAGATGCTCACTAAGGCCCAGCTCTCTGCTCCAGGAGCGAGCACTTTGCCGTGGGAAAGGAACGGCCCCCTAGGCCCAAAGGTCAGGGCCACTCCTCCCCGGAGATGGCAACTTCTGTTCAGGGCTGACACACATTCAAGATGAGACTTGTTTTCCTTCAGTTTGAACTTCTCTCAGTAAGTCATAGAATTCCCTAGAGTCCCCAGGTTCTGTCTCTTGGCAAGGCCCCTCTCTCAGTGACCGCAGCCTCAGCGCCAATGTGCGGCCTCTGCCTGAGGGTCCCTCCCCGTTCCTGGCATCTTGCCCTGGTCCTCTGCTCTCTGCCCAGGCTCCCTTAGGAGGAAGTGGTCAGAGGACAGAGAAGGACACTGGTCCCCATCATGGTTTGGGACTCCAGGGTCCCAGCCATAGCTCAGATGATAGACGGGGTGTCTGGGAGCAGAGATGGGAGCAGGGATGGGAAAAAAAATGCCTGGGCTGCAGAGACAGAGCCAGTTAACAGGGCAAGGATGGGCCAGTTCACAGGGTATGGGCTGCACTAAGTTAAATCAGCATGAGGTTCTAATCAGAGGGATGAATGCAAGATGGGAGGGTGCCCACTACCAGGTCTGAGGGGGCGGGCCTGGCCCCTGCAGGGTCTGGGGTGCAGTGGAGCAGAGCCAGGCTTTCCAGAGGCAGGTCTGTGGGCTGGCGGCACATCCTCACTGAGGTTCCAGCCTCGGCACCAACTCAGAATACGCGCAACTGAGGGGGAAGTCCAGGGCATGGAAGGAAGCGGGGTCCAAACTCCCAGCGCTGCAGGCTAACAGAAGGCCAGACACGAACTCAATCACAGCACACCTCTGACCACCCCAGTCATAATCTCCCTCCACATCTGAAATGCCAGTCCTCAGAGACTTTTGGGTGGGGCATAAGCTTTAAAAAAGAAACAAATAGCTTAACTGAGGTATAGTTTACTCCCCCATAAAATTCACAGATCATAAGTACACAATTCAATAATTTTTAGTAGATTTATAAAGTTGTCCAACCATCACAATACAGTTTCAGAACATTTCTATCACCCCAAAAAAGTTCCCTCTTGCCCATTTAAAGTCAATTCCTATCCCCTCTCTCACCCCTCAGCAACTAATAATCGACTTTCTGTCTCTATACATTTACCTTTTCTGGACATTTTAAATAAGCGGAATCCGACTTATGTATGTATGTAATTTTTCGCATCTGGTTACTTTGACTTAGCTTGATGTTTCTGCGGTTCATCAAAGTTGTAGCATAGATCAGCAGTGTGTTACTTTTTATGATCAAATTGTATTGTGTTGAATGAAGTAATACATGTTTATCCATTTACCAGTTGATGGATAGATTTAGATTGTTTCCAGCTTCTGGTGATTATGAATAAAGCAGCTGTGAACAACCACGTGCATGTCTTTGCGTGGACATATGTTTTCATCTCTTTTAGGATCGATTCCTATCACTCAAATTGCTGGGTCATATGGTAAGTCTATGTTTAGTGTTTTAAGAAGTCACCAAACTGTTTTTTTTCCAAAGTGGCCACACCATTTTACATTCCCACCAGCAGGGTACAGGGTTCCAGTTTCACCACAACCTGGCCAATGCCTGACATCGTCTTTTTTATTACAGCCATGGTACTGGGTGTTTAGTGGCATCACATTTTGGTTTTATTTGCACTTCTCTAATGACTAATGATGTTGAACATATTTGCATGAACTTGTTAGCCATTTATATATCACCTTTAGGGAAATACCTATTCAAATCTTTTTTGTCCATTTTTTTATTGAGGTATAGTTGATGTATAATATTATATAAGTTTTAGGTATACAGCATAGCGATTCACAATTTTTGAAGGATCTACTCCATTTATAGTTATTATAAAATATTGCCTATATTCCCTACTTTGTACAATATATCCCTGTAGCTTATTTATTTATTTTATACATAGCAGTTTGTAGGCTTTTAATCCCCTCCCCACTTTGTGTCCCTCCCCCTCCCTCTCCCCATTAATAACCACTAGTTTGTTCTCTTTATCTCTGACTCTGTTCTATTTTTGTTATATTTGCTAGTTTATTTTTTAGATTCCACATGTAAGTGATATCATACAGTATTTATCTTCCTCTGTCTGAGTTATCTCACTTAGCATAATACTCTCCAAGTCTATGCATGTTGCTGCAAATGGCAAAACTTCATTATTTTTTATGGCTGAGTAGTATTCCATTACATACATACACTGGGATCCATTTTATACACACACACACACACACACACACACACACACACACACACACACTATATCTTCCTTACCACTCATCTGTTGATGGACACTTAAGTTGCTTCCAAATCTTGGCAACTGTAAATAGTTCTGCTATGAACATAGGGGTGCATATATCTTTTCAAATTCTTATTTTCTTTTTCTTTTTTGATATATACCCAGGAGTGGAATTGCTGGGCTATATGATAGTTTATTTTTAGTTTTTGAGAGATCTCCATACTGTTTTCCACAGTAGCTGTACCAAATTACATTCCCATAGCAGTGTATGAGGGTTGCCTTTTCTCTACATCCTTGCCAACATTTGTTATTTGTGGTCTTTTTGATGATAGCCATTCTGACAGGTGTGAGGTGCTATCTCACTGTAGTTTAATTTGCATTTCTCTGATAATTAAAGATGTTGAGCATCTTTTCATGTGCCTGTTGGCCATCTCTATTTTTTCTCTATCCATTTTTAACTGTGTCATTTGTCACGTTATTATTGAGTTATAAGTGTTCTTTATATATTTTGTCCCAGCAGCATTTGTTGAAAGGCTATGCTTTCTCAGTTTTGGGGAAAGACTTTGTGAAGGATTGGTATTCTTTTTTTTTTTTTTTTACATTTTTTATTGATTCATAATCATTTTACAGTGTTGTGTCAAATTCCAGTGTTCAGCACAATTTTTCAGTCATTCATGGACATATACACACTCATTGTCACATTTTTTTCTCTGTGATTTATCATAACATTTTGTGTGTATTTCCCTGTGCTATACAGTGTAATCTTGTTTATCTATTCTACAATTTTGAAGTCCCAGTCTATCCCTTCCCACCCTCTACCCCCCCCCACCCGGTAACCACAAGTCTGTATTCTCTGTCCATGAGTCTATTTCTGTCCTGTATTTATGCTTTGTTTTTGTTTGTTTGTTTGTTTTTGTTTTTTAGATTCCACATATGAGCGATCTCATATGGTATTTTTCTTTCTCTTTCTGGCTTACTTCACTTAGAATGACATTCTCCAGGAGCATCCATGTTGCTGCAAATGGTATTCTTATTTTCCTTGAATACTTGATATGCCCACCAGTAAAGCAATGTGGACCTGGGATTTTCATGGCTGGAAAGTTTCTCGCTAACAATTCAATTTCTTGACTTATTACAGATTTATTCAGAATCAGCTTTTGAAATTAGTGTTTTCTAGGAAATTTTCCATTTCATCTATGTTGTCTAATTTATTAGAATAAACTTAGATTACAAGGATTATAGCCTTTTACTTTTTGTAGGGTCTGTAGTCATTCCTTTTTCCCTCCCTAGTGTTGGTAATTGGCTTTTTTCTCTCTTTTTCATTTTCATGGAGAGTCTAACTTAAGATCTATCAGATTCATTGATCATTTCAAAGAACCAACTTTTGGTTTCAGTGATATTTCTCTTTGTGTGTGTGTACACGGGAGGGTGGGTGAGGATGGGTGCATGTGTTTCCCATGTCACTGATTTCTGTTTTAATCTTTATTATATCTGCTGACTTTGGATTTCATTTACACTTCTTCTAGCTTCTTATGATGAAAGCTTAAGTTATTGGTTTTAGACCTTTCTTCTTAAGTCTGATCCAGCCCTTAGAGCCATAAATTTTTCTCTACATACAACTTTAGCTGCCTCTTATAAGTTTTGGTATGCTGTGTCTTCATTTTTATTTAATCCAAAATACATTCTAATTTCTCTTTTGATTTCTTCTTTGACTTACTTTGACTTTAAAATAAGTGTGCTGTTTGAAATTTCAAAACATTTAGGAAAGTCCCAGATTTCTTTCTGTCACTAATTTTTACTTAGTTCTGTTGTGGTCAGAGAGGAGACTTCACACGATTTCCTGCACACATAAAATACTTAAGTTTAAAAAGATTTGTCTTATGACCTAGCATATGCTCTATCCTGGAGTATGTTCCAAGTACACTTGAAAAGAATATATTATGTAGCCATTGGGCAAAGTTTTCTTACTTTTCAGGAAAAACTGCTTCATCTTCTGTGACCTGGTTGATTTTCTGTATAGTCATTCTATCAATTATTGAGAGTGGAGCATTGAAATGTCCAGGTATTATTCTAGAATCATCTATTTCATCTTTCAATTTCCTGTTTTTGCTTCATTTCTGTTGAGGCTCTGTTATTAGGTCCATATAATGTGTTATATCATCCTGAAGTGTTGATCTTTCATAATGATAAAATTCCCTTCTTTGTCTCTAGTAAGATTTCTGATCTTAAATAGCATCTTATCTGATATTAACTTAGCTACCGCTTCTCTTATTGTCACTATTTGCATAGCTTACATGGTGTAGCTTTTTTCTATTCTTTAGGGTTCTCCATTCACCTCTGCATATGCATGGTGTCTCAGCCAGAAATACGCTTGCTCCAAATGTGACCCAAACCTCAGACTAGTAGAGCCATTGGACTTCCCTGCTCAGTGGCTCTAAGACTGCTATTTCCACTGACAATGCTGCTGAACGTGGGCACTGCACACCGCTCCAAGTCAAGTGAGCCACCTTCCACCACAAGAGAGAAGCTGGTCACCCTCACGGCACTCCCTGCCCAGAAGGAAACTCCTCATCAGCCAAGCTGGGAGAAGAGCGTATCAGAGCAGCCCAAAACTCCACAGAGTACCACTCTTCTTATCAGCAGTTTTTAAAGCATAAAAGCTTCTCAGGTTAATATATGCCTTTGGTCTTTCCAGAGTGCTAAAATGGTTATTTTTGTCCATTTTGTTCAGATTTACAGTTGATTTTGGGGGAGAGGACTTGCAGATCCCCTCACTCAGCCATACTCAGACATCTTTCCTGGGCACATACACGTTTGTACTCACTGCCTGCTAAGGTCCACGAAGGCCAGGATTTCTGTCTCCTTACTTCACTGCTGTTTCCCAAGCTCTTAGAACAGCACCTGGTCGACAGTATGCTTTCAATAAAATAAATTTGCATTCTCGTATCAGTAACAGGGTTTCTTTCTAAGGATCCCAATCTCAGCAGCAGGAACACAAAGCAGTCATGAATAAGGACTGTTGGGACTGTAAACAGGATCCCCCAGAGGTACCCAAATACATTTTTAATGGAAACTTTTATGAGGCAATTGTAGATTCACATACAGTCATAAGAAATAAAGCAGAGAGATTGTGTGTACCCTTTGCCCATTTTTTTCCCCAATGGTTTCTTAAGAGACAGATTTTTGTTTCATTGATTTTCTCTTCTGTTCTTTGCTGTTTTCAATTTCCTCAGTTTCTGCTTTGATCTTTACTATCTCCTTGCTTCTGTTTGCTTTTTTTTTTTTTTGCTCTTTTCCTGATTTCATGAGTTAAGACTTTAGAATGTTGATCTGAGGACTTCCCTCATTTCTAATGTAAGCATTTAATACTATAAATTTCCCTGTTAGCACAGCTTTAGCTGCATCCCACATATTTTGCTATATTTATTTCTCATTTTTGGTCAATCCTATGTATTTTTTATTCTTTTATTTCTTTCAGTATTTGAAAAATGTGTCACTTCTTTCTGCCCTCCATGGATTCAGATGAAAAATGCACTATAATTCAAATTTGTGTTTCTCCGTAGGTAACACATTGTTTCTCTCTGGTTGGTTTTAAGACTTTTTTTCTTTGTCTTTGGATTTCATAATCTTCTTGCCACTTTTCAGAGTCCTTCTTTGTTTGTCTCTTATGTTATTTCCAGGATTCACAGTTATGTTTATTAGCAGAGAAGAGCAAGGAGAAACTGATCTAATCCATCCTGTCTGGACCAGAAGTCTCACATTTTTAAATACTATGAGTTTGCAATATCTACTCTAACTATTGTTACCTGTGAGGTGGGTCCTACCAGCTAAAAGGCTAGAATCTTAGCACATTTGTCACCAATGTTCACATTCTACAGTGGGGCATAGGACAAGCAGACATGGGAAGGAGATCATGAGTGTTTTGTGTCCAGAAGGCATCAAAGTGGTTTTGTCCACCTGCCCATCCCTTCCTAAATAGGGGAGCCATCCTCAAGGAGCAGGTGCCAAGCCTCCTCCAGCAGGCATGTTGGGCCAGCACGAGCCACATGCTACCTGGCCCCTCTGGGGGTGACACCCAGAGCGTGGAATCTGGCCACATGCAAGTGCACGCAGAACACACATCTTTAGGCCAATGTGTGAACCAATATGCAGACCTTAAGGTAAAGAGATGAATGTAAACCAATTTCTTGGTAATATCATAAGAAAGCAAGATAGCACAGAGTTTTCCCTGAAAAGAAAAAAATGAAGAAAACATTCCTACCTGTTCTGAGGGCATTTCACCAAATAATGTCTCACTGTGAAAGGAAAAAGAAAGAAAGATGGTAAATAAAAGCTGCTTTAGACACATATGCTCCAGCAATTACCAGGAAACGTAGACGCCCACATGGTACCCGGATGCTGGCACAACCCACCTCTCAGGGCTTTCATGCGTCTCTCTGGATGAGGAAGCAGAGCCACAGCAAGGACACCGCAGTGACTTGATACTGTCCCCAACCTGGACCAAGCCAGGCAAGAAGCCATGCACCCCAGACTTCCTGATTACACAGCCAAAAAAACGTTCAGTTTTTCACCAAGCCAGGTTGAGTTGGGTTCTAACCTTTAGGGTCTTGACGTAATAGAGTCACTCAACTTCTGAGCTCTGCCTTCGTCATGAGAAAGCCCTCCTGGGGCAACCTGTCTCCACTTAGACCCTCCGCCCTGTAAAATGGGTTTTTGTTCTCTAATCACTGCTGTTTCAGGAGTAAGAGGAGCCCTTGGAAAAATAGTTTTTTTTTTGCAATGACATCCTCCACAGTTGATCTCCTTGAGAAAAACCAGATTCTAGCTTCAAAGGGGAAATAAGAATATCTAGGAAGTTATCCTAACAAATGTCCAGTCTAAGCTCAGAAGTAAAGCTGAAACAGCCACTGGGCCCTGGAGCTGTGTAGTAATGTGTCACATCGATGGCCCCATGGAATCACACATCACCCTTGTGTGACTCCCTCCCACACGGACTCTGAGCTCGGCCACATGATGTGCTTTGGCCAGTGAGACATTAGCCAGTGGGTCACAAGCCGAAGCATAAAAGGCCTTATGCACAGAGGTTTGTGCTCTCTCTCTCTCTCTCATTGCAGGGAACTCTTCTGCTACCACGTGGAGAAGCTTGAGACCACACGGAACGGACACAAGTCATCCCAGCGGAGGCCCCAAAGCAGCCAGGCCCCCCGCTGATCCACCAGCAGGCTGCAGCTGCCTGCATGGTCTGGCTGAGGCCAGATGACCTGCTCGGCTCGGCTGAGCCCCGCCCAACTCGATGACCTGCAGAAGTGTGAGCAAATGCAACAGCTGTTGTTTTAAGCTTCTGCACTTGGAGTATGCTGCGATGCAGGTGACAATGCAGGCACCAGACCGGGATGACACTCTCAGCTTTCAAGGGGGCTTTCAAGGGGGTTTATCTGGTCCAATTCATTATTAGTAGCTGAACTCTTTCTGCATTCCATTTACTGAGTACCTCCCATGTGCTGGAGAATTTATAGATGCGACAATAATAAAACCACAGTTACATTTATTGAACACATCATATGTTCCTGGCCCTATTCTACGCTTATTATGTAGATCACTGGTCTTTAGTCTGGGTTTGCCTACCTCTGGGCACTCTTAGGAAGAACAGTTCAAAGGACATCAGTTTCTGTATCCTCACCTCCCGCGGTATTCTTTCATACAAATTCATTCCCCTGGAGCACACCTGCGGTCTGGCTGTATCCGTCTCCCTCCATCCCCTGTCCTATCATCCGTTTCACTTCATAAAATCAAGGAGCACCTCTCATCCATCCTGATTTGTACCACCGAGACCTGTCCTGAGGGTTAAAACCACTGGGCACCAAACAAGAGATGATCTGAAATATTGGTGCCACTTCTGAGAAAGTGAATGACTAATGACTGGGCAACTAAACTTTTCACTGTGGGGAAGGATTTCCATATTCTGCTTTCAACAAGGATCGAATAATGACCTCATCCAGCTGTCAGCTGGTAGAGTATTAAAATCATTTTTGATGATAGACCATTGTGTAACTTTTGACATTTAATTCAGAAGCAGTTTAAAGTATTGAGCGGTATAAGAAAGCTTCATCCATTCCTGCCGCTTTTTATACGGAACAAGGTATTTCAGAGCTAGCATCTATTAAAAAAACAGGACTAGATATGATGCTGGATTCCACCACAAAGCAAATTCCTACAAGGGTATATGAAATAAAAATAAAAATCCATTTCAATAAAAATGTATCTCCAATAACATTTTACTTCTTATGATTATTAATTATTTAACTAAATTTATAATATATTTATGTAGTTTTGATTAAATTTATACTCATTTTCCAAATCTTACTAATTGTGCAATATTGATAACTTAATCCAGAAAAAAAAATTTAACACCTAGAGACTTGTGGAATAAGGAAGTTTTTTAAAATCTTACTTTAAAACTTTATACATGTTATTTTACAGAGTAATAGCATAGGGTGGTTAATAAACGGCTTTCAAAACAAAAATTGTGTTAAAGTAGAATAAAATTTTGTAGGGGAAGTAGACTGGGGATGAAAACTCAAGGAGAAAAAGGGACAACATAAAATTTCTAACAGCTAAAGCCTGTTCATAGAGCCTTTAAATCAACAGATGTTGTTACTAACTTCATGATATTCAGATGTAAAGGAGAGGTTCAACCATTTTACTTTTAGATATCAATATTTGTGATGCTCTGGAAATTATATCCTTTGCAATAGTTTACACTTATGATGAAAAAGTTTTGATATCAACAGAAAATGCTCAATGGTGCATTTTAGGGGCTCTGCAAGCAAAAATGTTCAAAGAGCACAACTTGGTAGTCTCCTTTAATCTTCACAATAACCTTGTCATCATATCTATTTTTACAGTGGACGACACTGAGGCCCAGAGAGGTTAACAACCTTGCTCAAGGTCACACAGCTCGGCTGAACTGTGCCTGCTCCAAAATATATATGCTGAAGCCCTAAAAGCCAGTACCTCAGAATACAACTGTGTTTGGAGACAGGGCCTTTAAAGGGGTGATTAAGTTAAAATGAGGTCATTCGGGTGGGACCCAGCACTGGGAAAAGCACCCCAAGAGCCCTGCAAGGTGAGAGGAACTCATGCCCATTTCACAGGGATGACACCCGCAGGCTCAGGATGTTTACTGGGGGCCTGAGAATACCTGCTTTTCAAGTAAAGGGCCTGAATCTGGGCCTGAGGTCCAGGGCTCTTTTTCCAAGGCTACTGGGGAGGCTTCCGAGCACCCACTCACGGACAGTGAGCCCACAGGAGCCACCGAGCCTTTCCAGGCACTCGGAGGACTGACCCTGCATCTCAGAAGAGTCTGGAGGGGGGTGCTCACGCTGGGGGTTGTCCGAGGGTTTCTGATGCCAGGCGGTGAGCCCTTCATCCTCCCAAGATCCCAGGGTTCCCTTGTCCACAGCCGCCCCATTCCGTGCTTCATGGCCTCCTCCCTGCAGTAAGCGTGGCTGTGGGTGGGAGGCAGCCCCCAGCCCCCTCTTTCCTGTTCTTCTGGGAGAGAAGCTCACAGGCCCTTTGACCCCATCGCCACGGGAGGCAGCGGAGAGCCGGTGTCTGGGAAGGTCCCCTTTGGGGCCAGGGTTCTAGCACATCGAGCACCGGCTAAACGCAGTCATCACAAACGGGAGCAGAGACAAAGGGGTCAGACCCCTCTCCTGCCCTGCCTGGTTCCCGGTGCCTTTAAATCTGTACTTTTAGAACAAAGAAAGTTGGGGATTGTCAGGGCCACCTCAAAGCGGCAGGTCGGAACCAACGCCCAAAGAAGCCGAGACCTTCGGGAAGCAGTGTGCTTGAGGAACCACTAGGGTAACTCAGGGCTCGGGCCTGGGCCACCAGGACTGGCACTTTCCAGGGTGTCAGAGCTGCAGCGTCTGCACCCACAAAGAGCAGGGACAGAGACACAGCTCAGAGGAAGTGGAAAGCAAGTCACACACGGGTGCGATCAGCTTCAGCTCAGTGAACAAGGAGCACCCCAGGAAGACAGGGCAGTGAGGCCCGGGTGAGGGCAGGGCCGCAGGAAGGTGAGAGAGTAGAGGGCTGGGCCTCTGGTCCCCTGGCTTCCAGGATGGGCTGTGTTTATCTCAGGGGCCACCGGGGGAATCACATCGGGGCAGAGAGAGCTACTCTAATCTCTAATGTCCTTTTTCAGACAGATCTTTTTTTTTGTTTTTTCCAATTTCTCTTTTTGGGGGACAGAGGGAATTAAGTTTATTAATTTTTTTAATGGAGGTACTGGGGATTGAACCCAGGACCTCATGCATGAGGCATTCTACCACTGCTCTATCCCCTCGCCTTCAGACAGATCTTGCTGAGGGAGTGGGAGCATGGGTGCTGGGCTCTTTCCTCTGCTTCCCACATGTGTGTGAGCATCCTTGCAAAGCGGGGTGCTCTGTGGCTCGCACACACTCAGCCAGGATGCAGAAGGCCCAGCAAACACCCACTTGCATAGAAAACCCAGAATCATCTACATAACAAGGGGGTCCAGGGGCCCAGCGAGCATAGCTTATCTCTGAGTTTCATGGGAATACTTCAAAATCCTCGTTGCAAAAGAAGGGTGCTGAGTAGGAGAGAGTGAAGAATTGATCTGAAGGCCTTGCTCCTCAAAGTGAGACCCCTGAGATCACTTTAAAAATGCAGACTCTCAGGCCTCCCCAGATGCCCCGAATCAGAATCTGCATTGGAGCAGGTTCCCAGGGGAGCAGTCTGCTCCTGAAGGTGTGGGCAGCGCTGCCCTGGGGCTCCGGGGTCCGGGGGAGGGTAACACCAGGCCTGACCCGCACGGTCCTGCCGGGGCTACGGGATGCTGGCAGCAGCTGTACCAGACCAATGCCAGGCCCCCGAGGAGCTGTCTGGGGAGGACCTCAGTGACCACCACGCGGAGGGCTGAAGGAAAATTCCTCAGCAAGGGAAGCCCCCAGATGGCTGAGGTTTTCCTGAACAGAAATACGGGACGCTGCGGAGCGGGCTGTGCTCAGGCGCTGCCACTCCCTGGTTTCCCAGCTGTGTCTTCTGTTAAATGGGTGTAATAAGGCCGGTCTTCAAGCTCGTGGTGAGGATTCATGAGAACGCGGAGGGGCCAGAGAGGGGTCTGGCCCGCAGCAGGTGCTCAGGCAAAGCTCTAAACAGCTCACAGGGGTTTCTGACACTGAGCGCACGTGCACACAAGGCCATCTGGAGCCCATCCCAGGGGATTAAGGGCAGTTAGGATCCAGGGTCTCAGGGGTTCTGTGGGAGGCCAGGAGAGTGTGTCTTGGTCTGCCTTGCTGGCTTTGGAGAAGAACGCGTACTGAACTACCTACGTCACTCTGTTTCCTGGATCCTGCCTACAGTCTAACAGGGCCTGCAGCTCCAGGCAGATTTCTCTGTCACGCCCCTAAGCCTGGCCCCTTTACAGCAAAACAGCCTTGGAGGCTGCCCATGTGGCCTCCAAACCCCAACAGCTGGGAGCAAAGCAGCTGGGAAACAAAGCCATTTGCCCACCATTTGCCCACCATTTGCTGAGCAGCTGTCATGAGCCAAATTCTCAGGAAAATGGGTCAGATGCAGGGCCTTACACACCAGCCTCTTGAAGGGAGGCGAATGCATTTGCACACATTGCGCACATGTAGCACGTGCCACCAGCTCATAAAAGCCCTCAAGGATTTGCAACCAGAGAAAAGCTTGGACACTGTGGGTGAGGCAGGGCGCGCACACGCAGAGGGAGGCTCTCGGAGCCCGGCACTGACACACACGCAGAGCGCAGCGGGCACAGCGAGGGTTGTGGAGGACAGAGATCTGGCTGGAACTCTCACTTCGTATCGGGCGCTGAGGGTGCTGGGTGACTCTGCATCCCTCTGGGTCCCCATCACCCTTCTCCACCCTGCTGGCTCCCTCCCTGCTGTCTCCTGGTTTGGCACTGCCTGAGTCCCTCTCCTAAGTCTCCTGTTGGTGACACTTCACCCACAGCTGCAGCTCCCACAAGTTCCAGAAACCTCTCCTCCCCTCATCCCCTAAGATCTAGGGTGGAAACAGCATCCCAAGGGTGCTGGTTGCTGAGTGTCTCCCCTTCCCTCCCTCGCTGGCTCCCTTTAGCCCTGCCTGCACCTCCGGGGAGAGTCCCCTCTGAAAACACTGCTCAGTTTCCCTTTTGATTGTCCCCTTAGGCCGTGACCACCAAATCTAACACTTCTCAGCTTTACAGCCTTGGGCTAATAGGAATCATTATTACATATAACTGTAACCACACGTCATCCTAAACACAGGACGCTTACAAGGAGCCGGAGTGTATTAAGGGTTTTTTGTGCTTCTTTTTTCTTTGTCAACTTAATGCTCACAACAATTGCACGAGACTGGCAGACTGCTGCTTCCCCCATTATTCAGATGGAGGAGGTGTGGCATGGCACTTCGGCCATCAGCTGGCAAAGGAAGAGTCGCCATCTGAACTGGAGTTAGTCTCATTGCAGAGCCCCACTCACCCAGGTCACTGCTGGGAGCTACTGTGTCCCCATCTATTTTAGACATTCTGAAGGATGAGGATGTAGGGAGGATATTTCAGAGAAAACACACAGGAGCTGGTGGAAATGGGACATGGAGGCTTGGGGAGAGGCGAGGACTAGAGCAAAAGAGGCAGCATTCACGGGTAGGGAAGAGTCAGTCGCGAGAACTGTAATCACTAAGGAAAAAACAGTAAAGCAAGAAGGCGCCGAAGGCAGAATCCAGGGGACAGGGACACTGACAAGGAAGGAGACAGAAGGAAGTGAACACTCAGACGGGACCGGAAAAGAAGGGAAGGGAGCTTTTCTGATTCCATCTGTCTGCCAGGCACAGTGCCCAGCACTGTAATTAAATTACGGACCCACAAGGGCATTCAATCTGAGGAAGGTGCTGTCTATCCCATTTCATTTAATAAATGAGGAAACTGAGATTTGCCAATGTTAATCACTACACATATATAAATAGATTACAGAAAAAAACAAATTTCTTCTGTATAGCACAGGGGAATATATTCAATATCTTGTAATAACCTTTAATGAAAAAGGATATGAAAAATAAATAAATAAATAAATGAGGAAGCTGAAGTTCAGCGTGGTTAAGGAATGCGTCTAAATACTTGGACTTCAGCAGCCGAGCCAGGATCAAACCCAGGGTCATCTGACTCCACTGCCTCTTCTGGGAGAATGAGACAGGTCAGGGCCCTCAGAAACCGCGGAAGGAAGGAATCTGACAAAAGGGGGAATTTAAGTGATGTCAACAGTGGTCACAGTTGATTTCAGCAGAGTCTAAGGGAGACACCTCTCCCCACTCGCTTTGCTTACCAGTCACAGGTAAATAATCTCTGACACAGGACGCATTTTCCAACCAAAGGGATATTTAGCCCAGCATCTGCCGCCTGCCTGTGGTTTGGTTGTGCTCCCACTCCCAGACATGACTTTATCCATCCTCTTACCTCTGGATTTCCTCTTGCTAAACACAGACTGCCAGATGATGGTCAGGGTGAAGAGCAGAACGCTCAGAATCCCCACGCAGCACACGAGCACGGCGTACACGTACAGGTCTGAAAGGCAGCGACACACAGGTGATCATCGGGATGGGACACATCAGAGGAGGTGCCCCAAATAAAAAAAAAAAATTTCACATAGATCAAAAGTCAACGCAAAATGAACCACAAGTTCAAATGCAAATTATAAACTAGAACACATTTGGAAAAACACACAGGTAAAAAAAATCTTCAGGATTTAGGTCTAAGTAGAGAAATTTTAGACTTGACACCAAAAGCACCATCCATACAAGGAAAACTTGATAGATTAGATTTTATCAAACTTAAAAACTTGCTCTGTAAAGACTCCTGTAAAGAAAATGAAAAGACCAATTACAGACTGGGAGAAAATATTTGTAACCCACATACCCAACAGAGGACTTGGATCTGTAAGACCAAGAACTCTTACAATTCAACAGTAAAAAAGAAACAATAATCCTATTAGAAAATGGACAGAATTACAGAGACATTTCACCAAAGAGAATATACAGATGGCAAATGAGTACATGAAAAGATGTTCTTTCTTAACCATAAGAGGGCTGCAAATTTAAACCCCAATGAGATATTCCACACGCTAAAATAAAAGCTGGGACAATATCAAATGCTGACAAGGATATGGATAAACTGAGTCACACAGACATTGCTGATGAGAATCTAAAATGGTACCCCCACTCTGGAAAACAGGCAGTTTCTTAAAAGATACAGCTATAACTCAGCGATTGCTCTCCAGGGCATTTGTCCAAAGAAATGAAGAAATTTTAAGTTCACACAAAAACCTGTATGTGCATGTTTATAGCACTTTTACTCGTAATAGCCAAAACCTGGAAGCAGCCCAGATGCCCTTCAGTGGGTGAACGGGTAAACAAACTGTGGTCCCTCCACACCATGAAACTGCAACACCCTGCGATTAAAAGGGAACAAACTGTTGGCACTGAGTGTTCTGCGGAGTGGGAATGAAAATCCCCCAAAGTTACATACTGTATGATTTTATTTATATAACATTCTTGGAACGACAGAATGATAGAAATGGAGAACAGATTAGTGGTCACTGGGGGTTAAGGAAGGAGTGGATGGGAAGAAAATGCATCTTGCTCTCAGGGTCCTTTGCAGTGATGGGGATGTTCTGTATCTCAGTTGTATCAAGGTCAACATCCTGGTTGCAATATTAAGCTTCAGTTTTGCACGATGATTCCATTAGGAGAAACTGGATAAAAGGGCACAAACTGGTACAAGGAATTTCTCTGTGTTACTTATTAGAAATCTATGTTAATCTACAATTTTCTCAAAGGGAATTTGTTTTACGTTCCAATAATTAACTCACATTCGTGTACCTCTCAGTTAAGGCTGCTATGACAAAGCACCATAGATTGGGTGGCTTAGACAACAAACACGTATTTCTCACAGTTCTGCAGACCAGGAAGTCCAAGATCAAAGCTCTGGCCAGTCCAGTGTCTGGTAAGGACTCTCTTCCTGGTTCGGAGACATCATCCCTTGGTAACCTCACGTGGAGGAGACAGAGAGCGAGCAAGCAAGCTCTCGTGGGGTCCTTTCTTATAAGGACAGTAACCCCCTTCATGGGGGCTCCACTCTCAGGACCCAATCACCTCCCAAAGGCCCCGCCTCCTAATACCACCACATTGGTGGGGGCTTAAGATTTCAACATTTGAATTTTAGGGAACATGAACATTCAGCCCATAATAGTATGCATTCATTTCTGAAGCTTCAATGAACAGCTTCATCACCAAGCCAATTGATAAAATGCCCAAACCGCTCAGAAACTGAAAGAGAAGCCAAAAGTATTATTTTACGTTTCTATGAAGCAAACAGCCGCAGACCAAGAAACTCATGGTTACCAAAGGGGAAAGGGGGTGGGGAGGGATAAAATGGGAGTCCGAGATTTGAAAATACTAGCTACTATATCTGAAAGAAAACAAGTTCATACTGTACAGCACAGGGAACTATATTCAATATCTTGTAGTAAATTACAGTGAAAAAGAATATGAAAATGAATATATGTATGTATATGTATGACTGAAGCATTATGCTGTACACCAGAAATTGGTACAACATTCTAAACTGACTACACTTCAATTTTTTTAAAAAGCTGCAGATATTTGAAGCCAGTAAATGTTTGAACTTAGCAAAAATGTTTCTCTGCTGACTCAAATTTCTTTAGCCAACAGACATAGTCTATTGCCTGCTCTTACGTATGAGAAATATAACGATGGCCATCCAAAGGTCTTCTCCTCAAGAAGTTAGAGGGCTGTAGTATACCTGAACCATAGAAACACATCCCCAGAACCAGAAATAGGCAGAGGAGGGACCCATCCATCTTGGGGAGGTGGGAAGGGCTTCCCAGAGGACTGGACCTCTGTGGTGAGTTGCAGTTAAATGATACAGAAAATGCAAAAATGGGGAGAGAGAATAAAAACAGAGGAAGAAATAGAGAAAACAGAGGCAAAGAGAAAAAGTTACCAGCTATCCATCACTCTGGTATAACTACTGCTAACATCTGGTGTACTTTATGTTGTATATGTTTGCTATTTTTCAATTAAGATCATACTGCTTTTTATTTAAATCTCATTTTTCTCATTACGTGCTCTTCAAAAACATGATTTGAATTTTGAAAAATATGATAAAAGTCTGTCATAAAATATATCACAAGGAACTTAACAATATTTTGTTGCTGGCTATTTAAAGTGCTTCTGACTTCTCCGTGATAAATGATTCTGTGATGAGCACTCACAACCTTAAACCTTAATGTTGCGTTAAGAAGAAAGTTCCTGGAAAGCAGAATTGCGGAGTCAGCAAGAATGCACGGTTTGTAAAGCCCTCGGGACCCGGAGAAGCAGTTAGTTAAGTGCTTAAACTCAAAAAGCAAGCAGTAAGCCTGCTGGGATGGCCGGCTTCCAGGGCGAGCCTGGAGAAGCAGGTAAGGCTGTGGTCAAGGAGAGGGAAGGAGGGGGAATGGGATGGAACCAGACATCTCGCGTTCCTTGGACTCTGCCCTCCCTGACCCGCGCCCCTGGGAGGCCTGGGGTACCCTCTGCCCCCGGAGTGCCTCCTGTGGTCTCGGGCTCAGCCAACATTTTCGCCCATGCTAGTTCGAGTGGGTTTCTTAGGAGGAAACTTAGAAGCCTGGACTGAAAATGAAATAAGCAGAAAGCGCAGTAGGACAAGGCTGCAGGTGGAAGGAGCACCTGACTAATATTTAAGGGAGCAGGGCAGGTGGGTGGGAATGAGGAAGTCTCCTTCAGAGGGAGCAGGAGCCAAAGAGGAACAAGGGAGAGTTCTAGAAGCCAAGACAGATTCCCCAAGGGCATCAAGTGATGCTGGGAAACACCCTCTGGGTTTTCCCACTAGGAAGCTGCTGGGAAAGTCCTGGAGGAAGGCCCATCCGGTGGGAATATACGGACAAAGCCGGGTTACGGGGGTTGAGGAGCCCCAGGGGCTATGAGGAGGTTGAGACAGAAAAAGAGGAAGCTCTCTCCTATAGCTAAGATCAAAGCTGCCTTTCTAAATGGACACCTGCGGCTGGGATGTGTGGGCTTTGCAGGTTAATATGACAGAGAACCCTGGGAGTGATCAGTTAGGAGACAGGCTTGGGAATCTATTTAAACAACATGAAACTCCAAGGAGTGGAGCCGACATCACAGACGGGGACTCATGACAGGATACAGGACGGGCCAGAACACGGAGGACATATGGCCAGTCCTGGATTTACACACTGCCGAGCAAACGACTCCAGAACAGGACTGCGGAGCCGTTTCTGGCACGGGAGGCTGGGAAGCGATGTGGTCACAGTGCCAGGAAGACAGAATGGGGGCAGGTGGGAGCAGCATCTGCCCAAAGGGATTCCGGAGACGCGGGACCCCGGACCAAAAGGCAATGACAACTCGGCTTCCGTCCTGGGCTGCAGAGAAAACCTGTCTTCCTAAAGTCCTGTGCCACTGGAGCGGAGCGACCGGCCCCGCGAGCTCACCTCTTCCTCAGAACTTCCTTTGGTTTCGGGACTGCGGGAACCCAAGGGGGACAAGATCGCAGCGAGAATCTCCCACACATGCCCCCAGAAGCATCTTGCCGACATCTGTGGCCTGCTCTCAGGCAGGAGGCCAGGGGCTCCAAGAGGGCTCACATGATGGTTTCAGATCACAGCCTCCTCAACGTGGCACAGAGGGGGCTCTCCACAGGCAGCCACGGCTGCAGACTCATAAAACATCTGGCCAGTCCGGAAGGCTCAGCTCCAATGCCAAGTACACAGGCCCTCGGGCCGTGGCCACCGGCCAGCAGGCCCCAGCCTCCCACATGTGGGGTCCCCACAGGCCTAGGATGGCTCTCTGTTGTATCCTTGAAGCCACAGATATGTTAAAAAGGGTCACCTTGCAGGAGGAGAAAAAGCTCAAAAAAAAAAAAAAAAACCCCAAAACAAAAAAAACACCTGAGTTTCCCTGGATTGGGTAGCAGCCGGTACCCCGAAGTTCTCATTTTTCACCCTGTTCCAAGCATTCCTTTGCTGCAGAAAGGCAATCGCCCTGCTGTATCTTCTCAGAACACTAAAACCACCTCCCCATCTTTCTCTGATAACAAAGGTTAAGCCCTGAGCCATTTAAGGCCGGGGCCACAAACTCCTAACACTCCAGGGACACCTTTTTTTGCCAGCAGGCCAGAGCCAAGCTGTGCTCGGTGACAAAGGCAGCCGCAGCGAAGTTCCAGACGCCACTCCAAAGTTGTCCTGTCTTCTGACTTTACCTTTTACGTAAACACCACTTTAATTAAAAATGTTGGCTCATAGGTTTTAAAACTCAGACCAGGCCAAACAATACTGAATCCAAGCCTTCGAGTCCAAATTTAACAAAACATCTGCACTTCACTAGATCTGGGACTAGCTTTTAAAATACCACCTACGCCAGAATACTCCAACTAATTCTAAACACCTTGTTCTAGTCCCTGAATTCACTTGCAGTTTTGTCCTCCGCCATCGGACTTCCAAAGGCACCAATGTCATTGTCAGACTCCATTGCAAGCCACCATGCAGAAAATATCTTCCCACCACCCTCCAGCCCAAGCCTCCCCAAAGCAGATGGTGGGGCCGGCAGGCTGGAGCGATATGCACGCGGCAGGGAGGCCAAGACGGGGTGCACAACGTCTGCGTGCCAGCTCCCATCCTCCCAGAAAGCCAAGCCACGCCAGGCCAGGCAGAGTGGCCCCAGTGAGAGGGAGACAGGCACACCTGTTGCCGGGCAACCCAGAGGCCAGCTGGAGTATTCAGAGCTGCTTGGAAACCCAGCGACCCCAGCATTCCTCAGCACAGGGAAGGAACCCAACTCCCCACTGGACCACTGATTCCAGAAAGTCAGCGTCAGTCCTCTACATTTCCAGGGCAAATACAAATGCCTAGATCGTAGTTCTGTCGAGAAACCCGCATACTTCTACTAACTTTTTTATCCAGCCGATAATATAACATCTTGCTCGGGGAGAGAGACCTGAGCAAAAGCCCACAGGGATTTTAACTCACTCAGCATCTCACCAAGAGGCCTGACAATGCTTTTTTTGTGCTGCAGGCACACAGCCAGGCCGAGCTAAGCCCTGGGAGGATGCCTATCCATCCGCAAGCCCCCAGGGCAGCTCTCCCATCCAGGAACAAAAGGGCAGAGGCTCCGAGTCAGGCGCCAGGGAATTTCAACCACACCCCTGACCTCGCCAACGCTGCGGCGGGGGTTAAAGAAGCAAAAGCCTCGGATGCTGCGGCTGCCACTGCCGAAATCACAGGGCAAGAGCACTTTGGAAACAGCTGCTCTGAGCCATGATCCTAAGATATTCATGAATGACTGAAGCATTGTGTTTACACCAGAAATTGACACAACCGAAACTAACTAAGCTTCAATTAAAAATAAACCCAAAAACAATTCCGATTCTGCTTGTCTGAAGGGACCCAAGGCTCTGTGAGGCAAAGACAGTGCAGGCTACAGATTTTGTGTGAAGTTAGGTCAAGAGTAACCCTGATATTCTGCAGCAACAAGTCAATTAAAAGTAGTATTAATTCTATGAAGTATTTCAGAGATGCTGACTATGCCACAAGGCGCGTGGGGACTAAATGCTACAATCCTTCCAAACATAGAAAGTCTTGGTTTTTGCACCACGGTATTTTCAAAGTACAGTCCTCAGACCACTTGCACCAGAAACACCTCGAGCCCTGATGAAGTGCAAACTCTTTGATCTCTTCCTAAATGTAATAATCAGATTCAAGGAGGGAAGGGCAGCCCAGAGTCGAGGTTAAAATCACTTCCCCCCGGGATACCCTTATGCACCTGATGATAAATGGGGCTCCCGCTGTTACACCTGCCAGTGACCCACCTTAGGGAACCCCCTACAGGACATCTCCAGATGCCCACCCCTCCCCCAGGCCTGGGTCAAAGGGCAAACTCAGAAGTACAGGTACATCAACTGCTTTTTCTACTGCTTCACTCTGTGAGGAG
Organism: Vicugna pacos; assembly: GCF_048564905.1. Classification (NCBI taxonomy): domain Eukaryota; kingdom Metazoa; phylum Chordata; class Mammalia; order Artiodactyla; family Camelidae; genus Vicugna; species Vicugna pacos. The sequence continues at coordinate 37,945,642 of NC_132997.1, read as the reverse complement.
GAAAGTCACTCCTCTCTGCTAACAAATCGGCATTCACCGAACAAAAAGGGTAAGGGAAGGAATAGGGGATTATTTTACTTGGAGAAGGTCATCAAATGAGGAAAAAGTCAGCTACAAAACGTGCGGAAGAAAAGGCAGGGCATACAAAGAATCATTGTTAGAGCAAAGCGCAGCCTGAGAAGTGCAACATCTATGACTTCAAAAGGAAACAATAAACCCTAATGGCCCACCTGAGCCGCACCTTATGAGCCGCAAATGGCGTTCATGCCCACGGTTACACTTTTCTGAGAAAGTGCCTCAGTCCACTGCTTTTCACTAGCTGTTGGAAGAGGTGGGGTTGGATCCAAGTGCTCCCCTCCAAGGGCAAGCTCTCATTAACTGTGTTCATTTTGAACAGCCCCAGGTCACATGTCTCCTTCGATCCTTTTGGGAAGGTCTATGCGTCATCAATAAACGTGATGCCTTCGCAAGATGTAACCCTTCACAATTTCCTGATCGCATCTTAACGTTAATCCATTTTTTTGTTTGTTGGCTGTTTTTTGCTGTTGTTGTTTTTCACTGCTCTGCCTGAGAACTCACAAAGTGCTTCCTTTCATTGCTTATGGTCATAATCCTCAACCACTTAACAATACTAATTTCTGTGAGTTTTCCACATGCTAAAGCAAGCTTTTTCGACCTTGGCACCCTTGACTTTTGGGGCCAGATAATTCTTTGCTGTTAGTGGCTGACCTGTGCATTGCAGGATGTGTAACAGCATCCTTGACTTCTACCTGAGAGATGCCAGTAACACAAAAATACTAGGTGTGGCAACCAAAAACGCATCCAGACATTGGCCCTGAGAGGGACAAAAATCACCTCCTGTTGGGACTCACTGCCCTAAGGCTCCAGTCTGTAATTAGAATCACCCAGAGGTCTTGTTAAAACCCAGATTGCAGGGCATCACCCCAGAGATTCCGATTCCATAAGCGAGGGTGGCACCCAAACACAGTGCATCTGTAACAGGCTCCCAAGTGATGCTGATGCTGACAGGATGCTGATGCTGCTGGTCGGGAACCAGCTTCGGCAAACAGCCCTCTAAGGCCACAGCTGCATGCTGGAGTCACGTGAAGAGCTTTTAGCAAGTTCCAACTCAATCAGGATCGCTAGAGATGTGGTGCAGGCATCGCTGTCTTTAAAGCTCCCGGGTGATTCCAACATGGGTTGCAAATCACTTACTGAAGGTTTATAAATGTTTGCAGAACCCCAAACTCCTTAAGAAACCTGAGATGAAATTAGCCACAGTACGTGTACTTTGCATTTGTATATTACTCGAAGGTCCCTCCCTAGTATCACGTAGGAGTAGGAATTCTGCAGCAAAACAATCTGCCCCAAATTATGCAGACTGGAGCTTTCGCCTCTACCCTTTCAAAACCCATGGGTTGATACCACCAGGGATTCCCACTCTACTCTTGAGTAAGTCTAGGGCAAGAAAACCATTTGATGTTAGGACAAAACTAAGAAGTCCAGGGTCTGTCTTTCTTTTCTATTCCTTTCCCATTATCTAAAAGAAAGGCTGTGTCTTATAATAAAGAATCAGGCAAGCATTACCTTCAAAAAATGCCCAGGTCTCTTTCTTTTTCTCAAAGGATGAGTCTTCAGGAGCTTTGAGGGAAATCACTGTAAGACAAAAAGGAAATGGCATAGCATGAAATAAAGTAGCTTCTGGAGGGACCCACAGTGCAGCCCAAAGTAATGTCACATGGTATATACAGCGCTTCCATTTACAAAGTAACTTTCACATTTGCAAAACCGTATTTAACTGTCACAACTCACATGCCAGACTTGCAGGTAACAACTGAGAGACCAGAGAGGGGAATTAAGTTGCTGGGACTCAGTTCAACAGAAATCCCACTTGCCCCATATACCTGCAAAATTAAGAGCTCCCCAATGGGAATTCCAAGAACCGAAACATTATTTACTTGACCATTTTAATGGACATCTTTCTAAAATGTAGTGTTCTTGCCTGGGAACCACTAGATAGAGAAGCCTGAGGTCATCTGATGACTCTGAGTCAGTGCCAGAAACCCAGCAACAGGCATCTGATTTTGAGATTATTGCGTCTGCTTTCAGTCAGTGGTTGATCACTGAATTCACTTTCAGTGCCTGCTTTCAACAGCCAGGGAAATAGAACTGAGTTACACTGTGTTATGGCTTGGACATGACAACCAACCCATTTAAAATATGGGCAGTAGAACTGAACAGACATTTTTCCAAAAGAGGAACTGCAGATGGCCAACAGGCCCGTGAAAAGTAGTTGCTCAACACCACTAATATCAGGGAAATGCGAATCAAAACCACAGTGAGACGTCATCTCACACCTGTCAGAATGGCCAGCATCAAAAAGAACACAAATAACAAAAGTTGGCAAGGATGTGGAGAAAAGGGAACACTCGAACGCTGTTGGTGGGAGTGTAAATTGGTGCAGCCTCTATGAAAAACAATATAGAGGTTTCTCAAAAAACTGAAGAACAGAAGTGTGTTGAATTTCTTCAAAGAGTTGAGTGTCCCTGACGACTGGGCTCACTCACTGCTCTTCTCTGCACTCTATCTCCATAGTCCTTCAGAGAACAATTAGGGTAGCTGAAATAAACATGCACATACACAATTGTGTAATTATGTAATATAAATGTATTTATGAAATAGAAATATGCAATTAGGAAAGCTGAAGTACAGTTTTTTTTTTCCAGCTTTTCTAATTGTTCTCAGAAGGAGGACTTCGTTCTGCTCTGAGCTAGTCCGCCATCAGTGGAAAAGAACACTTCTTCCATTAGAACCTAAATTCCTTAAAACCAGAAGCTGGATGGTCTACCTCGATGTCACCATCTTTTGGCACGCTGCCTGACAGCTGGTAGGTGCCTGGGAAATAAATGAACGACCTATTTCTTTCTGATGGCCCCACAAAGGAAGCAATGTTAGGTCTTTCATGTGATATTAGCATGTCAGACAATTTGTCCATCATTCTTCCTGCTTAATTTGCCCCACCCACAGCAACTGTAATCCACTTACTGCCAGAGCAACTGACCAGAGTCCCCCTTCAAGAACTTAAACTAAGAAACAGAGTACATACATATGGTTGTTGTAAGCCCTGGAAGTGAAAAACCCTGTGGACTTTGGGGTGGGCGGCTGTGTTTGGAAAAGCAAGGAGAGGGCAGAACCTGCAGGAGGAAGAGGGAGGTGAGAGGACTTAATCTTGATGGCGCTCTGGGTACCAAGAGGGCTGATGGGTTGTTTGCTAACCTGGTGCTCCATCCATGAGCTCTGTATCCTTAAACCATCTCCGCCTCCCTTCTGAATTAGCTTGAATGGATTTTCATCTTCAGCTAAAAGAGCCTAGGCTAGGATAACCGCAGAGTTCTACTGAAGACAATATTGAAATGAGGGAGAAGTGTATCTCCAAGGACCTCAGTTTCCAGGAAATCAGGGATGCCCATCATGGTCCAGAGCCATCTTTCATTTTTCCCTTTCAGAAATTGTGGGCCCTTGATTTAGTCCAATTACAACTCCCTTTGCCTTATCTGGGATAGAAGGTAACAAGGTCCCGATGGGCTTATGGAGATGTGTGTCGGGAGAGCCAACAATCTGGGATTCGAAGCTAAGGGGGCTCTAAGTAAGTTACTCATGGATGTTTCTCATCTCTCTCCAGAAGAGCTATTTTATGGGAAAAGGCAGCAACTTTGCTCAGCAAATGATGATCAGCAATACTGGTCCTAATCTTATCTGTTCCCACAAGAAAGAAGAATTTTCACATGAACTCTGCCAGAGCTTGAGAAATTTTCCCAAGGTTCCGCGTAGCTCTCTTGTTTCAGCTGCTAATCCCGTGCTTTCTCAAAGCGAACATGATACGCTGTCAAGCCGCACGTCGGAGTTCACAGACTGTAAGGAAACACGCTGTGGGATACGGCCAGGGCTTTGCAGTGGACAAGCAGCGGGTGCCTCGACTGTATTGGCACACTTCCCTCTGTGGCACAGCGGCCCACGCAAACCCAGATTTACCACGATCAACCTGGAGATGCTGAGTGGAAAAGGCCACCGCTGGGGAGACAGGATAAAAGAGGATGGAACGCTTCCTTCAAGGAAACATTTTGCTTGAGCAAGGAAAGGGTGGCAAATTTTCTAATCACCTATTATTAGTGTTGGTCAAAGATTTTCTAAGATGAAATGCAAACTTTCTGATCAAAGAGCATTTGGAATGGTTTCCGATGAGTTTAGCCATCAGAAGGCTGTGGCCTTTTATCTACCACTTTCAACTGTGTTTGCCTCACCTCGTGATCCAGCTGGACTCCCAGACACCTGGGAAGAAGGCGACAAGCCATACCCAAAGTCCTGGCTCTTCCTGAGAGCAGTGAAGACTTCCAGGAGGACTAAAGGTCCCCACCTTCTGACAGCGACCTATGACTGGGGCAGTTCTCAGCCGAATCCCTCAAAGATTAGGGAGTCACGTGCATTCAGCCAGCGTTCGAACCAATGGGCTGTCTTGCAGGGTCATGATGGCAGGTGGGGGCCCCACTCCTGTGTGCTTGGGTTTCCAAGGTGCGGAGGAGGATTGGGACTTCTGTCCCTCCCCAGCAGGGGGCATGACTGAAATAACACCGCTTGACTCTCCCCCGACTCCCATCTCCACTCACCCCTCTTACTACCCTTGTGGGGGGACGAGGAGCCCCTGATCCAGGCGAGCTTCTGACACACTGCCCTCTGAGTGAGAGGAACGTGGCCCACACCCTGCTCAAGGTGGCCTCCGTCTTGCCACGTGCTCTGAGCCCAGCCTCTTAGCCAAGAGCTGATGTGGGGCTGGGCAGCATGCACCCCTTGGGAATGTTCATCACCTCCGCTCCCCAGAGATCCTTGCCTCTTCCATCCTTCCAGCATCCAGCGCTCCTGTGAGGGAGGGCGGTACAAGGGCCACCTCTCCCCACAGGGCACAGGGCCTGGGAGGAGGGTGGTGGAGCTGATCAGGGAAACAGAAGGAAGCCCAGTCGGGCCACAGCACCAAACCACTGTTCGCAGTCCAGCTTTATCAGAAACAAGGTGGGCATTTTGATTGCTGCCTCCTGTGCCTATTTACCAGTCGGTCTGGGCTAACAGTGTAAAAGAGAAACAAAGAGCACTCAAGAGTTAAGTCATCAACTGACCTACTGACTGCTCTGTAATTTCCTGGGGGCCCGGTGCCCGGTGGGCAGAGCCTGGCTGACCTTCTGGTGAGGAGGTGACGGCCCGGATGACTGAGTGGCAGGCCGTCCCCAGACTCCTCCCCAAGAGAGCAGAATCAGATGAAATTGAAGAAGAGGCAAGTTATGAGACCCATCACGTCTCGGCCCTTCCGGGAAGAAACAGTTGAAAGTGGCCGCAGGATCAAACGGTCTGGAAGAACGCAGCCCAGAGGCACGGAGACAAACCGATCCTATCAGCCTCGTGTCTGGAGGAAGCAGGTTGGAGAAGAAAGAATCAGTCAAGTACTTTTTGCTGGGACCTGCAGGGGAACCACCACTCAGGTGTGGAAATGGAGACGCTTGATTTCTGACTTGGACACAGCGTCCCGCCAACCCCCCTGGGAAGGGTGTGTTTCACAGGCTGTTTTCCCTGAGTTCATGCCAAGACCCCATGATGATGCCCTCCAGGCTGAGGGGCCTCCGCTCCCTTCCTGGCCTCCTGTTCACACAGATGATACAGATGCCTTTATCTGATCCTGCATGAAGGGACTGACCCCTGTCATCCATGGAACAGACGACTCAGGACTGTGAGAGGCCCTGGGAAGGCCCCCTTGCTCCCAATAGTCTTTCCCACCTGCTCACCTGTCGTTTAACAAAGAACCTTATAATTAGAGCAGCTTAGGTTGCAACCATAGGTGACATCCAAAGTAAGGTGCACATTTCTGTCACAAGACACCTTCCAGGATGCAGGGGTGGATGGAGAGAAGTGTGGAGAGGGCCTTGGGACAGATGGAGGAATAAGGAGGCTACAGGATGTGGGAAAGACTGGCTCTGAGTTTGGGAGACACGCCTTCACCTTCCTATTTCTACTGCTGGTCAGGCTGGGCTAAAGCATTCTCCCAGATTCTACAGTTCTTGATCTTGGAGCGCATTGCCTTTACCTAGAGCCCAAAGACCAAGATTTCTAAACCTTTTGTGTGTGGGGTCAATTTACATGGTGGAAGGCTCAGAAGAGAGCCCAGGGCAGGGGGCCCTGTCCCACCGGCACCGTCCTTCCCATGGAAGACGCACCGCAGCAGCGGTGGGAACGCACCAGCTCACCAGGCCTCCGAGGTGGACTTGGCTGTAGTGTCCTAACCTTGGAGTTGCAGGCTGTGCGTCTGCCATGATTTACCTTCTGGCCTCACATATTCTTAGTTTCTTATAAAGGGTGGAGGCAGGAAGCCCGGAGACCTGAAGCAGTAGATGATTCTTAAGTTCTTTTTCTGTTTTTTGTTTTTGTTTTTGTTTTTTGTTGTAAATGCTTTTTTGCCCCTTATTTTTTATCGACGTGTAATTGATTTACAATGTTAGTTTCAGGTATACAGCCAAGTGATTCAGTTATCCATATATATACATATCTATATATCTTTCAGTTTCTTTTCCATTACGGCTCATTACAAGAAATTGAATATAGTCCCCTGTGCTACACAGTAGGTCCTTGTTGTTTATCTATTTTATATATAGTAGTGTGTACCTGTTAATCCCAAACTCCTAATCTATCCTTCCCCCTCTCCTTTCCCCCCTGGTAAGCACAGTTTGTTTCCTATGGCTGAGTCTATTTCTGGTTTGTAAATAAAATCTGTGTCTCTTTCCTTTTTTTTTTTTTTTTCAGATTTCACATATAAGCACTGTCATCTGATATTTGTGTTCTCTGTCTGACTTCAGATTCTTAAGTTCTTTTGAGTTGAAAGAAGAGGGGCAGAAGTTTAAGGCCCTGGTCCTTGGCACATAGACCTCACTAATTTGCACCCAGGAGGTGTACAAATCTGGAGAGCGGACACACCCTGCTTCAGTCTCCTCAGGTAGCATCCTGGACAGATCAATGGGAGAGGAAAATCCAGAGGGACCAGAAGAGGTTGGTGACATGAAGTGTGCATAAGCAAAGCCCCTTAAATAAAATAAAGATGGGTCAACACCTTTGCTCCAAATTCAAAAATTACTATACTCAGTTCACTGGCCCTTTCTTATTCAGTGACGATGAGATGGTTTTCCAAGGGAAAAACTAAATGTAGCTGTGTCCCCACTATTTATAACCAGATCAGCATCCTCAGGGAAGGCAAGTGGAACCCCAGAGACACAGAGACCTCTGTTTCTGCTCTCAGGAGTCTGCCTCTCCCTTCCTTTCCCCACTGCCCCTCCAAGACTCAGGCCAAAGGCAGTCTCCCTCAGGGCTTGGACAAAGCCACAAAAGTGAGCAGGACCTCTGAGTGACCTGCACTGATGGAGCAGCTGATGGGAAACAGAAAAGCTCCAGCTTTGTCTATGTCAGGCTCTTTCCTTTGCATTCACTCTGAGACAAATTCTAGAAAATACAGCCAAAGAGCAAACGAAAAACTATATTAAATATAGACTTCCTGTCATGACAAGGCCGTTGGACAAGAACGTCGCATTCTGAGATGGAATCAGCTGCAGAATTCAAAGGCCATGTGTGTGCCCCCAAATAGCAGTTAGGAAATATTAAAACTTAGGGCTTGGTAACCGGTCTTCCCAGATGCAACCCCGGGTTTGGTCTAGATATTATTCTCCTGCAACCACCTTCCTCTCCTGGTTGCCATTAATTAAAATGGCGCTAGGTTTGGGTCACACATTCAGTCTTTCAGCCAAAAAAGTCGTTATGAAGTCCTTCTGTGTCCCATGCACTCGATCAGGTATGTGGGTTCATTTAAGAAGAATCTGGCTGGGTCCCGGAGTCAAGGTCTCTGGCCAGGTCCACCATGCCAACCTCAGCCCTTACCAACCCCAGACAGGCATCCACCTCCATTGAGCTATCTGCAAATCCCTCTTCCCCCTTGTCTATACCTTTGCTCTGGCTGTTTCATCTGGAGACATGGCATGGCCCATAGGTGTCATGGCCCTCCTCATCCTGCAGCCCCAGCAGAATGCCACATCCTCCAGGTGACCTTCTCATGGTCCCCCAAGAATGCACCTTACTCCCATGCCAGTGTCACCCTGTTGTCTGCCCCTTTCATATTCTCTTTCTATTAGCTATGCCGATATTGCCTATGAAACTGATACCCGTATCGACACATGTCTCCTCTTCCAGATTGTGAGGCTGGGGACTGGGGAGGGCAGGGATTAAAGCTCTCCAGCCCTATTTCTCTTTGGGCAAAGCACAGGGTTCACAGGCTCATAAACTGGGGCTTCATACATCTTGCTGAATTTAAGTTCCAGTCTCCTAAATTCTTCCAAAACTGTGGCAGTCGGAATGAGGGCAGGTACAATGAAGAATTGTTTCAAGTGGTGTGTAAATTACACTCCAGTTGTCGATTTGTTCCCTCGGCGTATCTAGACCTGTTGACACTTTAAACATCATGATGTGAGCTTGTTTAATTAAGCAGTAGCACTAAATGTTTAGTTAATCTCATTCCTAATTATCTGCTCCATGTCTCTGGAGAAAAAGGAATTATTTAATTTCTTCCGTTGAAACTTGAAATGTCGGTTCCCTGTGGTAGTACATCCAGATCCAATGATTAAACTCCCTCTAACCTTCTGGGGTTAAAGAGAGAAGAAATTATACTACAGTTTCATCTTTGCCCCCAAATACTTTAAGGGTAAACAGAGTATTCCATTTGGTTTGTCCAATTCTCACACTGAAAGCTCACTTGCAATCTTAAGTCAGATAACAATTTGGCTTATTAAAATATGTTATTTGGGGTTAGATTGAAGTACTGATTAAATTGCAGGAGACAGCCTTTGCAAATTGCTTCTGTTATTACAATGTTCACTGTTAATGAAGACATCTCCATACGAAAGGATGGAGATTCATATCCCCACCTCCCCACCCCCAGCTCAGACTGTCAGACTGCTCTGAGTCTGTGGGTGGCAGATCAGCGCTGAAAAGCCATTGAGAATAATTTTTTATGAGGTCTGGGGAGTTGGAATCAAGCTGTTGAAACCCAAGAGCAGAAGCCTAAATGAATGACAACTGCATTCTTGAGAACCGCGGGGGCTCACACTCCGTGGTGCGAAGGGCCCACGTGGTGCCCTCAAGCAGAGCCCAGAAACCAGCCGAGTCAAAGCTCAACAACAGCGAGGGGCACATGGCACCCAGGACCACACGGAAGCCTACCCTTGGCTGGGACGGAGCCTCAGGGACCCCCAAGGCTTCATCTTGGAAACTCTCCTGAAAGCAATCCAGGCTTAAGAGCTAGTCCAGCCTCCCCTACCCGCCCAGGGCCATTCTCGTGCTTAGAACTCTCCCGTGTCTTCATGTCCTGGGAGGGATCCACCTAGATCGGTACCCGAGGAGGACAAATGTGGGGGGCACGGGGACACCAAGCAGGATGGAAAAGTCACAAGGGCAGAGAGACTCCCAAAGCTTGGGGAGCAGAGGCAGCAGAGGGAGGTCAAGGGATTACCAACAAACACAGGCACAAAACACAACCAGCAAGCGCCTGGACGACTGTTGGGGTCCCTTGGTCAGCTGTGGGACGTACTGGTTAGACCCCTGGATATCATCCCAAAGCTCTCTCCTTTGCCCACATTCAGTTTTTTGTTGTTGGTGTTTTGTTTCTTTTTTTACTGAGATACAGTTGATTCACAATATTGTGTTAGTCTCAGGTGTACAGGATGGTCATTCGTTTTTTGTTTTTTCCTGCAGATTATATTCCATTATAAGTTATTAGAAGAAATGAGTAAAATAAATTAATAAAAATTGAAAAAGAAATGGGTGTAACTCCCTGTGCTGTACAGTAAATCCTTGTTGCATATTTATTTTATGTATAGTAGTTTGTATCTGCTAATTGACTCCTAATCTGCCCCTCCCTCCAACCCTCCCCACTTTGGTGACCACTAGTTTGTTTCCTAAGCCTGTGAATCTGTTTCTGTTTTGTATATAGATTCATTCGTATTATTTTTCAGATTCCACATACAAATGCTTTTATACAGTACTTGTCTTTCTCTGTCTGACTTATTTCACTAAGTATAATATTCTCTAGGTCCATCCATGTTGCTGCAAATGACAATATTGCATTCTTTTTTCTTTCTAAGACTTTTCATTTGACCTGTAATTGAGATACCTACACCGACACATCATAGTCACCCAGAGTCCACAGTTAAGTTAGGGTTCACTCAGTGGTGTACATTCTATGAGTTTAGACAAACGAATGACGTGTATCCCCCATTATGGTATCACACAGATTTTTACTGCTATAAAAATCCTCCATGCCCCACCTATTCATCCCTCCCCTCACCCCAAGCCCTGGCCAATCACTGATCTTTCTACTGTCTCCATAGTGCTGTCTGTTCCAGAACGCCATATAATTGGAATCATACTGGATGCAGCCTTTTCAGATTGCCTTCTTTCGCTTAGGAATATGCAGTTAAGGTTCTTCCACGTCTTTCATGGCTGGAGAGCTCACATCTTTAGAATGAATTTTTAAATAATTACTTTAAGAAATTACAAAAGAGAAAGGTAAATCACTAACAGATATTGCCAGGTCAATGCCAATTGTTTTTCTGATAGGTTTACTGGCGGGGATCATGATGAAGTCAGGGATACCTCAAAGCTGGCTTTTTAGTAAGGCAACTGACAGTCTCTAACAGTAGCCACGAGGGCTAGATGGAAAAATATGATCCACATAAAAGCCCAGGGGAGAGGGTATAGCTCAGTGGTAGAGCACACGCTTAGCATGCACGGGGTCCTGGGTTCAATCCCCAGTCCCTCCACTAAAAATAGATAAAAGCACAAATGGTAAACTTCAAAGTCCTAGTACTTTCAAGAAAAAGAGTATAGGTAGATGACTCATTACTTCTAATGACCAGAGGAATCAGGTTAGAAAACGGAATGACATATAAATTTGCAGACATCACTGAGAAGCAATTTAAAAAGACTACATCCAAGATAATAAGATAACTCATGACATTGCCAAATAGAAGCCAGCCACTCTTCTATACACCAGCAATAGCCAATTCAAACAAGGTGTCTGTGCATATGGAGGTAGGGAGAAGGGATGCAGCCTAACTACAAGTATAAGATGCCTAGAAATAAACATAGTTTTAAAATGTCCTCCCTACTCCCACCGCCATCCCCACCCTCCACTCCATCACTCCAAAAAAAAGAAAGGTTCAAGACTCTTCTGAAGAAATTTTTTTCTGACAACAGGATAGCCATTTGGGAACAAAAAGTAAATTAGCTACTACACACTTTACATAAAAATGGATTCCAAAGAGATAAAGGAATAAAACTCTCTTTAACCTTTAAAAACCTAAAACTATGGAAAACACTTTTACAAGCTTGGAGTAGGAAATACCTTCCCAGATAAGACACAATAAGATACAAAACCAAAGTACCCTACACAGTTTATCAAATATACATTTTATCCCAATAAAAAGTCCTACTGGAAAAAGGAAAACCAAAAAGGAAAAAGCGGCCAATCTAACCACATTCATATCCTGAAAGTGTAAAATATCTGTATGGCAGAGGAAAACATAAACAAAGTACAAAGATAAGCAATAAATAGGAAGAAAATTCTGTACCATATAAAAGAGCTAAAGAATGAATGGTCAGAAAAAATATATGTATGTGTGAAGAAGACAGCAACCAACTGAAAAACAGGCAAAAACTTTAGACAGGCAATTCACAAAGGAAATTTTTAAACAGTCAAAAGACATATGAAGAGATGCTCAACCTCACTGATAATTGAATGCAACGGTTGAAATTAAATTGTATTGTGTACAATAATCAAAATTAAAACAATGAAATATTATTTTTCCCGTCACTGTGATAAATAATGGAAAAGATTAATAATATTCATTGTTAATGAGGCTCCAGGGAAATAAACATCATCATGCAACGATGGTCAGAGGATAAATCTGTAAAGTCTTCTTGGAGAGCATTTTGGCATCATCTGTTAAAAATTTAAATATGCATAGCCTTAGGCCCAGCGATTCTCTTTCCAGGAATCTAACCAAAAGACACACTTCGAAGTATATGTACAAGGATGTTCACTGAAACACCGGTTGTGTCAAGGAAAAATCAGAAGTTTCCTAAGTGTGCATCACTAGGGGAATATGGGGTGCAGTTCGGTAATGTCTCGCTATAGAATATCAATTACAAAAAACCACATATAATACCACCCACAATCTCTGTAGAGCATCAAGTGTACTGTTGTTGAAATATACGTGTGCGGGTGTGTGTAAAATACACGTGGGTGTTCATGAATGCCAACAGAAAGGGGGACTGGACAGGTCTAAACCAAATTGTCAATAATGATAAGCTCTGGGGATGGCAGTGAAACGGGGGCCGTTAGGGTGTGAGTGGGGGAGAGACAGACTTTCCAACTGCAGTTCTTCCATTTGACTCTAGAATATTTTTTTACGCCAACGCTGCGCCCCAGCAGCTTACAAGAACAGTGGACTGAGCACACCATTATGAATGAAAACTACTGCCAGCCCTATCAGTAAACAGGGAACGCTGTGGCCATCAGGTCATCAGCCGCTAGGAACACCCATGACAGGGAGTGGAGGGAACTCAGGATGCAGACAAGCAGGCAGCCGAGCCTCTGCAGCCACCCCCCCCAGGGCGCCCCCTGAGGGAACTCAGGATGTAAAGAACAGGATACTGGCCCTAGACAGCTAGGTGCTTATCAAAGGGATGCTTTCAAGAAGCCCAGATCTTTGCACCTTCCCATACAGGTAAAAGTGCCAAATTCCTTATGTTGAGACATCTGGTTGTCTTTAATTAACAGTAATCTTTTGATGTTCCGACTTCCTGGTCTTTGGGCTTCTACCCTGCCACTCTGGAGCAGTCCCTCAGAGAGATCTGAGAGGCTGTCATCTTGGGCTTAAGTTTTCGGAAACGTCTGCCGAATAAAACATAACCCTCAACTTTCAGGTTATGCATTTTATTTCAATTGACACCGTGTTGTGTAAACAGTGCTAGAAACAGAAGCAACAGGATACCCTCGGTGTCCTGGGAGAGCTCTCCGTGGGCTGGCACACACACAAAAGGCCTGATGGAAGAGGAAGGATGGATGAGGGACCTCAGATAACATGTCCACTGGGATACACCAAGGGAGAGAGAGGTGAGGCCTCCCATCCACCAAGCCATGCCTACCTCAAGGTCATCCACAGCAAGGTCATCACAGACATTCATCAAGTACCTGTTGGGGGTCACCTGTGTACCAGGTATGGTTCCAGGTACTCCAGTCACCACCACCATCCTCCTCCTCGTCCCCCTCAAAAAGAGTATGTTATGTAGATCAGTGCGTGGGGAAAAGGCACTGTCAATGCTGGTGGGAACATAAATTCACTAACTATTCTAGAGGTCAGTTCATTTCTTTAAATTCTATCCATCTAAATTGTATTAAAAAATAAAATACATTGTATCAATATTTAAAATGATTTTGGACCCCATAATGTTATTTTCAGGACTTTATTCTAAGGTCAGGGACATTTGTGGAGATTTATTGGCAAGGATTTAGAACAATTTAAATGTTTAATAATAGTTACCGGCCATTATGGAAAACAGTATGGACATTCCTTAAAAAATTGAAAACAGACTTACCCTATGATCTAGCAAATCCTATTCCTGGGCATATATCTGGAAGGAACTCTAATTCAAAAAGATACATGCACCCCAGTGTTCATAGCAGCACTATTTACAACAGCCAAGACATGGAAACAACCATTGACAGATGACTGTCCATTGACAGATGACTGGATAAAGAAGTTGTGGTATATTCATACAAGGGAATACTACTCAGCCATAACAAAGAATAAAATACTGCCATTTGCAGCAACATGGATGAACTTGGAGACCATCATTCTAAGTGAAGTAATCCTAACAGAGAAAGATAAATACCATATGATATCACTCATATGTGGAATCTAAAACAGAGACACAAATGAGCTTATTTACAAAACATGAACAGGATCACAGACATAGAGAACAAACTTGTGGTTGCCAGTTGGGGAAGGGGGTGGAAAGGTATAAACTGGGAGGTCAAGATTTGCAGATAATAAATACTATATACAAAATAGACAAGCAACAAGTCTATTTATACTGCATAGCACAGGGTAACTATATTCAATATCTTGTAATAACCTATAAAAAAGAATATGGAAATGAATATATGTATGTATATGTATGACTGAAACTTTATGCTGTGCACCAGAAACTGGTGCCACATTGTAAACTGATCATACTTCAATAAACAAACAAACAACAACAAACAGTAACTGGAAAGATAAATTGTGGTCCATCCACATCATGGAATATGACTCCACCATTAAAATTACATTATGGAAGCACACGTAATAACACGGGGAAATGTGCACACTTCTTAGTGACATGAGAAAAGCCAGTCGCGAGACAGTATTTGAGGCATGAGCAGAATTAGGCGTTCATTTCTCTCTACATACGAATGAGCGGAAGGATTTACAGCGAAATGTTACGCCGGGGTGGAGATACTGCAAGTCATTTTCTTCTTTAATCCCTTTCGTATTTTTCCACATTTTCTCTAATTGAGCTATGTTTTTTCTGCAATAGAAGACAAGCAACACAGAGAAATCTGCAACAGGGAGATGCAAAGAGATCACGCCCCAGCCTTTCTTTTTACACCACAATGAGAACATTGCAAGAAGGGAGAACACAACAGTCCAGGGTCAAGGGCAGAGGGCGGGGGTAGCGTTAGAAAGAATTCCCAGGAGGAGTCCCCTTCTCCGGTGGCTAGTTGGAGAAACCCTGTAGGAAGAAGAGCAACGTGAGGATGTTAGGAAAGAGGAGCTACGGGGTAAGGCGGGAAAAGGCACTTGCTCCAAAACCACCCTGGGGGTCTCTATTCAACACTCCAACCCCAGTGAATTGACCCACAGAACTTTTCATCGTGCTGTTTGTTCTGGTTCTTGTTTTTCACACAGCAATGATTAACATGAGGTGGAGATTCAACAAAACACGGCTCCTGGAGAGAAACAAGGCAAATGGCTGGGACGGTTTCGCCCCCGCAGGCCAGAGCCTAGGCCTGTGCCCAGCCTGGCCCAGGGAGGACAGCAAGAGAGCCAGGCCTCCACATGCGCCACCCTCCAGCCCGTGGAGGACATGATCCAACCTGCACAAGCCCCTTACGTGCGGTTTCCTTTCCACCTCCTACGCATAGTCCCCTGAAGCCTAGGTGGAACATTCTAGAAGGGATGGTCATTACTTCCTAAGGTTTTGAGTCTTCCCCTCAGAGAACCAAGGCCCTGGCCAGAGGCCGAGGAAGGGTGAGGAAGCAGGAGACCCCGAGGCAAAGCCCACACAGCCAGGGAAGCCCTGGTGAGCCCAGAGGTTAGGACGCTTCCGGGTGAGAGATCAGAGGGGTGTGGGGGGAGGCAGCCCCAGGCAGACAGACACAGGGACAGAGAGAAAACAGACAGTGGAGGGGAGAGGAGGAGGGGAAGAGAGACAGGGAGGAAGAGGAAAAAGACACAGGGATTTTGAGAAGAGAGAGGGAAGGGGAGGGAGGGGGTAGACTGGAGGAGGGTGGCGGAGAGAGGAGAGGAGAAGGGAGGTGGAGGCAGAAGAAGTGGGGGAAAGAGATGATTTCCAGGGAAGTCTTACCAACGACCTCAGGTTTTTGCAGCACATATCCAAATTAATGTTCTAGAAGGAACCCAGCTTCAGTCACTGAGAGCAGATGCACAGGAAATAATGGACTAGATGACAGTGCTCACTTGAATGCAGGGGACTTTTTTGTCTATTCAGATTGGCAGAGAGTCGGTACTGCCTGGAGATACAGCTCTAGCATATCCCAGGACATAAAAATTAAAAGGCCAAATATAAATCTTACGTTTCAGAGCCAAGTGACATTCAGAGTGGATTCCCTCCTCAGCCTTTGGTCAACCTATGTCTTTTTCTACTTTCTGTGCCAAAAGACATATTTATATTAACAGTCATTTGTTTCTTCAAATTAATTTGCTTAAGGAGAGAAAGTGCATGGCATTTCAGATAATACATCACTTTGTGCTTAAGAACATTAAAATAAGCAAACTCCAGAGACAAATGAAGTCGGACTATCCACGTAAATTATTTACTTTATCATATAGGAGATTACAAATGCTCTTTCACAACTGAGTTTTATCCCTTACAAAAAGCTTAGCCAAAAAACCTTTAATGTTATATGACATGTATATAATAAAATTAGATTCTTTTTCATACTTGGGATCATCAGCTTTGCTTTGTGATTCTTCTGATCTTCCATCAAACCAAATTCAAGTTCAAAGCAATCAAAAATGGAATTTTAGTACACAGTAGTACGTCTTATTAAAATTGTGAAAGGTATCTTCTTGAATAGAACAGCAGAATAGAATGATAACCCTCAAACATGGTACTTAGTAGCTAAGATGTTCCAGAACACGGCCCACGCCTCCTATCTGTCTCCAGGAAGGGAGGGCTACCTCTGGTCCTCTGCCCACTTTCGGATGAATTTCTCAGTGAGCTGCTGCCTGAGGCTTGGATCAATTCCTCTGGGTGATGGATCAGAGCCACCAGCCTGCCCTGCTCTGAGGCCTGGCCACTCCCATCAGGACCTCCCAACGCGTGTCTCCTCCTCTGGGCGACTGCATCCCCCGCCCCCGCCACCACCAGGCAAAGCCACCAAGGCTGTGCAGACCTGAGCTGGAGACCAAGCACTGGTCCCATCTTTCAGCTGCGAAAGACGTTTTGCCCAGGGGCGGGCTGGGTGGCGTGGGGCCAGAAACTTGCTCCTTTCTGTCCTGGCTTCCACGTCGACAGTACATACCAGAGTCCATGTAAAGATCTATCCTCAGTCCCATGGCTTGACTCATACGGCCTTAGCCCGTGGAGGCCAAAAAGATGCACTTAGTAGAGCCATCCTGGGGGCCGCTGCCTGGTCAGCTGGAGGGAGGCCCACTGATCTGTCCCCTGCCACCTCTGCCCAGAGAGTGGACGCACTCTTACCTCTCATTTCTGTTGCCGAGGACCCATTGGACCAGGCCGTCCACTTATTTCTGTGCTTGCTGATTTCCTGGACTTTGCAGACGTAGTGTCCTTGATCTGCCGGCCGGAGGCTCAGGACGGACAATGAGTACAGTGACCCGCGTCTCTCCTCCTGGAGGCGCAGCCTCTGCCGGTAGGAGCTGCGGCTGTAATTCCCGTAGTACTGCACCGCCCGGAGCTTGGTCATCTTAACCATCAGGGCCTCCTGGGAGTCTGGGCGCGCGAAGAACCAGCGCACGGCCAGCAAGCTGTCCTTCCGCCTCTTCTGGGAGACATGGCAGAGAAGAGTGGCATTTTCCCCCTCCAGGTAGTCAACGACAGGCCCCGGGGACACGGTGACATTGAGGGCCCCGCAGACCTCTGCAGAGGAAAAAGAAGGAAGAAAGAAAATGAAGAAGGCCACTGCTTTTCCCCAGGTGGACCACAGGGCACCTTCTTTCCAGGAGCCAGGGTGATCTGCACTGCCAGAGAGGCTCCCCTGCCCCGCCCCGCCCCCTCCATGCTCACTCTGCTTCTTCAAGGAGCCTCCTCGGGGGTGGGGTGAACCTCTGTGGGCCCCTGTGTCCTCATCCTATGACATGATCCTATTCACGTGAGATGCCACTGACCATCTAGCCCAGACACACTTTTAAAAAAATTTTTAATTAGGTACTGACATCAAAAATTCAGGAGATTTCACATAAAGATTTGGATTTGGGGAATCTTTTAAAATTTTCCAGTTCACATTCAATCCCCCCCCCACCCCAAGCTGCCTCCCCAAGGCCTGCTCTGATCACTTTCATCACCTCCTGAGTGGGCAATGCTGTGGCTCCAAGAGCTGCCTTTCTAAGCAGCTTTCCCTGTCTCAGGTCTTTCAACTGCAACCAGGGCAGGTTATCAGTACTGGTCAGATGGGTGTTAAACTAGTACCAGGGAGCTGTAATGACTGGGGTGCCTCAGTTTCTTGCTTTAAGTCTCTCTGGACCCTGATCCACAGCCTAAGAGTTGAAGTGCAGGAATAAAGAATGAATGAGCCCAGAAGCGGGGAGGGGTACAAGACTCTCTCAGCAACTCAAAAGATGCTCCAGGATTCCAGACCCAGGCTGCTACTTCCTGTCCTTTGGTTCCTTAGTTATGGATGCCCCTCCCTGGCCACCATGTTCCCTGAGCTGATTTTTGAGAGCGCCACCCCCATGGCCACCCAAGAGCGGGCAAGCCCAGCCACTCTCGCAGAGGCCCTCTCCCAAGAGAGGTACTGCACGGTGTTTTCAGGGATGGTGCAGAGCGGCCATGCAACCCCGGATCTCACAGGTGAGCCTCCCTTGACAGGAGGAGCCCAGAAAGGACAGGATGCCCAGAGCTGCCTTCTGTCCAAGCAGGGCTGTCTTTTCACCAGGGCTCACATCCATCATCACCCCTGCACTGCCCAGTGCACGGCTCCAGGAGGCACCATTCCCTGCCCTCCCCACTGCACGAGCAGGTGCCCCCAAGGTCACCCCAAACTACAAATGGTCCCCAAACACCAGCTTCTGGTCACATGAAGGACTTGGGCCCCCATCTCAGAGTCACCCAAAGCTTTGAGCCCTGGTCAGTGCTGCGGGTGAGCAACGAGAGAGGATGAAAAGAGGAAAAGTTGGGATCCTCCACTGTGAAGAGACTGCAAGTCAACAAGGCGAGACCCTGCGTGCACTGTGGAGGGAGTGTGGAGAGGGGGTGTCACATGAACCACATCCTTCATTGTGAAAATCCGGAGAGTAAGTTCACCCTCACGTATGGTCTCCACTGTTGACTTAACAAATGAAACGTCTTGAGGGATATGACTTGAGGGTCAATTTCCGGTCATTTTCTTTCTCATCTCTTAGAAGCCAGGTCACCAGGACAGTCCAAGATATTCCAAGATCCTTAACTTAATCACACCCACAAAGTGCCCTTTGCCGTATAAGGGGCCATTCACAGCTCGAGGGATCACGATGCAGACATCTTTGGGGGTCATTATTCGTCTTACTACATTGTGATAGTCTTTTGATAATGTAAAAAAAAATAGATGGAAGTCAAGTCAGAAGAAAGAGGACCGATGCTCACCTGGATTCAGCTCCCTGTGGACAAAAATGAGGTCTTCTAGGTCTGCGGTAACAAAGGACAAAACCACCCAGAAAGCCACTCGGGGAAGGTGGGTCGACAGGTAACCAAGGAAGGCACCTGCTCCCCAGTAATGCACACAGGCCCAAAGAGGGGGAACTGTCCCCACCATCCGCCCTGCACCTCTCCCGCCCAGCCAGCATCAGGCCCATACATCCTATTAAATTGGTCCAAAAGCATTTTCCCCAAACTCAAGGGCCCCGTCTGAAATCTACATGTGCCCCACGGCAGAGCCGGGGGCACCAGACTGACCCCCTCCAACAGCCGCCCGGGAGGCTCAGCGGGCGGAGAGCAGCAGAGACGGGGCAGCTGGCTTCCAGGACCTTAGTCCAGCTCTGCCCGCCCCTGAGGGCTCCCCACTGGAGGCAAGGAGAGCTGGGGAAGGCAGGAAATTGAAACAATATGGACAGGCTGGGAGCACAGCCTGGACCCCACACCCTCCCCGTCTCCTCCTATTAACGCTGCATGAAGGAGGGATTATTTATAGTGACTGAAACCAGGAGAACCTGCCAAGTGCTCCGGTCCCCGTGGGAGGCCAGATTCCATCCTGGAGGCAAACTCATAACTCCTCCACTTCTGCATCGCAGGCCGAGTCAGCAGCTCCCACGAAGAGGGATGGACTGAACCATCTTCCCTGGACGAACCCTCGCTCTGGCTTTACCAGCACGCCTCTCGGCCTCCAGTCTGCCCCACATTCTCTTACCAGTAACCCAAGCACGTTTCCTTCGCTGAAGTACAAAGACCCTTATTATGGGCTGAACGGTGGCGCCCTACAAATTCGTATATTGAAGCCTTAATCCCCAGTACCTCAGAATGGGACTAGATTGGAGAAAGGGCCTTTAAAGAGATGACGAAGTTAAAACGAGGTCCTTAGGGTGGACCCTAATCCAACATGATTGCTGTCCTCATAAGAAGAGGCGCTTAGGACACCGACGCAGGCAGAGAAAAGACCACGTGAAGATCCAAGGAGAAGACGGCCATCTGCAAGCCAAGGAGAGAAGCCTCAAAAGACACCAACTCTGCCACTAGGTTGATCTCAGACTCCTGGCCTCCAGGACCAAGAAAAACAAAATTCTGCCGTCGAAGCCCCCTTGTCTGTGTCACTTTGTCATGGCAGCCTGAGCAGACCAGTACAACCGTGCTCACAGGAAGGCTCATTTCAGCCCCGATCCCGCCACCAGCCTTGAAATTTACACCTGCTTTCACATGAGGGTATACTGGGTGGGATGGAAATGGCGATTTGCAAGGGCTTCCCCTCGGGGGCTTTAAGCTTTGCTAGAGGACACAGGCTCTCAGGGGCTGTGGGTCCCAGTGCCCACAATGAGCATTCCCAGAAAGCCGGTGCCCCAGGCAATGCCCTCCCCTGGATCCTGGCAATGACCACCTTAAACCCCGGGAGCACAGCTCAGCTCGTGGGCACACAGTTGTGAGAGGCGAGGAGAAAATGCAGGTGGAGGCCCTGTGCCAGCCAGCAGGAGCCAGGCTGGATGTTCAGATGCTAGGAGAGAGCATCCCATGGCTCCTGACCCACCACAGTCATCGGGCCCCGCACGGCTCAACAGAGAAAACACAGAGGGCTTGAGAGGCGGGAAGTGGAGGCGGGCTGACTAGAGTTCAGGAGCCAGGGGGTGTCCAGGCTCCTCCCTCCCTCCTGGGTCTCCTAAACAAAAGAGCATCCACACTCTGCAGGGTAGAGGAGCAGGGCAAGCAAGCATGGGCCACACCAGCCACAAGTCGGGGGAGGCTGCAGGTCACTAGACCCTCCGATGTCAGATAAGGTGAGGGAGTCACCCCAGGCATGGCGGAGTCACCCCGGGCAGGGCAGAGTCTCCCACTTCATGGCCAAAGAGGGGGAAGTACAGAAGTTATTCTAAGCTGGAGAACTTAACTTCTTGCTTCCTAACCCTGCTTTGCAGGGAAATGAGGTTGGAAGTAGACCCTCCGCCCCGACTAGTTGGACATCTCCACATTCAGCACTCTGCTTCCTCCAGCTTACACCCCAGCTCACACCCCACTTAATCACTCAACAAAGAGATGTTGAGAACAGCCATGAGCCAGACACTGTGGGAAGAAGAGGCATGTCTAACCTTGTGGAGCTGAGAGCCCACTAGGCAAGGCACTGGTCATCGGGAAAAAGACACAGGAGAATGTAACTACAAAAAGTGTCACACGCTACTAAAAAATGGTGCAGGGCTCATGAACACAAGGTGAGATCTGGATCTCATCTGTGAGGTCAGGGAAGAAAGAGACCCTGGAGAGGTGACCTTGAACTGAAGGCTGAGTTGGAGTTTACGACATTAATTCAGGGAGACAGTTCTACATGTGCAAAGGCCCTGAGGCAGGAGGCACCTGGAGCAGGCTGGAAGTGGAAAGATTAGTGGCCGCAGGTGAAATGCACCACACCATGGCCCAGGTGGCCACCTATGTCTGCCTACAGACCTCAGGAAAGGACTTTGCACCCAAATCAGGGCCCCCAAGGCCAGCTCTTAAAGGAAGACTATAATAAAATGGGCAGGAAAGAGACTCACCCAAACAGAGGGTCAGGATTCCTGCTGCAGGGAACCTCATTCTTTCAACAAGCACAGGCCTGGGTTCTCCCCGGTGGGCTAGACACTGGGATGTTCAAGGCCCAGGGCCTTCCAGTGGTGTGGAGGGGCTGGGCGGAGAGCCAGGGGTTGGAATCCAACAAAGCCAGACTGGAAACCTGGTTCTGCTAGGAGCGAGGCCCTCAGAGCCTCAGTTTTCCTCATCTCAAAAATTGGAAGACGATGACGCCTTGCATGCTAGGTTGAAGGCTCCAACAAGAACATACCTTTAAAATACCTATAAAAGTTTGCAGGCTCTGAGAGCAGGGCAGGTGGGGATCATAGAAAGGGACACATACACACACTGACCTGTGAGCCGGGTGGGATTTTGGGGGGTACAGTCTGCAATCACACGGGGCCCTATGCTTGGAGCCCCGCCCTCTCACCACTTGACTTAACCTCTGCTGTTGCTCTCTTAAAAGTTCAACAATTTTTAAATGAGGGGCCCCACATTTCCATTTTTCACTGGTTCCCACAAATGATGTAGCTGGTTCTGCCTATAAGTGAATATTAAGTTCCTGTGGATAAGATTTATGAGGTCTAATCCTCTTGTTCCCATTTGGATAATGTCGTGAAAAGCACTAACAGCTCAGAAAAAAGCCTAAAACACACAGCCCTTCCCTCTCCCTCATCCCCGCCTCCTGCTTCACACTCATCATGAAAACGAAGACAGCAACTTACAGGTACAAGTGGGTACAGAACTTCTAACAGAACAAGGCACCTGCGTGGCCTGGGATGCTGAGCTGGGCACGGCTGGGGTCCCTCTGTTCTGACCTGGCTAATGAGGTGCTGGTGGCTCTGTGCCTCACACTTCTCTGTCCTGATGAAACTGGCTCCACTCATTTCAGGGAGCCAAGAACCTCTATGCTGACAAGGAATGAAAAATTGTGCGTACCAGTCAGCAGTGAAAATCTCATTCTTATGAGAGAGTCTGAATCCATGACAAATAAATCTCTGAAAGAAATGCAGTTGTATTACTTAAAAACCCACGACACTAGGAGCCAGCATTTACTGAGCATCAAGCAAGCAGAGGTACAAGAACCAGACCCAGCCTTGAGGATAATGTGTTCATATTAAGCCCGTCACTTTAAAATAGCTCTTATCCAGGACGAACACACGGTTTTGATCAACGATAAACACTAACATTTGATGGGTTTGGACTCCAGGACAAGTACTGTTCTAAACACCTGAGATGGATTTTCTCAATTTATCTTCATACTATGTTTAGTCCAATTTTACGGCAAGAAGACTGAGGCCCAGAGAGGCAAAGCCATTTGCTCAAGCTCACACAGCACGTGGCAGAGCTGGAATTTGGAACCTAGGCCATTTGGCATCAGAGACAACCCTCAACCACCAATCTGGACTATAGCTTGGCTTTGAGTAAATATTTCACCCCGTAGTTTACTTTTCTATAAAATGAAAGGTGGGACCAAGTAAGATCCAAGGCTCTGCTTCACCTCAAAATGGAGAGGTAGAAAAGTGCAGCGGGTAAGGGTCCAGACTTAGGTATGAAGTGGTTCTGCCAGGCCGTCTCTTGGGGGATCGTGAGGAGGCGTTGTGAGTGAAACGCCAAGAAGAATGAGGGCACGTGGTAAGTTACAGCATCATTATTAGACAGGCTTGAGCACAGCCAAACTGGACCTTGAACGCTCCCCAATTCCAGCTCTCAAGGCTCCTGAGGTCCCCTGGAAACATGAGAATGTCCCCAATCCCCAAAATCCCCACTCTGGGGGCATCCTCTCTGACAGCACCTGTGATTAAGAAGGTAGTCACACAAGGGCTTAATTTCCAGGATATATAAACAGCTCATACGACTCAATAACGAAAAAACACACAAGCCAACCTCAAAATGGGCAAAAGACCTAAACAAATGTTTCTCCAATGGAGACATACAAATGGCCAATAGGCACATGAAAAATGCTCAGTATTGCTAATTATCAGAGAAATGCAAATCAAACTACATTGAGGTATCACCTCACACGGGTCAGAATGGCCATCATGAAAAAGTCCACAAACCATAAAACCTGGAGAGGGTGTACAGAAAAGAGAACCCTCTTACACTGTTGGTGGGAATGTAATTTGTTGCAGCCATTATGGAAAACAGTATGGAGAGTCCTTAAAAAATTAAAAATAGACTCACCATAAGATCCAGCAATCCTATTCCTAGGCATGCATTTGAAGGAAACTCTAATTTGAAAAGATATATGCAGACCAATATTCATAGCAGCACTATTTACAACAGCCAAGACATGGAAACAACCTAAATGTCCATCAACAGATGACAGGATAAAATTGTGATATACATACACCACATGTATATATAATGGAATACTACTCAGCCATAAAAAAGAATAAAATAATGCCATTTGTAGCAACATGGATGTACCTGGAGATTATCATACCAAGTGAAGTAAGTCAGACAGAGAAATAAAAATACCATATGATATCACTTATATGTGGAGTCTAGAAAAAGGACACAAATGAACTCATTTACAAAACAAACAGACTCATAAACAGAAAACAAACTTATGGTTACTGGGGGGAAAGGGGAGAGGGAGGGATAAACTGGCAGTTTGGGATTTGCAGATACTAACTACTACATATAAAATACATAAACAGGTTTCTACAGTATAGTGTAGGGAACTGTATTCACTATCTTGTAGTAACCTATAATGAGAAAAGGAATATGAAAACAAATATATGTATGTATATGTATGGCTGAAACATTACGCTGTACACCAGAAGTTAATATAACATTGTAAATAGACTATATCTCAATTAAAAAAAAAGAAAAGAAGGTGGTTATGGAGCTTGGGGGACAAAGACCCCTGTGTCCCCTTTGTACCTCACTAGGTGCTGGCTACCAGAGCTGCCCTGGCCCAACCATCTCAGTAAACCTCCAGTCGTTGTCAACCAAGATAGTGACAACTGTGAAAGGAGGAACATTTTCCAAAATGATGATTTATTCGTTTTGGAAAACTGGTAGCCAGGGGACAACGGGTAAATTTCTTCCCCACGTGATCCAAGTCCCTCCCCCTCAGCCTGATCTAGGCTGGTTCAAATGCCAGCTCCACCATCTGGCAGCTGGGTCACCCTTGGAAAATTGCTTAACTCTGAGCATCAGCCCCCTTACTTACAAAACACAGGCAACACAGCCTAGCCAGTCAGGGCAGCCTAGAGCCAGGCTTCCTGGGTTCAAATCCCAGCTCCACCACTTAAACAAGCCTTGCGACTTAAAGGAAGTCGACTCATGAACCTGGCCTCAGTTTCCTCACCTATAAAATGGGGGTAATAATATTAGCACCTCCCTCAGAAGTTATTGGCAAGCTTAACTGAATTAATGTTTGCAAAGCACTGGGATATATATTTACTCTTGTCATCACTACATCCAAGCACTGTTGTGATTAAATGAGACAACCATGGCACCCAACAGGCATCCGAGAAATATGAGTACCATTGATATATTCATTACTACTATTATTGTAGCCAGCACAGCCTTTTCAGCTGGGAAATAAAGACAAATCTTCAGCAACTTAGAAGAGAGAGCAGAAACCCCAAATGAAAGCCAGCAGTGTGGGCAGTGGCTGCTCTTAAAGCAGGGGGCTCTGATAAAGGGTCCCCAGCTACATCTAGCTGCGGACCCCCTGTCTCTCCAAGCCTGGTCATCGCAAAAAGCCCACGAACAAGTCCCCGGACCCCAACCGCCGGCCGGCGCGGGTCCAGCCCCTTCGGACTGGGTCCTCCGACGAACTCCCCGAAGAGAGTTCAAGGGAAGTCGCTGCCCAGACTAACGTGCCAACAGCTGTCGGCGCTGGCTGTTGGGAAGAAAAAAGAAAACAAACCAACAACTAGGGCTCGCACGTTCCCGCTTCTATCTTCTAGCCGGCGGCCTGGCCCCTGGAGGGGCCCCGGGCTGCGGCAGGTCTCTGCGGAGCGCGAGGAAGGGGCGCCGCCGGCCCTGCCCGCCGCCCGCGCGTCCCGGACGCTCCGCAGGCGCCGTTGCGCCCCGCCGCCGGGGCGGCCAGAGCCGGGCCCGCGGGAGGGGGCGGCCCGGAGGCGGCGGGGCCTCCCGGCCAGGCCCGAGCCCCGAGCCCCGAGCCCCGAGCCCCGGCCTCCCCGGCGCCGGCCGCCCTCGCCCCAGCCGCGGGGTCCTCGAGCCGCCCGGGCCCCGCGCGCTTACCGGGGGCCGGAGCCCGCGCCAACAGCACGGCCGCCGCCAGCGCCAGGAGCCGCATCTCCCCGCCGCGCCTGGCGCTGTGACGCGGGAGCAGCGCCGCTGCCTGCCCGCCCGCCCGGCCCGGCCGCTGCGAAGCCCGCCCCGCGCCCGCCTCCCCTCCCCCCCGCCACGGCCCACCCCCGGCCCCCGCCCCTCCGGCCGCCCGCCCCCGCCGGGCCAGGGCCTCTGGGCGCCCAGAGCCGCGCGGGGCAAAGGCGCAGCCCCGGCAGGCCGTCGCTCCGCCACCTGCAGGCGTGTCATTTCACCACCCCCATTTCACAGATGTGAAAACTGAGGTTCTGGGAGGCGATCGCTCAGACACAGAGAAGACATAGCTGCAGCAGCATTGGCGGGTTCTTGGCATCACAGACACAGTTATTGCTAAGGGGAGGGCGTCTTGGAGATTGAGAGGGGAGACTACCAAATGCAGGGGCTTCCCTGACCCATGGCTAGCCTGCTGCCCAGCTGACCTCCTGCAGTCGCTTCACAGGGACCTTGGGAGCCAAGGAGAAGCTGAATTTCCATAGGAAGGTAGAGGGGATCAGGGATGGAGACCCTTGGAAAACTGAGGTCTATGAGGTAAGTTCAGAGGGTGTGGACACTATAAATAATAATGGCGGCTTAGGGTGCCCTCACCCACAGACCTAGGGTAGATACTTTGCACCATGTCACTGAATCCTGCCCCTGTGAGACTCTGGGGCACTTAATCTCCATGTGCCTCAGTTTCCTCCATCTGTACAATGGGAAAGTGGTTATATCCCTCATTAGACATTTAAGAAGACCAAGTGAGACAGTTCCAGTTAAGGTACTGCTCCTGGCCCCCGGCCTGTGCATGTCAGTTCTTTACTATTATGATTATAGATAAGGAAGCAGAGGAGATGCAGGGGCTGTCCCTGGTCACACAGCCAGGGAGCGATGACAAGACCACTCAGCCCAAATCGCCTGAGCCAATGCCTGGTCTCTTTGCCATGGATCTAAATCTGGGACCTGAGCCTGACTGATGTGTTAGTCCAGCATCACTAGAATAAGGAAAGTGTACGTTAGGTGGGTTTTGTGTGTGTCTGTCAGGGGAGGGCTTTGTGGGGTTGCACAAACGGTGGCCTTCGCTTTGGAGTGGGTCCCTGGAGAAAGAAGAGAACAGGCCCCCCCCCCCGTCTCCTTTTCTCTAAGAGCAGTGAATAAGGGTGAGGAAGGCTTGGAGAGAGAAGAGGTGCTGCCCGCTGGTGGTGCTCAGCCCCAGGGCGGGTCCCACGGGGAACATCCACCCTGCAGCCCGGGCCAGGGGGGTGCACAGCCCTTGTGATTTCTCCAAAGGCCAGGCACTTCCTGGGGTCCCAGGGTCCAGGGTCTCCATTGGACTCTCCCAGGTGGGAACTCTCACATGGAGCAGGGCTCTACAGGGACTGGACTGACCATCCAGGCAGCCTGACTGGAGGAAGCAGTCCTGTCCCTCCGCATCGAGCTGGTGATGGAACTGAGGGGCCAATGGAGAGCTGGCTGCAAGGTCTCTGGGTCTGATGCCAAGGACAAGAAGTGAGGACGAGAACTGGTGTCAAACTGGATCCTACAGCCCAGGAATGCAGACCTTCTTGGGAGACTTCCAGACCAGAGCTTGGAAACCATTGCATGCTTGAGCAACTAAGCCTCACACCCCATCCCTGAGAGATCCCAGGCTCCATTTTACAGATTAGTAAACTCAGGCTTAAGGGGACCGAAGCCCTGTCTGGGGCTCTTGGGCCACCGACTAAACAGGGAACTTGGGTTCTGACACTACTTGGCAGGACAGGGGAGAGGCTGCCAGAGGAAGAGCACTCATTCTGAAAGCCAGCCAGCATCCCACCCTGGGTACCACTTGTGGGTCCTTGGGCAACGTAGCCTCTCTGAACCTCACTGTCCAGATGAGGGTGATGCACATAAAATGGCACGTCAACATGACTGCGTGTGGGCGCGGAGCTAAAAAAGTGGCTGGTCTGTTTTCTGTCCTCCGTGACCTCCCACCTCAACTTTTGTGCTTACAATTTACTCCCCGTTGGTGGAAAGTCGAGGGACCTCTTGCACAGGTTGGCCCCACTTCGAGGAGTCAATTCTTGCTTTGGTTATTGTATCATTTCTAAGCATCAATCTCTCCTTGCAGAACTGAGCAGGTATCCTACCCAGTATTAGACTTACATGCCCACCCTTTGCCTCACTTTCCCTTTGCAAAATAATTGATGCCATGCTGGGGATTTAGGAGCTAGAAAGGGCTTTTCTTGCAGTTCTGTGATACATAATATTGTTCTCATTTTGGCTGTGTGCTCTCATAGTACTTTTCAGCTTCCCAAACAATCTACCAAACCATCCTGATAAGATCTTTGCTGCATAACAAAAGAATGGGGACCCGTACCCAGTCCCCAGGGGAGACACCGCCGGTGTCCCAGATGAGATTCAGTATTTCAGCCGTTCTGGACTAAATAGCAAAGGTCTTCCAGATACATCCTTTCACCCTGCTGCCTGCTGACTCACTCACAACCTTAAGACAGTTTGAAAACCCTCCACTGACTTATTCGTCCAGCCTCTGGCTCCATCAGGTCTGTGTTCTGAATTAGAAGCATAACCCAATCCAATTATTTTAACAAGTTATCTCGTCTAAAACTGCCCGCTTGTCTGGGGTTTCTGGATGAGTGTTCAGACTATTCTGAAGTTGATCCAGGTCCCTGTGAGCACTAAGCTATGTGGAGGCTCTACTCCAATAATCCTGATTCTACAGGTCACCACTGAAAGAATCTTAGAAATTCAAATTCCCTGAAAATAGACGCACTCTGCTATCACGTGGCAGGCTGGGGACTGGAGGTCTCCTTTCTCTCTTAATGTTACTCGGTTGTTTGCTAAAATCTGAGTCAGAGATGAAACAGCGTGGCGTGGTTTTGTAACCAGTTGAGTTTGTGCACAGCAAGTATATTCCTAAACTAAAATCACCAAAGAAAAGTAAATCTCCTCTTCTAAGGGATCTGGCGGATTCCTGTGTTGCTTTTTCAGTCTGGATTTACACAAGTCATTGATAAGCTTTCTTTCTCCTTACTGCTCACAGGCATTGTATAGCTAGAAGCATTTAGTTGCATGCTTGAATTATCACCAATAGGGAGTGAACAAAGAGTAGACTGGATAAAAGAAGTTTCGGCTGTGACTGATGGGAGGGAAGATATGAAAGAAGAGATCGTGGTTACAGGGGATGTGTCCATCCAATCCGAAGGAAGAGCCAGGAGCCATTGATGGTGAAACGTTCATGAAACCTACAGCATCCTTTCCCTGCACAACTAGGGAAGGGGTGTGGAATGCACTGGGTTTTCCCTAAAGATAAGGAAATGTGCAGCTGTAAGGCTGACAGTATATCTAGGTAGAAATAGCCTCTCCAGGGGGAGGGTATATCTTAGTGGTAGAGTGTGTCCCTAGCATGCACGAGGTCCTGGGTTCAATCCCCAGTTCCTCCATTAAAATTTTTAAAAAAAGAAGGAAAGAAAGAAAAAGAAACAGCCTCTCCAAACTAAGCTATAATATATAAATTAGGGTCATTCCATGCCCTTAGCTGTGATTGTGAGCTTGGTGCCAAGCTTTGCAGGCTGGCTGGATGCAGAAAGAAAATGGCCCCAGTTTCTAGAAGGTTCCAGATGGAAGGAATTGGAATGAGGGCGGAATTAAGAACTGGACAGGTTGTCTACATCACTGACCACAACAGAAACCACGCCCACTTACTCTTCCTAGTCGGGCTAGAAACATCTACAGCGAAAGCAGTGCTTGAATCAAACCTTAAAGGATGCTAGCAGAGTCCCACCAGCAGGGAGTGAGGGCCTGTTCCACAACCTATGTCAAAGCACAGAAGCTAAAGGACATAGGACTTTCAAGTCCCACAGGTGGCTTCTGAGGGCCCAGAAGAGCCGTTGATTCTGAGGAGTGAGATGTGGATGGAGGGACAGGCAGGAATCAAGCCCTCGAGCGCCCCCAAATGTGAGGCCCGGCAGTCTGTACTGCAACCCAGTGATGTCAGGTACCATCTGTGAAGGAGGGGAAATGTCACAACGGTCCCCTGAGCATCACTAGGGTTGCTACAGGCTTGGAGGCAGGGGCTGCATTGAGTCTAATAACTCCAATACTATTGACGGAAGATCGAAGAGAAATGTGGAAATTTAGAATCTGCAAACGCAGGGAGGGTAGAGAAAGAAAAAGACAATTGAGTCACCCTCAGGCCAATGTCAGATGCCTTGGACATGAGTGTCATTGTCCAGGACGTGGCCTCTGAGATGAGAGAAGGGCCGAGCACTGAGTCCTAGGAAACCTATCCTCGCCCAGTGCCCGGTGCTGGGTGGGCCATCAGTAAATGGTTCAGAGGTGCATCAGTGAATTCATCAATGAGAAAGAAAGGAAGTCATTGCTCAGGCTGCCATAACAAAGTGCCACACACTGGGGGGCAGAAACCACAGAAATGGATTGTCCTGACTGTTCTGGAAGCTAAGCAGCCCGAGACTGAGGTGTCAGCAGTTTTGGTTCCCTCCAAGGCCTCTCTCCTTGGCTTGTGGGTGGCCATCTTCTCCCCGTGTCGTCACCTTAGTCTTCCCTCTGTGCGTGTCAGTGTCCTTCTCCAGTCTTCTCAGGAGGACGCGAGGCATACCGGATTAGGACTCAGCCTGATGATGACCTCGTTTTAATGTAGTTACCTCCTTAAAATCCCTATCTCCAAAGGCAGTCCCTTTCTGAGCTCCTAGGGTTTTAAAACTTTGGCAGCAGAATTCTGGGGGAGATACGATTCAGCCCATAACAGCAGGGAGGAAGAGGAGGAGGAGAAGGCAGGTTATTATTGAAAGGGTAGGCAGAGAAGGAGTTGACGAAGGGGACTGACAGAGACGGGGGTACGGAGCCAGGAGACTGGAGATGCTGTCACCAAGGTCAGCTATCAAAGAGAGGGGCAGCTAATCCCAAAACAAAACAAGAGAACCAAGAAAATCCGTCGTCCTCTGACCCTAACCTGGGGCTGAAAAACAAAGAGGAGTCTGGGAGGACACCTCATTCTTCTTGTGCATTTCAGATGTATCTCAGGAGCAGCCTTTATTGGGCCACAGAGGTCTGGGGCTGGGAGCTCAGCCCCCCGTGGATGAACCCATCCTGGTCTCCCTGCTCCACCTACACTGTGTACTGTGGGTGCTGAATACTTCTGGTTAATCGAATAAGGATGGGTCAGTGATGGAGTTTGGCAGGGTCTGTTCTTGCAGAGACAGTCAGTCACTCCCTTCCATGGGCAGTGTGGACCCCCTAGGGGGGTCTTTGGAAATGCGGGGGCCATTTTTGATTGTTACAATGGTTTGGAGAGTGGTTACACAACTGGCATTCAGGGGGCAGAGGCTGTAACGCGAATGCCGGGCTATGCAATGGGCAGTCCTGCATGGGAAATGACAGTCCACACAGAGTGGCGATCATGTCCACGCTGAGAAACAGAGAGAATGAAGGGAAGTCACTGGGGCAGCAGAGGGCTTCAGGGGTTTTGCGAGAAGCAGGTGTACAAGATTCAGAGCCGTGCCCAAGTACAAACTGGCTGTTGATTTCTTAACATCAGCTCCAGGTCAACATGCTGCTCATGGACTAGATGTCCTCAAGCTGAGTCTCCCACTGCCAGCCTGGCTTGCCTCTCAGTTCTGCAGAGGAATGCTGAGTCTGGCTGTCAGCTACCATGGACCAGGAATATCAGAGTCAGGACTGCTCAGGCTCCTCCCAAACACTGACCCAAACAAAGCCAGGGCTGGTCGAAGAGGACGCCTGGCTGACAGCTGCAGAGCCCAGGCAGCTCCCGGGCCCAGGCTCAAGCCTCCATCCCAGGGCAAGATGCAGGAAGCTAGTCTTTTGTGCAGCATCTAGAGTAACCTCCTCTCTCTCAGTGAGAAAGCAGCCCACCCTACCTACCTTTTTGCTCCCCCAACTGCACACACACATGCAGCCCACTCCACACATGGATGGATGAGAGATGAGATATCTTCAGGGTATGTTTCCCTCTTCCAGGTACCCACCCCTCGGCAGGTGAGCTCCAAGATCTGGTCCCACTTTTCTCCCACAGTCCCACCCAAACTCCATTTCCATTCCCTCAGGGACTTTCTCTGGATATATAACTGACTGATGAACTAATTCATACTAACATGTAACAGGCTTATATTGTCTTAGTATGAGAGCTTTCCAAGGATATTATTATTAAAATAGAGAACAAATCTTAAGTCAATGAATGGCTCTCTGACGATGAAATTACTGAACCATTAACTGCCCAAGGAGGAGATCATGGGGACAGAGGGGCAAACTCTCTAGAAGGCAAAATAAACCCTCTTTTCCCTATTTATAATGACAGTCTTTATTTGAGAAATGCAGAGCCCCAGTCCTAGCTCAGTTTGGGATATCTGAGCTAATTGCCCCTCCAGAGGGCTGCTAGGTTTTTATTCCTTCAAGACTCAGCTTAAAGAGGCATCACCTCTTCCAGGAAGCCTTCCAGGCCCTCAGAGGCTGAATTTGGTCCCCTCTTCAGTGCCCTCGCAGTTTCTTATACAAACCTCTACATACACCGTCATAAGTGTCCCTGCTGGACTGTCTGACCCCCAAGACCAGACACTGGCCATCAGGCATCTCTGTGTCCCTCCTGCCAGAGCCCAGGCCCTGGGTGTGGGGGAAGCGGTGGGTGAGTGTCTGGAATGGAGGAGGGATGTTCCACAGCAGTGCCCCCAGGCTTTCTTTCCCAAATAGGGCCCCAGGGCTCCTCATCCTCCCTAACAGAACTCTTAAAACTTTAGGAAGATCTAGAAAAAAACTTAAAGCACATGGATTTTCTGGATTGGCACCTAAGAAACATCTGGTGACACTTGATTCCTTGTGCCTTGCTTGCATGTGGGTTGGCAATCAGGATGTCCTCAGATGGCATAGCTTTACATAGTGTCCACACTGGGAGATTGTGTCATTTTAGCACGCAGCAGAGAGGACCCATCACCCGCAGAAGAATCCGCCTTGCATCCAGTCCCATATTCACTTAGGCGGCAACTTGGTTTTGCAAACACCAGGCTTAACGGTCGCATAAAACTAATGTTGTCAGTTTGAGTTTTACAACTCTTGTAATTGTGTTTGTCTTTAATTCATAAATTTGTTTTTCTTTTATCACTATCAAGTAGCTCTACACTTGAATGAGTTTGTGTTGTTTAAGTCATTGTTTAAGGAGCAAGAACAAAGTCAACACAGTCTACACTGGAATTTGACACCGCATTGTCAAATGACTATAACTCAATAAAAAAAAAATTAAAAGATAAACAAATAAATAAAGTAAAATTTAAGAAAATAAATAAATAATTACGTTCTCAAAAAGTCAACATGGGCCCTGCAAGAATGTTCTAGGCCTTTGCAAGGGTAGTACTCAAGTTTGCAAAGTACTGCTTTAGGGACTTCTCACTCTCCTGTCCTGAGGTTGATGGTACCTCGCTGGGCAGTTGCTGGGTGTGTGTGCCCCGGGAGGAGCTGCAGGAAGTCCGGCAGCAGAGTGTCCACAAGACCTCGGGGGTCAGAGCATCATTCATAGACCTTTCTCTCCCGGCCCTTGAGCTCCAACCCCAGCCAGGCACAGCCCAGTACAGAGCAGCAAGTACCACGTGTGCACCCACTCACACTCATCCACACTCACACACTCTCTCACACATACACACACACAGGGTCTGGCTTCTGGCATCAGGCTTGGCATTTTCGTGAACTGCTGGTTCCATCCTCCCTACGGCTCAGCCATCCTGACCCTCATTATCCCTGGCCAAGCCCATTTCCCAGTAGGGCCTTCTGGTCAATCTCACCCGCAGGGGAAGCATTAGAGGCTTAGAAGAGAATGGAAGGGAACATACTGTGTTCTCTTAACCAGACCCCGGGCCACCAGATTCCTTCTACAGAGCCCTCTGTCTGGAGCCCAGAGCACTCTGAGTGCTCGGGGCCGGGAAGCCACTCGGTCCTTGCCAAAAGTCAGCCTCTCAGTCTCAAATGTAAATATGCCACTCCGGGCACGTAAATCAGCAGATCTTGATGGCGTGCCTGCTGTGTGCTTGCTCTTCTGAGGGCCTGGGACCAGGGAGGCTCCCTGCGGGAAACACGGATCTACTCGAGCCTTCCTGGCTGCTGCCCGCCTGCCTCGGGCTCCTGATCTTTGGCATGTGTAATCACCTGTTAGGGCTGCGTGACAAGACACTGCAGATGGGGACTTAAACAACAAATGTATCGTCTCCCGGGTCTGGAAGTCAAAGTCCAAGATCAGAGTGTCTGCAGGGTTGGCGTCTCCTGAAGCATCTCTCCCTGATTTGCAGATGGCCATCTTCTCCCTGTGTCTTCACGTGGACTTTCTGTGGGTATCTGTGTCCCAATCTCTTCTTATAAAGACATGAGTCCTATTGGATTAGAGCCCAGCCTAATAATGACTTCAGTTTACTTTCGTTACCTCTTTAAAGACTTTATCTCCAAATAAGATCACATCCTGAGGTCCTAGGGGTTAAGATTTCAACCTATAAATTTGGGAGGACACATCCATTACTGAGCATCCCAGGGACCCCCAGTGGAAGGGTCAGTCAGGATTCCACCATCTTTGATGAACCCTTAACTTCCTCCTCCAGCCTCCTACCTGGACCCCCCCTTTGTGAATGGGTCACATTCCCTGGTCAATGTGTCATCCTCAGCATCTACCATTTCTCTCTTTCCCCATCTATCTCCTTTCTCCAACTTCCTTATCTTTCCTTCATCCTCCGGCCATGCCTTCCCCTCCTCTCCCTCCAGAGCCCTGTTTGCACTGTCTTGTTTTCTTTCCCAGCTTCGCTATGTTTTCACCCTTTCTCTCATCTGAGCGCCCTCCCTGGCTCTCTCACAAGATCACCCTCTCACTCAGCTTTCAACCTTCACAAGAAATGAGGACACATCACATAAAGAGCTTTGTAACCTAACTCTCTAGGGTTGGCTGGCTCCTCACCCATTATAAAGTGCTCTTAAAATCAAAGCTAATTTAATTCAGAAGGACCAGGGTTTTCAGAGTGTGGTCTATAGACCACAAGGTGAACGGGGAAGGCTCCCAATGTCACTTCCAACCTGAGAAGTTAATGTTTTATTAAATGTTTTATGGCCTGTTTATTATAAAATCCATATTCCCTCAAAATAGACATAAAACACCTTACAGAAGACCAAAATTTATCAACAAATTACCAACCAGAAAGAATCACCTTGACATTTCATTACAGTTGCGGTATTTCCATGAATATCTGTTTATCTAGTGCATGGAATACTTTCCACGTTGTTCCCTATTCAGTCACACATAATACATAAGAAAGCTTTTGATATCCATCCTATGTCTCAATCCTTTCATTACCATTTTTTTCAAAAATTTTTAATGAATTCATTTGCGCTTCCAAGGTAAGCATATTGTCTTTTTCTGAAAAAGAACAGAATTTTCTGTCCATTCTAAATAACATTTCGGTCTCCTGTTTCACTGAATCAGTTGGAACTTCCAGAACAATGTTAAATAAAAATTGTAATAGATGATATATTTTACCTGATTTCATTAGGAACGTCTATAGATATTTTTCTTTTTTTGCTACTTGGTTTAAGATAAGTACTCTATATCATCTGAAGAAAGTTTCTATTGTTAGTTTTAGAAATAACATAGGAATTATTGTTGTGTTTATTACATGTTTTTTTAATTGAGATATAATTTGCATACTGTACAATTCAGCTTTTTAAAGCATACAATTCAGCGGTTCATAGCACATCCACAAAGCTATGTAATCACCACTGCTGTCTAATTCCAGAACACTTTCATCACTCCGAGAACAAACTCTGTATCCATAAGCAGTCACTTCTCACTCCTCTCCTTGCCCTGAATCTCTGTCTCTGTAAATCTGCCTCGTTGGATATTTCATATAAATAGAACAATGCATGTTGAAGCCTTTTGCGTCTGGCTTTTCTCACTTAGAATAACATTTTCAAGGTTCATCCATATTGTTGCATGGGTCAGTACTGCATTCTGTTATGGCTGAAGAATTTTGTTTATCCATTCATCATATGGCGGACATGTGGGTTGTTTTCGCTTTTTTTGTATTAGAAATAATGTTGCTCTGAGTATTCGTGTACAGGATTTTTGAGGGGATGTGTGTTTTCAATTATCAGAACTGCTGGGCCATATGGTGACTCTATTTTTCACTTTTGAGAAACTGCTAGAATGTTGTCTACAGTGGCTGCACTGTTTTACACTCTTAGACACTTTTCAGGTTTTTTTTTTTTGCCTATTTTTTAAATTAGGATGCTTGTCTTTTACTGTCGAGTTATAAGGATTCTTTATGTATTTTGGGTACTAAACCCTTCTCAGCTATGTGATGGGCAAGTATTTCTCCCATTTTGTGGATTGTTTCACTTTCTTCATAATATCCTTTGAACACAAAAGTTTTTAATTTGGAGGAAGTCCGATTTATGTGTTTTTCTGTTTTCTTGTCCTTTTGGAGTCACAGCTAAGAAAAACCATTGTGTAATCCAAGATCATGAAGATTTACACGTCTGTTTCCCTCTAAGATTTTTATCATTTTAACTCTTACATGTAAGTCTTTTTTAAATTTTGTATATATGATGTGAGGCAGAAATCCAACTTCGCTCTTTTGCATACAGGTAGCCAGTTGTCCCAGCACTGTTTGCTGAAAAGATTCTTCCTTCCCCCGTTGAATTATCTTGGCACAGTAGTTGAAAAATCAATTGGCCATAAATGTATAGGCTTAATTTTGAATATTGTCTTTTTAATATCTACTGAGATTATCATAAGATCCTTCTTTCAATACAAAGTTTTGTTAGATTTAATCATTTTTCTCTTTACAGTCATGAGATGACTCAGACTCAGTCATGGTGAATTGTTCCTTTCACTCTGTCAATGTGATTCGATATCATTGTGTGTTTATAAGTGAGATCAATATATTACTTTTTTTAGTGCCATCTTTATTATCATGTTTCTGTAAATTTCATAAAACAAATTTCATCTTTCTCTATAGCCTGGGAAAATAAAGGGTGTGGAGTAGTCCAAGACCTAAAATGTTTGAAGTCCCTTCATCCTCTGGAAGGATCAAGGGATGATAATGCTCGTCTTATTTGCTGGAGGTCCCAGGTCTCTACAAAGTGATGAGTTTAAACCACAAATGAATATTTAAACCACAAACTCAGCTGAGTTTAAGTTATGTTTTAAAAAATAAGTCACTGTCTTGGGGGAGGGGAGGGTACAGCTCAGTGGCAGAGCGTGTGCTTAGTATGCGTGAGGTCCTGGGTTCAATCCCCAGTACCTCCGTTAAAAACATAATAAATAAATAAATAAACCTAATTAACTTCCCCCCGCCCGCCCCAGCTGCAAAGAATTATTTGAATAAAAATAAGTCACTATCTTAAGAACAATTTCATCCCTTCTTTATTCCATCCAGGTCAGCTACAGTTATCCTCTACATGAAAAGCGTGCTTACCCA
Source organism: Vicugna pacos (assembly GCF_048564905.1). Classification (NCBI taxonomy): domain Eukaryota; kingdom Metazoa; phylum Chordata; class Mammalia; order Artiodactyla; family Camelidae; genus Vicugna; species Vicugna pacos. The sequence goes on along the minus strand of NC_132997.1, from coordinate 37,908,056 downwards.
AAGTTCTTGTCATCTTTCATTTGTCCGGAACGCCCGTCATCCTTTCCCCCATCTCCAGCTGCTTCTGCTTAATCTAAAGGAAATACAGCCTATGCAGCTGACATGTTTGCTTTTCCTAAATACCTTGCCTCTGTCTTGACGTGAATATTTTGCTTCTCGGTGTGATGGTTAGAGCGTAGGCTCTGGAACCAGGCTGCCTGGGTGTGCAGCCTGACTCTGCTGTACACCAGCTGTATGACCTTGACAAGGTCTTAACTTCCTCACCTAGAAACCAGGACTCATCCTTGGACCCACCACATTGGATCGTGAAGAGCATCACATGACTCAAGATTCCTAAAGTGTTTAGAACAATGCTTGGCTCTTGGAATATCAGTGATTTTAACACATAAATACATTCGTCTTTTAAAGGCTGAAATTCCAAAGCTTAGATGTCATGCCTCATCTTACTTCCCTTGTAACTGATTTCTGAATAGAAATGTTCTCATCACTAGGGCTCCCTCTTTCTGGCTCAGCTGCCTCCCTTCCCCTTGGGTTGCCTTTGAATTCTCCTTTCCTTCTGAGCTCCCTTCTGCCCCAGATAGCGCTTCTGAGAAGAGCTTGACAAAGTCTGAATCACTGTCCTATCTCTTTTCTCTTCCTAAAGAACTTCCATCCCTTTTCATGGGGAATTTAGGAAGTCTGTGACTCTGCTGCATCTTGAAAATGGTGATATGCTATCATTCCCCTGACGGACATCCATTCTAAAATGATCCCATGGCTTCCAAGTTGCACTGGGACCAGTAGAGAGAATGCATCTAACACAAGGCCACGTAAAGCACCACGGTAACCACACACACAGAGATGACGGCAAATCCATCTCCATCCCGTTTAACACTCTTCCGAGCCCCAGATCTTTCTAACTAGCTCCCTTCTGAAGGTTTCTATCACAAACTGAGCTTCCTCAAAAGGCTCATTGGCGTCCCAGCGAATCTCATCCTTTGGTGTTTCACTGTCTTCAGATGGCACCGACATTTACCAACCACTCGGGTTTAAAACGAACAAACAAACTTGGAAGTCATTTTGGACAACTTCCTCTCTTACCACCTTCGTCAAACACTAGCCAAGATCTGACATTTCCATCTCCGAAATCTCTCTGAACGCATCACATCCTGCCTCCAGCTCTTTAACTCCTTGTCACCAGTGAAGCTGCCTCACCCATTCTTGACCCTGTTCACCAAAGTGATCTTTCACCAAGGCCAACCTGATTTGCTTAAAAGTCCTCAAGAGTTCCCAGCAGTCTTCAGGTAGAAAAAATATTCAAGTTCCATCATTTTGGCTCCCAAACCCTACTTGACCTAACTGCCCTATGGCAGAGAACACCAGGGCACTCTTGTCAGGGGCTGGTTTCTTCGTATCTGGTCAAGATCCAGTCTCCTCTCACCTCCTTGACTCCTCTTCTTCGATCCTCCCCCATTTTTCTGGCATTCTCAGGCTCCCCCTCTCTTCTGAGTCATTCCCACCGGCACAGAAACTTGCTCTCTCCCCATCTTTGCCTATTTGTCATTTCCTTCTGTCCAGCTAAGCCATCACTGCTTTTCTTTTTAGACAAACTTGCCAGCGGAGTTGTCTAATACTTGTGTCCAGTGGTTTTTCTCATGTCCACTACTGCTCCATGCCCGTCTGGCCTCTGACCCCCTCAGCCCCTGACACTGCTCTTATCACAGCCACCAGCAACCTCCATATGCCAAAGGAAAGGAAGAATATTTTATCTTCAGCTCACTCCCACATTTAACACTGTTCACCCCTCCTAGAAGCCATCTTAGTTAGTTGTGTTGACTTTGACAAAAGCTCCCAGTCTCCCTAATTCTGTCCTTCAAGCCTCTGGGAGCCTCAGCCTCTTTGGAAAGTTTTCCCTCCTCATCAACCAGCGTGAGTTTGGGGGCCCTCCACTGGGCTCCCCAACCCTCCTTTAGGTGATTCCTCCCTTTGCTTTGCAATTGCCTGTTCTATCTGCCTCTCACTGCAAGGTTGGGGTCCACATTTCATCAGCCTGCTTAGCACCCATTGAGCCACCGTGTGTTTTCTTGAGTGAATGAAGTCCCCTAAGAGGGTGAAGACATATCTTGTAGCAGCATTTTAAAACCCAGAGTTGACATATCTGAACTCATAGGTCAAAAAACTTAGCCAGCCGCCATCGCTACCTCTGGGCACCTGCCATCTCGGATGCCTGTGCCAGTGTGTAACCTACAGAGATGTCAATTTCCTATGGGTCCAGCCCAATAACGTGATTCATTCAATTAGCCATTGCCTTAAACATTGAGTTATTTAAGTTTAATCACATTAAAATAAGACATCAAACTAGGGCATATGACGGGTTTCTAACAATGAAAAAAAAAAAAATAGGGCTGAAGCTTCACTAGCAGTTGGCTCTCCCGGGAGTTGTAACCTACTGAAACCACCAGCAAAAATAGAAATCCCTGTGGCTACAGTCTTGTGGGCTTCAGATCTTGCACCTGCTGTCAGACTTGAGTCTGGCTTTGAAATGGACTCTGGTTGAAATGCTGTGCCCTTTGGGATGGCGTCTTACCTGTCCCTTCTCACAGCCCTCCCAGGTCTGCATGCCACTCGCATCCTTTCCCAGCCCTCAGCCTCTCTCCCTGCCCTGATGGCTTTGGTCCTGCTGGCTGTGAAAGGAGCCACTGTGGTGCCGGAGGTGAGGGCAGGGCGGGGCGCACCACCCACAGCTCACTGCTTCTGCGGCCGTGTCTGTGGCTCTGATGAAAGCACCTTGACATGGGACCTTGGACGTTCGCTACTGTCTGAGCAGCTCTGTTCCTCCTCCTCTGGTTGTTGCTCCTGCATTTGGCCCCGGGCCCGCCTTTTCTCCAGCATCTCCTCGAAAAAGATCTGGCAGCTGAAGCCCTCTTGGATGCCATACTGGGCATGCTCCAGCAGCTCCTCCAGCGTGGGGAAGACCCGGCAGCAGGCCATGCACCGCAGCCCGTAGTTGGTGGTGACCAGCCAGTCTGGGGTGTCCCGCAGCTCCTGCAGACAGCACTCCAGGGGCGCCAGCAGCTCCACGTCGTCCGGCTCTGAGCAGGTGTTGCTCCTGCTGGCCTCCAGCTCCCAGCGCAGGTCTGTGTTGGATGCCATCTCAAAGGAGGAGCCTTTCCGCCTCTGCCTCCTGATAAACTCGGCTTCGTGGATGCGGGGCTGCCTGCTGACCGGCTCGAAGCCGCTGTCGGTCTCCCAGGCCACGGCCACGCCCTGCACGGTCTTCACGTGGGTGTAGAAGGCACACATGTTTTGCTGGGCAGCATCCTTGTCGCTGTATGTGCAGGAGTAGCAAGACTTGTCCTGGGAGTAGGACTGGTACTCGGAGGAGGACTCGGACAACAGTGAGCTGCTCCAGCTCAGCATTCTCCGGCCCTTGCCCGAAAAGTAGACGTCCTCCTTGTGGGGAGTGGCCGGTACCGGCTGCAGAGATGGCTCCTCTCTCTCTGTGGTCCCTGCAAGGTGGAAGGACATTTTCATCAGTGCCCTGGAAGGATCAGTGCCACGGTCCACTTGAGGACTCTAAAAGGGTTCAGCCTCCGGGGAAAGGTACTGTCACCTCCCTGTGCCTGTTTCCCCATAAAGTGGGGGATAACATACATTTCTCTTGGGGTGATGATAGGAATCAAATATATAAACAGATGTATCTGTAAGTTTCGGATGTGATGATGAGGTTCAACTAATGTACGAATATAATATCCAAGCCCTTCACCAAACCTTTGATTCAACTGGTGAATACAGATTATGGGACGTCCATACAGTGCAATTCTCTTCGCTGATAGCAGGGAATGAACTGCTGTTACGTATAAAACATGGATGAATCTATAGTCCATTCCACTAAACAGAAGAAGTCAGGGTACAGAAGCCATAGAATACCTGATTCCATTTAGATAATCTCTAGAAAGGGCAAAACTACAGGTAGAGAGAACAGATGAGGGGTTACCAGGAGCTAAGGAGGGGGGATCTGACTGCAGAGGGTCACGAGGGACTTTCGGAAGGTGATGAAAATATTCTGCATCATGATCATGGTGATGGTTACACAAATGTCAAAATCTTTCAAACTGCACACTTAAAATTGGTGACGTTTGTGTAAGTAAATCACAGCTCGATAAAGCCCATTTAGAAAACCAGGCATGGGAAGTGCTTTGGCTGGGCCATCCAGCCCCGCCTTCCCCTGGCATTTGTGACGGGTCTTGCCTAACCCCAATGGCATCTCACCCTTTCCTCGAACACGCACTTGATCCCACCGCTATATACGTGCTAAAGGCTTGCCATATTTTAACTTCTGTAATATTAAAAAAAAAAACTAAGAAATTGGATTGTTATTAATTTTTCCAAATTAGGAAACTGAGGCACAGAGCTTTGAAATGACTGATGTAGCAGAGCTGGTGCTGGGCCCTCGGCCCCGAGGGCCGGTGTGACCCTTAGGCTCTGCCCGTGGTCACTTCATAGTGGTCTTCAAACTGATGATCTAGACTGACTGTAGTCCATTTATTATCAGAGCTTTTTACATCACTGCTGAAATCACAGAACACATCACAAAGCGCATTAAAATATGCAATGACTGACATTTTATATTTTCATCCTTGCACCTCCTGGAATCACCTCATGTACTCACAACAGCGGCCTCAGTCACACCCACCATCCATTTTTTCTGGCCAACAAAGCACTTTGGCAACAGCAGCAGGGGCCACCTGGCGCCCACCGCATCCTTCTCCTCCCAGCACCTCCCTCCCAGGGACACACCAGCCGCACCCTCCCTCTCCGCCTACCTGACCAGCTCACTTCCACACTCTCCTCTGTGGACTCTGGGCTGGCCAGGCTGAGGGTAGCCCTGTCCATTGTTGACCGTCCTCCCCTTTGGTCCTTGAAGTGCCGCTTCATGCCTGGACACCGGTGCCTGGGGGCTCAGACTCCAGCTGTGGGGTGAGAGTTGGCAGGGGCGGGGCTGAAGCCCCCATCCCGAGTGGCTGCTCGGCGCCCGTGGTCACCAGGCCCCTGGCTATTCTATGATGTCATCAGTGACATTGGTCTGTTCTGTGACCCATGCCGAGTTCAGAGACCCCTCCGGGATGCCAGGAGAGGCTTCCCACCACGATCTCATTGCCCCTCTGGACCTCTCCTGACTTGTGTATTGTCAGGGACTCAAACAAAGCACAGACACACACAGGTAAACACTTGTACACACACAGATTCACAAACACTTCAACACACCTAAATGGACACTCAGACACGTATGAACACATGTATATACACACCCGCACACAAACACCATCACTCAGGCACATGTACACTCAAATACACATAAACACACATCTAAACACACAGATGCCTGCACACACACACACACACACTCACACACATACAAATTCAGACCACATTCGCTTAACCACACACACGCTCATGTACGTATTGTCATCACCCAACATCCAGGTGGGCCTACCTTGAACTGTGGAAGCAGCAGGTGACCAGAAATCTCACCTCCTCCCCGCTGCTCCGAAGTCCCCACCCTGCCCCACTAGTTCCCTTGGCCCTCCCTTCCTGAGTCCCGCGACGCCCCCCCACGTCTCCCCCTTCTCTGCTCACTCTCCTTCTGCTTGGGACTTTGCATTCGCCCCCTCCTTCTGCCAGGAGCGCCTTCCCCCAGGGCCCCACGTGGCTCTCTCTGTCACTGTAGCCTCTGCTGAGACAGAACTTATCCTCAGGAAAACCACACTCCTCACCCTCCATCTCTCTCACCCACCCTGCTTGACTTTTCACAAGCGCATCTATGCCCCTCAGACTCCGTCGTGTGTGGTGTATATGCATAATGGCTCTCCTCATCAATTTCCTCCTTAAAGGTCAGAGAGAGACATCATCCATTTCCCCCATTACGTCACTAGCACCTAGACTACACTGACACATTAACAAGCATGCTAGAGATAATTGTCAAATTATTGAATGAATAAATGATAAATACTCTGGACAGTATTTGGATGGGTTGACGAGATCATGCCTACCAAGGCAAGCTGCCTTCTCTCTGCACCTCAGATCTCTGCAGCCCTGAGGCAGGCTGGTTCTCACCCCACGACTCAGCGTCCCCTCCTGTTTCTCCACCTGCACAAATTGCGTTCCACACAATCACTCGGGCATGCCTTCCTACCTGTTGTCTCTCTCTGCTTCAGGATGTCCTAGGAATTGAATGCACATCCTCCAAAACACTTCTCCCCGTACCCCCAGACCCCTGCTCATCTCACCTACTCATTTCCTCTGGATCCTGCATTCTAAACAGCTCCAAAAGATGATGGATTGCAATAATCCCAATATCCTGAAAATAATGCCGACACTGCCTGTATATTTTTTACCTAGTAAGTCCAGAGACTTGTCTTATGAAAACAAAGGATACCAGCACAAAAATGTAAATAGATCAATGGAAGACAAAGTTTGTCCAAGAGAAGATCACATCATGTATTTGAATTTTTAAGAGAGAAAATAAATAACAAAAGTCTGGGAGAGAAAAAAAGACTCAGTCAATAAATGATGCTGAAAACTTTTGTTCACTATTTTTAAAACTCAATTTTTTTCTCACTGCGTATAAAACAACTAAGAATATTTCCATGTGGTTCTGGGGTTGCATTTTAATTTTAAATGTTTAGGAAGGAAATATAAGTTAACGTTTGTAATTACAGGGTGGCTTTTCTAAACTTCAGTGAATCAATCATCACAAGCATTGAGAATCTTTGTCATCTTGTTTTAAATTTCATTGCTTGAAGAAAAAAAAAACCTCACTGTTTCAATCTGCGTATCTCTGCTTTTTAGTAAAAGTGAAAGGAATAGTTCAGTCAAGGAAATGAACAGGCAATTCCAGGGAAAAGAAGGACAGATGGCTGATAAACATGTGAGAAGATGTTCAACCTAGCTGTAAGAAGGAAGCTACAAATTAAAAACACATGATATACGTATATTGTTTTCACTCACAAGGCAAGCAAGAATTAAAAAGAATGACAGTTGCTGGTGAGAACAAGAGAAAATGAACATTTTTGTACTCTGCTGGTAACAGTGTGACTTGCCTTTCTCAAAGGAGCACTCATTACAGTTAAAAGTGTAAAAAAAAAAAAAATCATGCTCTTTCCCTCAGCAGTTTACTTAACCTCTCTTTCCTGGGAAACGATCACATTTTGTGCTATGTGCATTTAAAATAGCAGGTAGAGAAATATTGACTACAGGGTTGTCCATAATATAAAAAAGGATATGTTTCAAAGATCCATCAAAGTAAAGACATGGCTAAATCTATTACAAAATAATTGCAAGCCATGGAATATTATACTGCAATAAAGAAATCTGCATGTACTAATAATTCATGTTTAGTGAAAAAAAGCAAAATGTAAGGGAATTCTACTTAGAGATAAACTAAATATGCTACCCTCTTCCCTCCAAAGCCCTAAACCAAGCCTATCCTGCCAATGAGTGCAAAGACACAGAAAAGGTAATCGCACCCCCGCTGGGAACAGTAGTGACCTCAGGGAAAGGGAGAAAGCTTAGTGGGGCTGTGAGAGAATGTAGGTATTTTCCAAACATGGCCACACCAATATATTCCCCATCCCATGTGCTCTTCTTAAAAAGCGAAGGTGACACTCTTCCATGGAGAGGCAGGGTCCCTCTTCCTGAACCAGAGTGGACTTTGTAACTACCTCCACCAGTAGAATGCAGAAGAGCGATGCTTCGAGACTTTCGATGCTAGATCATAAAAGACAATATGACTTCCCCTTGGTTCTCTCTCTGTCTCTCTCTCTCCGCTCTCCTTTGGACTCAGCCACCACGGTGTGAGGAAGCCCAGACCATATGAAAGTGTTCCAGCCAACGTCCCGGCAAAGGTCCCAGCCAAACACCAGATGTGAGAGTGAACGAGCCTGCAGATGATTCTGGCTTCCAGCCTTTGAATCTTCGAGCTGGGGCGCCAGACATTTCAGGGCAGAGACAAATTCTGCCCTGCCTAAATTCCTGACCCTCAGAGAATGTAAGCAGGTGTAGTTTCACACCCTAAGTTTTGGGGCAATTTGTTACTCAGCCATAGTCATTTAACAGACTTTGATTTTCCATGCAGTGTTTAAGTATGTTCCGGTGAGACAGCTCATTTGACCAGCGTCTGGATTGCACTGCACCGTCCTGCTGCGGCTCCCACCACCCTCCATCCTTTTACTGACTTGTTCAGTCTCCGTATTCAGCACAGCAGCTGCAGGGTTGTTAACCCGTACCCCCTTGGGAAGCTACCGACAAGAGTACCATGTTTCTGCACAGTTCCTTTTGTCTTTAGCCTTACAGTTCCTAGTCAGCAACACTATTTTCCAAAGTTACTTGGGGTCAGCTCCTTTATTGCCCCCGAATCTACACATATTCTTTCTAACCCTCTCAACCATCCCACCTGAGTGGCACCATTAACCATCCACTATAGAGGGAGGCAGGTTGAGACTCCAAGGGGTTAGCTGAGGTGCAGGTAGGAGACATGAAGTGGGGTGCTGATATGCCAAGCCCCAAGTCAGGGATGCTCTGTCAGGCTGCTGGGGGTTGTCCCCCATGGGTTGCTTCCCAGGGGCGGCTTAGAGCAAAGCCCCACCAAAATATGCCACTGTCCCTCACCCTCATGTGGCCTCTGGGCTGTTTCCAGCCACAGAAAGACCCTCTGTCCCAGCCACTCCTCCTGCTCCACAGGGATACTTAGCCTCGAGGCCACCCATACGGGGTTCCTGCCCTCCCGGGAGAAGGCTGGGGAGGATGGTTACGGCCCAGGCTCACCCATTCCCCTGTGTCCCAGCCCCCGCAGTTTTCCAGCTGGGTCTCCAGCCTCGCCAAGAACTCCGAGGCCGGCAGGGATGGAGTGCAGAACCCCAAAAGGACTAACGCAGCACATTCTCGGAGCTCTGACTCCCGGCCAACTCATTTCACACATCACAGGCGAGCCTGAAACCTCACCAAAATCCAAGCCTGGAGGATTTTCCAGTCTCAACTTCTCTTCCAAAACCTCCTCTTCCCAGCCCCTCCCCCACTCTTTTTTTTTTTTTTCTCAGCTGAGAAGAAGCGAACAGGAAACAAAGCAGCCACAGACCCAGCAGGAAGCAGACGCCACCTCCCGCTTCCTTTCCCTTCTAACTCCAGAGATCGGCTTGTGCCACAATCTAGGCTACAGGGAGAATCAGATCATTCCCCCCAGAGCTGATGAGCTTCCAGAAATAGCCTGTGCGCTTGGCCAAGGAGCCCGACGTGACCCGGTGTGGTGCACGGGTTGTGGCATTTCTGTGGCTGAGCTGCTGTGTAAAGTGTTTTAAGTGGGCAATGTGCCTCTTTTCACCCTAGAGAATAGGGTGCCCTGAGAGGGTACCAGCCCCCGCCAAAAACTCCCATGATCAGACTTAACACTGAGGGAGGCAGGGAAACACCGAGATGCCCCAGATGCTACGGGCCACGTAGAGGGCTGGCTCCAGGCTAGGGAGTCCATCCTTGTGAAAGCCAATTCCTGGGAACTAATGACCACCTTAACTTTGGGCTAACCCTCCAGAGAAAGTGCCAGAAGATAAGTTGAGTATCAGAGGAGAGAAGTATGATCTTTTGAGTTCATTTTCGGTTGCTTCTTGTCACTATTTAAAAAGAAGTGAGTCAGTGGACCATGGAAGGAAAAAAACTCAGCCGCAGAGAAATGCAATCTAAAGTCTCCCCCAGCAAACGGGGATGGGAGCTTTGCTTTTGTTTTCCTTCAGACTTAATCACAGGCTGCTGCTTCCCGGTGGTTTGCTTGGAGCTGTCTTGGGGGTTTTGACCTTAACCTCAGGATGCCCACACAAACAGCCTAAGACTCCCCCATCATCAGGGAGCAGGGAGGGGGACACCCCTCAGGCAGGGCCCTCGGGCATGTCCCTGGCTGCGCTCCAGGCCCCAGAGCCCCAACTTGGCCCACAGCCCCCGTGCCTCCTGTCCAGCTCTGGCTCCGTGGGACTGCAAATGTTCGAGATTTTTGAATTCAGAAGTGTCTTTTTCCAACAGCTGTTTCCTTGGAAAAGTGATCTCAGCTGGGAGGAAGGACATCCCAGCTGAAGGCCACGCATGTGACCCAGGATCTCCAGGGTCCCAGCTGCTGGTCACTCCCTTCGAATGTTCTTAGAGAGCCATGCTGGGAGCTCTGGAAAAAGGGCTGGGTCTTTCTTCTCTCTACGTCCAAAATGTGCTGGCCATAGGCCACCTCAGATGCAGCTTTGAGGCCATCAGTTGCCAACTCATACTGAGTGAACCCTCTGGAAGCATGGCTCCAGCTTAGAGGGGAAGATCACAGGACCCCAAAGGCCAACAGTGAGTTAGCACTGTTTCCAAATGTGCTGTGCTTACTACTCCCATGTGGCCTTCAGCTCACATCCAAGGCATTTGAAACACCCACTGGAAAGCAGCTCACAGATCACCAGAGCCGAACTGGAATGACTTCTTTTCATGGCCACCATTGGAATGGCTATTGCAGACTCTTGGCTAAAGACTTGGCTTTTTCTTACCCCAGTCCTTCAGAGAAAGTGTCTCTTTTGTGAAATGGACAGTAGAGGCATCCTAGGGGAAGCCAGCCACTGTCCCTTCCCCAGCACACCGCCCAAAGCCTTGCAGCCAATCCCAGACCCTCCAGGAGTGAAGTGGGGGTAAAGGGGGGACTTCCGGAAAGGCTGGATCAGACTGTGCGAAATTCCCATTGGAAAGTTTCCAAGAAAAGAACCCAAGGCCGAGACTTAGGGGCCAGCACATGAGGCAGTCCCTTCAACCACACCAATCCGCTGCTGGCTGTGGCTGCACCCCTGAAGTGAGGGAGGGCAGTGCCAGCTCCCCCTCCATAGTGGGGGGTGTGTGTGTGTGTGTGTGTGTGTGTGTGTGTTTTCAGTATACAAACCCTGTCTTCCTTTGTTAAAATGGATTCCTAGGCATTTTTTTTTCTTTTCAAGGCTATGTCAGTGACATTGCTTTATTGATGTCTTTTTTCAGATTGTTCATTACTGTTGTATAGAAATACAACTTTTTAAAATTCAGTTTTGTTGAATTTTGCTTATTAATGCTAATAGTTTTGGGTGTGTGTGTGTGTGTGTGGATTCTTTGGGGTTTTCTATGCATAAGATCATATCATCTGCAAATAGAGAGTTTTCCTTTTTCCTTTTCAATGTGGGTGCCTTTCCTAATTGCTCTAGCAAGAACTTCAGCACTCTGTTGAATTGCCCTGGTGAAAGCTGGCATCCTTGTCTTGTGCCTTATCTTCAGGGAAAACTTTCAGTTTTTTCTCTTTGAGAATATTTCCGGCTTTTATATGTGGACTTTTTTGTGTTGAAGAAGTTCCTTTCTAATCCTAGTTTACTGAGTGCTTTTCTCATGGAAGGATGTTGATTTTTGTAGAATGTTTTTTTCTACATCAATTGACATGATTATGTGGAGAGTTTTCCCTTCATTCTATTAGTGTGGCACATCCCATTGCTTGATTTTCAAATGTTGAACCAGCCTTGCATTCCCAGGATAAATTCCACTTGACTTTGCTCTGGTAGGCAGGTCTGGTTCTAAAGGACCGTCTGCTCCATGTGATCAGTGTGTTCAGGGGGGACCTCAGGACCAATGAGGCGGAGTTCTGCCCACAGTGCACGGGGAATGGGCGGAAAGTAGCGGGAGCGATGCGCCTCCCACCCAACCACCTGTCACCTGGATCAGCCAGCATCCTGGGCTCTATGGATACCAGTTCTGGGGAGGAGAGAGAAACCTCGCTAGGACTGGTGAGAAGAAGGTCAACACTGATTCACTGCACAGAAGACAGACAGCTCCCCTCAGACACCAGCCCAAGTCTACCCTGACCATTAGAAATTCAACAATATGGTAAAGATCAGACAGGAGAACACATGAATTATTTAAGCACTACAAGCATCTCCATCAAATTTAAATTTTGACTTACAGGTTTAAAATGATTCCCTAAAACTTGAAGATAACCTAGCCAATTTATTATTACTTTATTAGCTACAACACAAATAGGGTATTCACATGGCTCTGTTAACAGGCAGTGGTACATGACAGTGAAATAGCACTATACAAGCCAAAAAGCAATTTCTTATATGACTTACCTGCCTTTGTGAAAGAAGTATGACTAGCTTGCGTTCGGATCACAAATTCAAGCCAGCTTATTGGGAAATGACAGGTCACGAACATCAGTAATACGATTAGGAGGCATCACATTGTAGAATTCACCATCCAACCCACAAGGAATTAAACTGATCACAATAAAGCCCAGCAAAAGTGACTAATTGGCAAGAATAGCAGCAATTGAAAACGGATCTCTTAAGACCTCACTGAGAAGGTTCTGGAAACAACGCATGCTTCCCCCATATTGCTGGGTTTCCTTCTGCACAAGTCGTGTGAAGGAGGAGCTTGACGGCTTTGCATAAGAGCCAAACATTCTAGCAGGACCCCGGATCTCAGTCCTCCCAAAGCCTAATGCTGGACTATTTTAACATAGAAATGCCAAACGTTTGGAACCCTAATAATTCAGATTGCCAGGGGGTAGCCCACAGCCGAATGTGAAAAATGAAGTTGGCTAACCAGGCATTATTCCTCCATAAAGATGGAAAAATGACTTGCATTTTTAATGAGCTCACAGACAAGGAGCCTCCAGCGGTGTTCTGGGGCCCACCAGTACTGATTAACGGAAGCCAGTTGTTAAATCTTGCAAGGATGTTTTTTGCAAGCCAGTTGTGAAACACAATCATTGTCAAAATTAAAATCATATAAACTTACATGTAAATAAGTTACACACAAAAGTAATAAATATTCCAAATTTATTCATTCTTAATTATTTTACTACATTGTATGCCATTTGGGCAGCTTATAAGACGGTTTAGAGGGAGTATCCACAACATGGTAATTGGCCAAGGCTAAAATCTAGGGCTTTCCAACATGCTGCCCCATCATCCCAGGCAGGGAGCAGGTTGCTAAACAGTTTACCATCTCACCACTGGAAGCTCCTACATGCAGTTAGTGGAGCCCGCAGTTCTGGCTGTGAAGACCAGCCTTTTAAGTAAATTTTCCCCAGTAATTCTAACTTTCTGGAAGTTTTCACAATAGAGGCTCTATCTTAATTCTTCAAGGAAGTGCTCAGACCCCCCCACCCTTGCCACCTCCACGTGGGTCACAGTGTAGAAAGGGCATTGACTCCCACGATCATTTTATGATCCTCACATCAACCTAGAAAGGTTGACCTAAGAGTATTCTTTCCCCGTAAACGGATGAAGAAACTGAGACCCGGAGCAGTGGGGGAAGTTTCCTGGGATCACACAGCCTGTGGGATGAGAATCTAGCTTTCTCAGTTAGGTTAGCTAGAGCAGGTGGACACATTTTATTTTATTTTGGGGGAGACGGGGGTAATTAGGTTTATTTATTTATTTATTTATTTATTTATTTATTTATTTATTTTTAATGGATGTACTGGGGATTGAATCCAGGACCTCGTGTGTGCTAAGCGCACACTCTACCACTGAGCTATATCCTCCCTTCATAATACATTTTATTTTATTTTTTAAATAATTAAATATACCCAGGTCCAAACTGATATACTCTGTTGGAAATGTAAATTGCGACAAAAGTTCTGGCAATATGTAGCAACAACTTTAAATCTGTGACACTTTTCAATCTCAGCAATCTCACTTCTAGGAATGTATCCTTCAGAGATTTAAGGGTATCCAAGATTTTGCTGGCCCATTTTCAACACAGTGCTACTGACGCTCATGAGCTCAGACGCAACCAATGTCCCAGGCAAGGAGGTTACATTGATTGTGTCGCATTAGCCTCACCTGGGAATTGATTAGAGATGCAGGCTCTTGAGCTCTATCCCCAGTGCATCCAGTCATCTGGGTTTAAATAAGCCCTCTCTGTGACTGACTTGGATGCAGGCTAGAGTTTGAGAGCCACTGGGTCGAATAAAATATGGGACAACTAAACAAAGGATTGCAATGCAGTTCATGAAGAACACCAAAAAAATATGTTCCCAGTACAGAAACATATACAGTTGACCCTTGAACAATGCGGTGGGGTGGGAGCTCCCATCCCCCACACAGTTGAAAACAGGAGTATAACTTATAATCCGTCAGCCCCCCATATCTGAGGTTCCCCATTCACGGAGTCAACCAGCTGTAATATTTACTATTGAAAAATATCTGCATATAGGTGGACCCACATAGTTCAAATTCGTGTTGTTCGTGTTGTTCAAAGGTCCACTGTACCATACAATCCCATATAAATTCTGGAACAATACATACCAAAAAGTGAACAACATTTATCTTTGGAAAAGGGGTTCCACCATCCTTTCAGTGATCCTTAATTTCTAATTTTTGGACTATAAACGTGTAAGAAAAGAAGCAATAAATTACTTCTGGTTTTATTTAAATACTAACGAAATTTTTAAACATATATATATATATACACATATATATATACACACATACATATATATATATACATATATATGTGTATATATATATATCTCCAAGGCCCACAAGTAAGATTCTGCAAAACCCCATGCCTCCTGCCCCTCCATCCCCAAGATGCTTCAGATCAGGCCCCATGGGCACGTCCCTGCACCCAGGACCTCAGGACTGGTGTCAGTCTCTGGGTCAGAGGGCAGCATTGGGCTCAAAGGGTGCAGAAAATGAGGCTGGGATGAAGAGCAGAAACGTGGCCCTGTTTATGCAGGGTTAAAACAAACTGGCTAGAGAGAAGCCCGTGGGAAAGACATGACATTTGTTTGCAGGGAAACATAAACAAGGAGGGAGGAAAACAGAAAAGTGGCTCAGTGAGAGGCTGATCAAAGCCAGCTGGGCAAGCAGGCCCCGGGATGCTGCTGGGAAGAGGAGGGAGGCCTGGGGGCAGGCGGGAGCCGGGCTGGGCCGGGTGGGCCTGGGGGCCGGGCAGGGCAGCCTCTGTGGCCCTGGGGGCTGCTGGAGAGACTGAGTCTGAGGAACCTGAGCATGACTGGGCTTCAAGCACTTTGAGACCTGAATTAGCTGTTCTGGTTGCCTAATGGGCGGAAAGCCCATGCAAGATTCTGTCTTCTCGTCTCCAAGTTCATAAAACAGAAAAATGAGCATCCACCTACTGTATAGCACAGGGAACTATATTCAATTTCTTGTAATAACATATAATGGAAAATAATCTGAAAAGAAAAAATATGTATGTATGTATACGTATAACTGAATTACTTGGCTGTATACCTGAAACTAACTTTGGAAATCAACTACAGGTCAATAAAAAATTTAAAAAAACAAGCATCTATTTACCACCAACCCATCACAGCGCAATGCATTTCCTTATATTGTTTAATCCTTACGAGGGTCCTGGAGAACCCCCAGCCCCTCCACTCCTGCCAGTTTTCTTGTCTAACTTGCCCAAGGTCAAGTAGCTGCGAGGCTGTAAACCAGGTTTCCAACCTAGGACCTGTGTCCGTCTGCAGGGTGCAGACTTTCCCCATCACAGCAAGTGGGGTTGTCATCAGTCCCCACCAGAATCACCTCCACGTCCCTTCCCACCTGCTCTGGACAACTGTCCCAGCCCTCAGCTCCTCCACCCACCGCCATCCATCCCTCCGGAGCAACTGAGCCCCTTCAAGACCAAGCATGCGCCCCAACCTGGGCACCATTTCAATCTCATAAAGGCTGAGGCAGCTTTACAATGTTCAAGTTGTGCCAGGCGAATGCTAAGCACACGTTGTAAATGATCCTTAATTTGAAGAGACGTTTCCCTTTGGAGCCAAAATGCCTAGTTGATTTCATGAACAATAGCTGAAGCTTACAAGTTACACTCCACTTAAGTTTTCTCTCTTGTCCTTGGCCTGAATCTGACTTTTTGTTCCTCTCCCTCATCGCTTTCAGAGCAGAGACACGGGATCCCCACTGGGAACGGGGGAGGGGGTGGAGGCATTCCTTCAGGACCAGATGATGTCTGAGAGCGTGACCAGCCCCTAGCTGCAGGGCCCAGGTGTCAGTCCCCTCCTGTCACCACCCTGGGATTGTGCCCGTTCCTCCTCCCCCTTCTCACCCCTCTTCTGTCATCTGGGTGAGTCATTGTCATCCTCACATAAGAAGTTGATGAAAGGAGATGATTTTAGCCAGCTTGAGGCCCCTTCATATCCATCCTGGCTGGCATCCATTTTTCCTTGTCGGGACATCAAGGGTTTGACGTGGCTCAACTTCCAAAAAAGCTTCTTTAGATATTATTTCCTCTCTAAAAAGTTACACTTGCCTAGGAAAACTTCTCTTTGAGGGGCAAATTCCCTTCCAGCCATTCTGCTCACCTGCCCACCGTCCTCTGTGGGGAAGTGAAGTCAGGCCCTTCTGCCTGGAGCGTCTTGGGAGGGGAAGCTTCTGCCATCCAGATGCATAAAACCCTCCACGTGGTCCTCTCCAACACTGCTGGTTCTTTCGGGGATGAGCCAGGAGTAGACTCACAGCCCCTATGACAAGCCGAGAGTGCCTGGGGTCCATGCCTGCCATCACTCCTGTGAGTCCTATTCTGATTGAAGGCCTATTCCATATCACAGCATCCAGCTGACGGAAATGACAGCCATCATCTCCAAGCTAGCTACTCCTCCCAAAGCAGAGAAGAGACAGAAGTGTAGCCTTGCCGGTCCTCCTGCTTATCCCGCTGTCGACTGAAATAAAATGCACAGCCTAAATGTTGAGAGTTATGTTTTATTTGGCAGATGTTTTCAAGGACTCGAACCCCTTCGAGCCCGGGATGACAGCCTCCCAGATCGCTCTGAGGGCCTGCACCGAAGAGGGAGGGGCGGAGCCAGGATATATAGGAGTTTTACAACAAAGACCAGGTAATCGGAACATTAAAGATCACTGTTAAAGAAAACCAGACATTTCAAGTTAAAGAATTAAGTGCTTGTCTATATATAGGAAGGAGCAAACGTTTGAGATCATTGTATTCCTTTGACAAGCACCCAGCTACCTAGGGCCAGTATCCTGTCCTTTCTTATTCTGAGTCCCCTCAGAGGGTACCATTGTGGGTGGCTGCAGAAGCCGGGCTGCAGGCTTGTCTGAGCTCACTGTGGGGGGGTGGCGGCAGTGGCTGATGTCTTGATGGCTTCAGCATTCTTTGTTTACTGATATGGCTTGCAGTGTTTTTCGTTCACATCACCTCTCCTGACACCCACATGTCTCCCTCAGCCTGACTCAGCCCGTACCTGCAGCTGTCCTCCCAGTGTCCCCAGCCCCGGCCTCACCCAGCCTCACCCAGGCACTGGGCTGTCCTTTCCCCACTCTTGTTTCTACCATGTTGGCGCTCTTTCTGCCAAAGCGATCTCACAGTTCATTCTGTCCACTTTGCTTCTCTCCCTGAGGGCTTTCTTGGCCACGACCACTGGAGGCTGCCCCTCAGGCTGGCAGAAGCAGCTCTAATTTCTCTCACTCTCTCCAAGGGCATTCTGGCATTGGAGCCAGGTGCAGACCAGGACAAAGAGGCCGGAGTAGGGTGTGCTTCCATTCAAATATATGGATCCAGCAGCCTTGGAGACCAGGCTTCCCCAAATATTAGGGGATAATATCATTATCTATCATACTATTACTCAGACCATTTTCACACTGGCCATGTCACACACACGCACACCGTGGTTTTAGGAATAAAAATTGTGTCTGCCCTAGAGAAGTTCTCAGGTCTGTGCCAAAAGAAGGCACACAAGAAATTTCATTATGTGTAGTTTATAGTAATAAAAATTTTTAAATAGTACCCATGAAAAAACTGAGTAGGACCTTGGAAATGATTTTAAGCAATAAAAGCATGACGGAATGCTTAAAAGGCAAAAAATGTTGGGGAGCCAATGCTGCAGTTCAAGTCTGAAGGCTGTATGCTGGCCAAATTCCCTCTTACTCCAGGGAAATCTGTCTTTTGTTCTAGTCAGGCCTTCAGCTGATTGGATGAGGCCCACCCTCATCATGAGAGGCAATCTGCTTTACTTCAAAGTCCACCAATTTAAATATTAATCTCATCCAAAAACACTGTCACAGAAATATCCAGAATAATGTCTGCCCGCACATCCAGACACTGTGGCCCAGTCAAGTTGACACATAAAATTAACCATCACACCACATCCCTTTAATTTGGCCAGATTTGATCTTCAAACTCTCTCTCAGTGGCAGGACAGCTGCTGGAATCTCTGCCCAGCTCTTTTTAGCCTTCCAGCTGTGGTCCTCCACTGAACGCCTTGGCAATTTCACCCTGCGCATGCCCAGTTTAGAAGTCAGCCAAGGATGTAAGGGAAATTTTAAAGAAGATTGTGGGGCTCCACCTCTAAGGCTGCTTCCTTTAGGGGATTGTTCTCCTAAATTTGTGGCCACTATGACAGCTTCAAATCCCAATCTTTGTCTTCCCATCCCAGTAAGACAGCCACTTTCTGCTTAAACTCTTCTATTGCCCTGTTCGCCAAGTAGACTGGATGTGCCCTCTGGAGCAGAGCCGGGTAAACGAGGAGGCCACCTACTTCTTTCTAGGGTCAGGCTTCCTCCTCCATCTGCTGTAGGGGGCTCTGTGGTGCCTTTCCATTTGTTATTACTTTATTGTATTTTGTACTGAGTTTATAATATTATTAGGAGAAGGGTTTGAATGATACACTATTCTGTTATTTCCAGCTTCAGAATCCCTCAGGATTTTTGTTTTGTTTTGTTTTGTTTTGTTTTCATATTTTAACATTTCCAAGCAAAGAAATATTTTTGTACTAGTCTTTTCAAAATTTTCAGATTTTTATTTGACTGGGGTCAGTAAATGTAGAGCACATAATCTCAATCCTTTATAATCTGTTGAGATTATTTTTGCTTCTCTGTGGCCTAATTGAAGATCCCAACTTGACATGTTGATGCTTGGAGAGCTGGTTTAAAACTTCCCGCTCTTTCCCTCTGTGGGTACCATGCTTTATTTTTATTTCAGAGCTATGTCGTCAGGTACACAAAGCTTCATGATGCTTCTAATATCACTGTCAAATATCCTTCTCTGTCTTTTGTCAAACTTTTTACCTGAATTCAGTTTTTTCCCTGATATTACTCTTTTTACATCTGTCATATTTTTTGTTAGCATCTGCCTGGTATAACTTTTTTCATCCCTTTATTTTTAATCTTCTTGTAGTTTTTGCTTTAGTTATATTTATAATAGCATGCAGCCGAATTTTTAAGTCAAAATAAATGTTTGTTTTAAATGGGTGGATTTAGTGAATTTAACTAATTCACATTTTTTAGGTAATTATGCTTATTTTTGCTACCCTGATTTGTTATCTGTTTATGATACTTTCTTGTTTATTCCTCCCCTTCTGACAGCCTCTTCCTCCTCCTCCTGCTTTTTCTCTTTCTCTTTGTTTATTTCCTCCTGCCCTGTGGCTTATAATTGCTTGTAACTGTTTTCCATCCTCCCCTTACCTTTTTTTTTTTTTATTCTAGGACTCTTCTTGAATTTACAGTATACAAATTCAATACTATACTTTTCTGTCAATATTGAGAATTCATCAATATTCTATACTATGTCCCTGAGCAATATAGTGCTCTTACATTTGTCCCTTCTTTTTCTCTCGTATGACCACCCATACTGAGGTCAGGTGGAATTCCGATGCATAGTAACAGTACCACAATTTTTAAAACAATCATTACTTATTTAGACTTAAATATAAATTTTACTAATTTCTTTGCTCGCTGCTACTTTTTTTTAATCTCACATATTCCTCTTGAGTCAGTTTTCATTGTGCTGAAGTTCATCTTCTAGGCATTTTTTTTTCAGAAAGAAGTTTTGGATAGTTTTTGAAGTTTTGAGGTTTTTGATTTCTTTTTCCTCTTCACTTGAATGGTAGTTTGTTTGGGTATCGAATACTACATTGCCTAAACATTTCCCCTGAGAATTTTGAAAATATTGCTTCTCTATCTTCTTTCATTCAGTTCTGCCAATAAGAAGTCTAATTTTAGTCACATTCTCATATTTTTATAGGTCATTGGATTTCTATGTTCTTGGTCCTCTCAAATTTTACTTTGATTTTTCTGGATATAGTCAGTTTTGCATTTATCTCACTAGATCCTTGCTTTTAAGTCAAGTTCTCGTATCTTTCTGCAGCTCTGGTCCGTTTCATTCTCTGTCTTTTGATATGTCCTTTTTTGCTGTTGTTGTTCTGCCTGCTCTCCCCGTCTAGAACATCTAGTAAATGAATATTAGGACTTCTGGGTCTTTCCTTGTGTCTCTGAACTTCTATTTCATATACTCACTTACTATCTTCCTACTCTGCAAAGAAAACAGAATGCACAAATCCAGACAAGCAAACGGCAGAACACTATGTATCACAGAATCCTGCGCCTCCTCCCACACAGCCTAGACCCAGGCACAGGGGTTGTTTTGCCCTTCCTTAGCTTCACTATGATCTTTTCTACTCCTGGCTATTGGCAGACCGGGTTCCAGAATGTTCCACTCTCCTCCCTGACTCAGACTCCTCCCATCCAGGCTGGGAGATCACTCTGCTAGATTTCTCTAGGATCTTCTCTTTTTCTGGGCTCCAACAACACATCTCCAAAGCAATCCTTGCTTACCCCGTTTGCCTGCAGTTTCCCCTACTTAAGGACCACATCTCTGTCCCCTGGTTTTTTTCCCATAGTGTCTGATAATAGGTAACATTGATAGGACATTTAGAAGTTTTGGACACTGTTCAAAGCTGTGCCACATCTAATAACTCATCAGGAAATCCTGGCAACCCTCTGTGGTCACCAGCTCCAGGTGACAGATGAGGAAACTAAGACAAAGTTGAGGGACTAGCTGGAGGTCACCCACAGGGAGTAAGTGACACACAGGAGGGGTTAGAGCTCAGCCATCTTGATGAGAACCCTTGTTCTTAATTCCATCAGCAAGGAGCCCGGTGGTTGTTACAGTGAGCGCACCTACATCTAAAAAAGCTAGGCTTGGACACGCAGATACAGTTTAAACGGATGAAGTGTCCACAAAGCCTGGACCGAGAAAGATTTCTCCTGTCCTATCATGTCTGATATTCCTCCTGAGATCAGCCTTTTCCTCACGACCTCAGCCCCACTTCTGCCCAGCCTGAATGAGCGCAGATCAAGGCCTGATGGGGAGGTAGGAGGCATCAAGGCCACCTGACTTCCCAGGGCTGACGGAGGTGAGGGGAGCATCATCACATCAGCGGCGGGCGGAGTCGCCTGGACGGTGGGGCAGAGCCCTCAGAACATCTCCCCTTGGGATGAGGCTGCTGGGGACGCAGAGCCGAGCCCTTGCTGCTGGCTGCAAACGCCCCATCAGAATATGCTTAGGGTAATCCTTGGATGTGGTTTTAATTCTTTGTTGGTTGGTCAACTGCTGTGCTTGACTCACAATTTGTTGCCGGTGATTAAGAACCATCTCCTGATTTAAACTCAGGAAAGAACAACAACAACAAAAAAATCAGAAACCCATTGAAAGACTTCCTTATGGGCCTTTTTTTTTCTTTCTTTTTTTTTTTTTTTTGCTAAGAAAATACCGCGAGCTCTGACCCACTTCCCTGGTGGCCTACATGCCGGTGTCCTGAGAGCTTCACATGCATCACCTTATTTAATGCTGACAAAGATCCCACAGGGAAGGTACAGCTATTACATTTTACAAATGAGGAAACTGAGGCGCAGCAAAGGTAAATAATGTGTCCTGCTCACAAAGCAGCATTTGGCTTCATAGCCTACATATTCTACGCCACACAGGGGGCCATCTCAAACCCATCCATCCTCTGCATCTTTGCTGCCAGCAGGCACTCCACCCCCAGCCACGCTCATCCTTTGCTTGGACTGGGGAAAGGACACCGAGCATGGCCCTAGGGGTTTGTAGCGTGATATTGACATGTCATGCCTCCTTTGAAGATCAGAATAACTCTGATACTTTAATCTCCATCTGCCTAACTTGTTTTCTACTTCTCAGCTGTTTCCAAACTTGGATGATGGAAAGGACCATTATTTACTCACTTATTCAACCCCCCATGTATTCTATGATAGACTATATCAGAATTCTATGATATGTATACTTTTAACACAAAGAGATTACATACATGTATTTATTTAATTTTTATGTGTTGATTTTGCTCTATAGATTCAATGTGAATATGTTTCTAATTCATAGATCTAGAGATTAATACCTATTTGGAATTTGATGTTCTTGCCAGATAATCCTCTTACATCTCACCGTCTCCTCCAGGTGCTGAGTCTTGGAGGCAGCAAACCACCACTCTGCCTTCAGATCCCGGCAGGCTGCTGCCATCTGTGGCTTGATCCACCCATGTAGGGATGGCTTTTCCTCCTGGTAAGTGTCATCTGTCCTTTCCCCTTTGGGCAGGGTCTTCTGCCTGTTGAGATGGGCTGTCTGGGATCTGTATGTGTTCTGAGGGCCCCAAGGCCTACTGGACTGGAAGGGCAGGGTTTATCTGAGCCTCTGGCCTCTGCTAGCATCCTTCCAAACCATGAGGTGGGGCAGTGAGAATGGACCTCACTCAAGACAGTGCACACACAGACACAATGATTTCTTGTGGATGCTTCAAAACCACATCCAAGAGCCCTTGCCCATTGGCACCTCTATCCCCGGAAACTGATCCCATGGAGTGGGGCTGTTGAAAGAGGCATCAGAGAGTTTCCAGTAGGACTGCCACAGAAAGAAGTCACTGAGCTTGGATATGGGGTGTCAGCCAAGGAGACCAACTGCGTAGACCTCCCCAACCCATTCCGGCTCCCGCAGCATGTCTGCCTCTACAAGCTGAAGACCCTGGTCTTCAGACACTGATTCTTCACACAGGGGACCTTTTGTGGAGCTCAAACAAAGCCAGAGCCTGGCAGTGGTGCTGGGAAAATGTGCCATGCATGACGTGGGGTCGGGGAGAGTACCCCACGTTTTCTTGTGTCTATTGAAATTAAAATGATTCCAGAGAACCCAGAAGCATTCACCTTCCATTCACAACCAGATGTCTTAATTAAAACGATGCTAAAGGAAGCAAATCAATTAACAGATACCTTACAAGATGGTTTATTCTATCTTCCACACAGAAAATTGCTGACGAGTATCACATTACCGCTTTAGGTTATCAGTTAACAGAGGCTGCTAATGAACTACATTGTTATCAAGTCAGACAAAAGATGCCCCGGGAATCCAGGCAAATTATTATAACACAGCACTTTGTTTTAAAAGATAGCTCAGCTCTCATCGCATACAAGGAGAGTAATCTAAGGGGAACCAGTCCGCACAGCCACTCAGATTTCTGTTGAATTAACAGGCCAACAGTGTTCCATAACGCAGCCTGGAGATACAAGGTTAATATTACATGGAGAGAAACATGAGTGGGGTCTGGGCCACAGAGCCTTAGGTTTACGGCAATAATAAAAAGATGTGAGTTTCCTAAGTCTCTGCCAGTTGCATCACCGTGATCAGGTATGCACATTGTAATAGTCACCACAAAATCTAAAAGCAGATCAGTAATCCCTTGCATTTGTACAGCTCTCTACAAGGCAGGCGTCTGCTTTGTCCTTTAATCCTTTGTTGGCTCCACCGTTTGCAGAGCCGACATCCTCCCACTCCAGCCATTTCATCCTTTGGAAGGTCTATCTTTCATTCGCAGGGATGAAGACTGACCCATGGTTGCCATGTTTCAGGGCCCCTGAATTTTGACAAGGAGATTCTTCTGGCAGCTAGGAAAGCGAGGTCAGCAGTTCTGGAAAATGCTGCCCACCTGTTAGTAAGATGGTGACTCTAAAGAGACTGTCGCCCTGAGTTTGCTTCTTACTCCATGAGCCATTTGCCTCAGGTAGATTCCATTGCCATGGACACAACGCCATCACGGAGCGTGACCAGCTCCGACATGGGAACCAGGATAGGCAGGGAAGATTTCCTGGCTTCCATCTTTTTTCACTGCTGGAAGGAGTGCTCATGCAACCCTCTATGCCCTCAGCTTCTTGCAGAAGAGAAGCAATATTTTCCTTTGAGACAGAAGCACTGTCATAGATTCTGTTCCTTCTATTATTTGCCCTGGATTTTGAGTTCCATGCAAAGGTCCATCACCAGCTTTGGATGCTTAAATTCAAGTCTCCAAGACTGCAATCTTGGGCAGCAGTCCAGGCTGCCGATCCCCTCCCGAAGAGGTTGCTCACTCAGAGCTCAATCACTGGTGCATTTCTGGAAAGGAAAAGAACCATCTGGGAGACTTACTGACAGAGTGACTGTGTTCTAACTAACCATGGCGTACGCCTAGGCAACCCACACAGTTAAATGGGTATGAAAGAGCCCATCAGCCAATCCTAGCAAAGTGGAACAGGTCCTCGTGCAACATAGAAAGGGACCTGAAGACCAGTGGCTCCAGGTGAAGGGGAGAGTTTTTCAGATCGTGCGCAACCTAGAGGTTTTTTCTGCCAGATCAAAGCCTCACAACTTCATCCACTTTGGTGACAAAAAGGGAAGAAGTCATTCCCTTGCCTGATCTTGACATTAATCTTGGCATTCCGTTGGCATTGATCTGAGCAGGTGCTACAAGGAACAAGGTAGACAGACCTACGAGAATGTAACTAGAAACTGATATCTTCACGTCTGAACTATATGCTGTTACAGAGGGTGAGACTTCTCCGTACTTAGTGGATCAGTTTTGATGGGAGGGAATGGCAGCATAGACATACATTAAAAATTAGGAACACAGAAGAAAAGATGGACACCAAACCAGATCCCGATACAGAAAATCTTGAGCTGAAAGTCAGGCAGAGAACCTGCTGTGGCCACTCTTGGCCAAGGGTGTCACCAACACTTTCATGTGGAGATCAAATTCACACCAACAATTCATGGCAGTTTCACATCAACATTATCCACAGATCTAACAGCCTGGCACATTTATGCTGACACTGCATACTTGTTTATGCCATTTCACTGTGCATCCTCAGTCCCAATATCTTGACATCTAACATCTCCCCATGAGAGAAGAGGCAGAAACAGCGGACAGACAGGGCAGGATGAAGCATCAATGGGACGAGCCAAGTCAACATCCATAAAAAGGACAGCATATGCATAGTGAACCCCCCATGTGGAGGATGAAGGGCTCAGGTTAGGGTCAGGGTTACAAAACTTGATGGCAGCAAAGCCGACATGGAAGACAAGCAAGGCAAAGATGGTGAGAGAGAGGAGGAAGAAAGGATTCCAAGCCTCAAATGTGATCAGGGTTTTGTGTTTCTCCCTTAGAGGATGGTGGGTCCAGAAAAACAAAGTTTGAGTTGGCTGCTGTAGAGGTCCGGGGGCTCAACAGAAAGTTCATCCCTCCTATTATCTTTACAAAGTCCTGAGTTAAAAGGGTCCCTTTGGGTGTTGCTAAGGAGAAGATCTAAAGTATCTGGAATAGCCAGCATTTGCACTTGAGATACTGATGCCCAGAGAAGATGGGAAGACCAGGAGAGCAGCTGCGTCCCACCCCTGATGTCCCTGAGCTGGGAAGTGGCACCCGTGAGCTACCCCACTGAGGAACTGTTCTCTGACAGGATTGAGATTCCTCTACAGATGGGTGCGCCACCAGCCCCTAGAGAACCAGACACAATCTACAGGGAAAGATTAGCTGGGCAGATGCTAGGACAGCACCTGCTGGACTGACTAGTAAGTGAATCAGGCTGCGGACCTGGGCTGGGTATCAAGAGAAGGAGAAAGAGACTTTTGGAGACTCTGGGATTATAGTGGCTGCTTACACCCAAATCTTCCACCCCATCCTCCAAAAATCATACAGACCAACAAGAAGAGAAGGAGAAAATTAAACTTAACTGGTAACAAGGGTGCCTATATGTCCTCGTTTGCCTGGGACCATTCCAGGGTAGATCTGCTGAGGATAAGTTAATGCCTGCTAATGCTGAAAGTCTCTTGACCAAATCCCACACACATTCCTGACTTTGAAAACTCAGTAAAATAGGAATTGATGAGTATCTCCTTAACATGATGAAAACATGTGTACATAGTTCTAAAGTTAACACCTCACTTAATGAAAACCACTAGTGGATTTTCTACCAAGATCAGGAACATGACAGGGATACTCACACTGTATTGGTGGTTTTAGCCAATGCAGTCAGAGAGGAGGAAACAATTAGAGACTTAAGAATTAGGAGAGAAGATCTATAATTTGGCAGATGACATGATATGATGAAAACTCAAGGAGCTCCAGAAGAAAACAAACAAAATTATAAAAGCATTCAATAAGGCAGCTGCTATCATGTTAATACACCCAAAAAAAAAATTCATAGGCAATCTATTACCAAGTAGGAGACATAATGGGACGTTCCATTTACAAAAGAAACAAAACCATAAAATATTTAGGAATAAACTTGACCAGAAATGTGAAAAATCCATAAGGATAAAATATGAAAGCTCTCCTAAGACACAAAAAAAACCAGACTTGTAAAATATGTATATTTCTTGTCCACGAAGGACTGCTTGCTGTCATAAAGAAGTCAATCGTCTTCAAATTAATACATGAACGTAATGCAATCCCAATGAAAACACTAAGATGTTTGTTTCTGTAGCTAGATTCTGAAACTGACTGTAAAGCTTGTATGGAAAAACAAACACACAAGAACAGCTAGAAGAGAAAACCAGGGTGCGTGGGAAGCAGCCCCGGCAGGTAACAGGCTTTCTTGATGCCACCACGCGAGTGTGGTAATAGCACATGAATAATCACAAATACCATCGGAGAATAATACAAAATCTAGAAATAGTCCAAGTATACATGGAAATTTAGAACAGGAGAAAGATGTCAAATAAAACGCTGGGGAAAGTAGGGTGTTTTAAAAATGATTTTGAAATAAGTGGATTGCTATTTGGGAAAAAAATAAAATTGGATCTATGTCTCATACCACACACCACGCCAAATGAATCAAAGATCCAAATAAAAATAAACCCACGTGAGAGCCAGAATTTTATATATATATATATATATATATATATATATATATATATATATATATTTATTTATTTATTTATATTTATATATACATAGGTGTATATATAAATATTTATCTAATTTTATAAAAATTATATATATGCAAAAAATTTTTAATTAAATATAGTTTTGTAAAAGGAACACAGGAAGGATGAAGTGGGAATATTGAGATTAATCACGTCAAAGCAGGGGGTGGGAGCAGGGTGGAGAGGACAGAATGAGAGTAAAACGTCTCTGAGTTTACCTGTTTATGTTTTTAGTTTTGAACCAGATACATGATTTACATATGCGAAAATAAAATTAAACTCAAAGGATTAAGAAAGGAAACATAAAATAGCATATGCACTGAAACAAACGTCTCTCATTCTGTATCAAGTTGATAGCGTAACCACACTGAGAGAATAAGTCAATTTGAACACAAAGCTCAGTTCACATGGAGGGCTCAGTTCTAAGAACAAAAAGAAATTTTTAAGCGAGCTTGTAGTTGTATAGTGTTGTAATTCTGGAAGTACGTATTTGGTGCATATTATAGGATGGAGCAAATGGGTAAAAATATTTATACAGTTGGGTAATAGGGTGTTGACTTTAGAGGAAGCAAAGTAGAAATACAAAATAAGAACTCTTAAGAAGACACTTATGGTATTGAGTTTTTAATTTAAATATACATTTGCTATAGCAGCACTGTTTACAATAGCCAAGACGTGGAAACAACCTAAATGTCTTATCTACAGATGAATGGATAAAGAAGCTGTGGTATATTTATACAATGGAATACTATTCAGCCATATAAAAGAATGAAATATTGCCATTTACAGCAACACAGATGGACTTAGAGATTATCATATGAAGTGCATTAAGTCAGACCAAGAAAGACAAATATATGATATCACTTATATGTGGAATCCAAAAAAATTTTCAAATTTCACTTACAAACCAGAAATAGATTCACAAACATAGAAAAGAAACTATGGTTACCAAAGGGGAAAGGCAGGTGCGGGGAGGGATATATTAGGAGTTTATGATTAACAGATACACATTACTATATGTAAAACAGATAAACAACAAGGACCTACTGCATAGCATAGGGAACTATATTCAATTTCTTGTAATAATCTATAATGGAAAAGAATCTGAAGAATATATATTTATATATGCATGTATATGTATAACTGAATCACTTTGCTGTATACCTGAAGCTAACATTGTAAATCAACTACACTTCAATAAAAAAATAAATAAATAAATAGACATTTGCTGACTGTCCGTTAAGATGGCTGGTAGACGATGATGCCTGAATGTCCCTGAGCACTCATTGTGTCCAGATCTTGGTTTCTAAAAGCTATTCCACATCAAAAAGAAGGAGGAGGAAGAGAAGGAAGAAAACACGGATCTAGGGAAAATGGGTGACTCTAGGTCTGGACAGGGACAGTACAAGGTGAGCCTGGGACACTGTGTTGTGCCACAAGTCTAGGAAATGCTCAAGAACTACTGGGATCCTGTCCAAAGCCACCAAGAAGTGACCTGTACTGACAACTTGGGACAATGTGAGCATCAAAAAATTCATGATGGTGATGAATTATAATGCATTGAAGTCTACAAGAGAAATGTTCGACACATAAGAGAAAGAGAAGAAAGGATGGTCTTTTTTGTAGAAGAATGACAGCTATTAAATGTAGAAGGAACGCTGGAATTAGAAACTCAGCTCTCTGTAATCCTCAGTGCAGTACCTGATTCAAACATGGACATGGAATAGACGTTAAATCACTGGGTAAAGAATTACTAGGGTCAGGATGTTCTTACAGTCTCAAATTCGATTATTTACCAATTACAAAGGGGGGATTTTCTCTCTACAGTACAGAGATCTAGCCGTCACTTCTTTAAAAAGCAATCAAAAGCAGTATCACCAACAGTAAGTGAACCTGTCGTCATGTGCCTCTGGATGCACTGAATGCAATTCACTGAAAGATACACTTGCAATGTCACCTCTGCAGTAATCCTGACAAAATTCTCAATGCGAATCTACTCAGGAGGGAATAGGCCAATCTGGAAAACGGGACAGCATACAAGATGACTGGCTGAGGTACTTCAAAATCGACAATGCTGCTGAGAGAGAAGGCAACATCGAGAGATACTTAGAAAAAGAGACAAAATCGAAGACAATGGCTCCTGACTTGGAAAAATAGAGCTCTAAAAGATACTTGGGAAACTGATTGGAGAAATTTGAATACGAGCTGTGTAATCGATGATACTATCGAATTAACATCCATTTCCATTCTTGGTAAATAAAATACAGTAAAATAAAATAAAATAGAAAATAAAATAAATAGAAAATAAAATTTAATTATCTTGCTGTTAAAACCCAGTTTTCTTAGCTCTAATCAGGCAAATGCCCCACAGCTTCATTTAAAATCTTGTCAGAGTACCACTGTTTTAGGGTTTTTCTGCACATGTCCCAAAGAGATGCTGATTCCTGGTCTCACAGCTATCCTGGCACAAGGACTTCTAAAGGACCATGGCTAGCAATCCCCCTCTCTTCCTGTGGGAGGCGTTCAGGGGAGCCGCCAGCCAGTGCAGGAGACCAGAGGGACTGCCTTTCCTCCTTTCAGTAAGAGCCATTGGATCCCTCTTACAACTCACCTTTCAGAGAAACTGAATTTTAACCTGCAAAACTGGAGGACAGGATGTTCACTAAATCATTCCTAGGTGACAGCACATGCAAAGTTCCGCTACAGGAGAATAGCTTGCTTGTCCCTAGCTTTTTCTTTCAGGTCTAACTTCTTCCTGACTCAAGCCTGACTCCATCTAGTGTCAGTTTTGGAAATTTGAATTGTGTCTCCCTTCTCTGTGGAGGAGCTCCGATGTGATACGTGCCAAGAACAGTTCCCTGTACACGGTTGGGGAATGAATGCGGGGAGAATGGGCGGGGGCAGAGTCCAGTCCAGCCATTAACTCCCAGCCACGCACTTCTCCCCCTCTTTCATTTCTTCCTTCCCTTCCTCCACCCGCTGCCTTCCTCCTGCACCCTTCTCCATCCTTTTCCTGCACGTCACTCTCACAATGTTTCAGCCTCGCCTGGATTATGTAAATTTCCTCCTATTGCTGCAATGTATTAAAATAATCCAGACCCTCCAAACACACACAAAACTGAGACACTCCTCTGACACGATCGATCATACATAGGAGCATAAAACCACAGTGATTGTTCATGCAACAATGCTTTGAATTGGCGTGTGTGTTATTATTCACAGCAACAGCTTCACGCGCACGCATGTGTGTGCCAGGCTTTCATTATGAGTCATCACCGCTTCTCCCAACCCCTCACCCCTCGCACGCACGCATGCATGCATGTCCGCACGCACCAGGATGAAGCAAGCACTGGGCTTTGTAAAATCCTTCAGATTTATGAATTCCAAACTAAGATGTCCCTGATTCAGGGTTTGCAACAGTTCTGGAAACTTTCAAGGGCACTGGAGCTTTCAAAACACAATGCCTTAATCCCACAGGCCCCCGGATGTGTGTGGGCTGTTTGGATGGCCAAGTCAGCATCTCTCACTGTGGGTGGTGACAAGATCACTGCTGGAATTTCCACCTGCCCACTCGATCGCCCTGACACAGAGCCAGAGCCGGCCACGGCAGCCTACGGCCACACGCCGGGGTGCCTCAGCCACCCAGCAGAGGGCCCCCGAGGCCACGCTGTGGGCCAAGTCTTTGCCATTGCAGGCACAGTCCATCCATCCCAAACTGTCCCCCATCCTGCACTCCCTACTACAGAGACCAGCTGGGTCCCCAAAGGCAATGCAGGTTCTGGACCTAGGGTTCACCTTTGCATTCCCTCACCCCTGCCATCAAAAGCCAATCCTTCTCATCCTTCCAGACTCAGTCTGTGGCCTCCCACACCCCAGTCTGTCAAAAGCCCTGGTAGAAATCCCAATGAAGTTCAGTCTGCCTGATTCTACAGTGGGACAGTCTGAGGCAGCGCCAACCCAGAGTAATCGGAGTGTAGCCCTGGGTGAGCTGGGAGAACACCTTCCTGCAAGGGCTGGAAGAAGACAGAGCTGCCCCAGGGAGAAGGCACCCTTTAGGGTGGAGAAAGGGAGGGGCATTAGCTGACCTGGAATTTCACTTTCCTGCATGAGTGGGTCATGAATTTGGTAGCAGTTAGGAGCTGTTCAGCATGTTTCTTTTAGAAAGAGAAATGTGACAAGTTAGTCAGGGTGGGTCTTGGAGTGTGTGAACGTGTGTGTGTGAGATGGGACACGTGGCCTCCGTGGTCCCCCAGCCTCAAAAGCCCCCAATTCCACCACGCATTTCCAAAAGCCTCCTGCGGCTGGGAACCTGCCCCCTGCTGTGAGAACCCCAGGTGCCAGAGGAGGTGACATTGTCAGTGAGAGGAGAGCTCTCACTATGGCCACCCCAAGAACCCACAGACCACCACCCACCAAACCTAGGACGACCACATGCTCCGGTTTTCCTAGGATGGTCTGGGTTTATGCCCATCGTCCTGACATAATTATTAGTTGTGTCTCTTCTCCACTGTCAAAAAGTCCAGATTCGATGGCAAGGTAAACAGTCACCCTAATCACACCTGTCTCCCCTAGGCCAGTGGGTTGGCCAGCCAGGCAGTGGAGGGGGAGGGCAGGGGATGGGACAGAGAGAGAGACCGAAAAACACTGAGTCAGAAACAGAGAGGTGATGCTTGGAGACAGAGTTGATGAAACATCCTTTAGGGCCTCACAACTCAGAGATCATTGCCAGAAACCAGAACATCCGAAGGAGGGCAGATCCTCAAGAAAGTGAACTTCTGAGGAAAGTCCATTTCCAGCTCACCCCCTGGGCATCCCCCTGATCACAGTGTGCCACACGCTCCTCTCTTCTTCATCCATGAATCCATCCATTCCTTCAAGAGACACTACTTTGTAAGTCCCAGGTCCCATGGACTGACTGGAGGGGAAGACTGTGTTTCCGGTTCCTTCTAAAAGCCCAGCACCCTGTCTCAGCCCAGATTCTACCCTGAATACCAGCCACTTCCTGAACATCTCTATTTGGAAACCTTCAGAAGCCTCAGACTAACCATGTTCAAAAAAGTAGTCGCCAACACACCCCCACGGCCCACTGCCCACACCTGCTCTACCACCTCCTCCTCTAAGGGCACCACCCAGCCAGGACTTCCCCGCCCCAGCAGATGCTCGCTGTTCTTGGATTCCTTCCTCTTCTCCTGCAGCTGCATCTTCACTTTGCTCCCAGGTCTTGGGCCATCTGCGTCCTTGGTATAGCTCAGATCCTTGCTCCCCCAGTGAACTTCTCCTCATCCTTCCACATACAGTCCCGGTCTCACCTGTGCTCCCAGACATCCTGCTTCTTTGCTGGATCATGCACCCTTCTGCACCCCCAGGGCACAAAGCAACACACACTTAGCCCTGTCACAGCACCCCCTGACCCCAACACCAGGTGACAAGGATCTATAATGTGTCCGTCTCCCCAGTAGACTGTAAGGGAACCTGTCTTCTCTTTTCTTAATTCTCACCACCTAGCCCACACCTTAATGCTCATTCATTCATTCACATCTGAGTATCATGAGTGCCTCCTCTGTTCTAGGCTCTGTGCTATGTGCTGGGGCTACAGAGATGAAGAGGATCCCACCCACAAGGACCTTATATATTAAGGGGGAAACAGTCAAAAGAAATAGACAAATCGGTATATCATATACTGTCAGCAAGTGGAAAGTCCTGTGAAGAAAAATAAGGCCAAGTAAGGGAAAGAGAATAACTGGAGAAGTGGGGGGAGGGTTCTATTTTAAGCAGGCCACCTAAAACAAAATGGTGACATGGAAAGAAGAGATGTGAAGGAAATGAAGGGCAAAGCTTGCAGCTATCTGGGCAAAAGCATTTCATATGATAGAAAACAGCAAGTGCAAAGGTCCTGAGGTAGTATTGTCCTTAGAGGCCATAAGCTTTATGAGGAAGAGCACTGAGGCTGGGTGGCAGCAGGCAAGCCAGGTAGCCTGGAGCAGAACACATATGGCTTCCCAACTGGGTCATGGCAGGAGCTGAAGATGTCACCCTGAGAGTGGGGGATGCACTGGTGGCGGAGGAGAGGATCTAAAGGGGAGGGGAGATCCTAACCCATGGTGTGCAGAAGCCAGCCCAAGCTCCCTTTGGCTACTGTACCCTGTGGGTCTTGTGCTCATGACACCTGCCCACTGCCCAAAGGAGGGGACCCAGGGTACATTCTAGTGCCCTAGGAAGCATTTCAAAGTGAAGAAAGGGGCTAGAATGTCAGGTGAGAGAATATGGATAAAACAGGAGGGAAAATGGTACCAGTCACAAGACAGCGGCGACCTTACCTTGGGGTTCTCTTCTTTAGCGAGATGGTGTCTAAACAGAGAAAGCAGGATATTAGGCAGGTAACTGAACAGGACCCTGTGGTGACTTCCCAGGACAGACCCCCTCCCCTATATCCTCTGCTGTTGCTCCTCTTTGAAGTACTCAGATAAGAGTGTCTCATGTTCATTTCCTGAGTTTTTCAGATGCCAAAAACCACCACCAAAGGGAAGAAATTAACTACTTGATGATCAAGAGCACATGGCCCCCAGACCTCCTGGCGCCTAGGAGTTGACAGTGTTGGCCACCCTGTTACCTTTACATCAACCAATCAAAGAATTGTGCACAAGCTGATCACATACCCTGTGACCCCCTCCCTTACCTGGCCTTTAAGTAAACTTTGCTGAAACCTGTCAGGGAGTTCGGGGTTTTCTTGGGCATGAGCCACCCCATCCTCCTTGCTCGGCCCTGCCATAAACCTTCCTCTGCTCCAAACTGACATTTCGGTTTGTTTAGCCTCATAGTGCATCGGGAACACGAACTTTTGTTTGGTGACAGCCAGGGGGCGCTGTGATAGTGGTGCAGCTCGCTCAGAGCCAGGCAAGCAGGAGAGGGTCAGAGCCCACCCCACTCACTGCGCTGAGAGGCTCCCTGGGTTGGAGCCACTGGAGGAGCAGTCCTGGGCTCAGTGTTCTACCCCCTCCCCTTTGGCACTGTTGGAGCTTCTCTCTCTGGGTCCGATCACTGAGCCCCTGGCTCAGCACACAGGTAAGAATGAGCATCCACCTCCAACTTCAGTCGCTCCTTTTCTCCTGCCTCCTTGTAGAACTTGGGCTCTCTTGCCCTTAGGAGATCCAGAAGGTCTCCTGCTGTGTGATGGAGAGGCCGTTTCCTCTCCCCGCTTATTCCTAGGGATACAGAATCAACAGCAAACAAGCCCCTACGACCACTCAAACTCCTTATGCAATTGGACAGGCCCCCAGTGCTGTGTCTCCTCCTCTCCCTGCCCCATTCCCTTCTGCACATCTTTGCAGATAATAATCACATTTTCGAGAGATGTGGTGAGGCTCTTTCCTCCTCATCTTCAGGAAAACCTCACAGCAAACTGCCTCCTCATACCATGAAGCAGTCTTACATAGGGAATGGTTTGTTTGTTTCTTTTTTTTTTTTTTTGGTGGGGGGAGGTAATTAGGTTTTTAATTTATTCTTAGAGGAGGCACTGGGGATTGAACCCAGAACCTCATGCATGCTAAGCACGCGCTCTACCACTGAGCTATACACCACCCCACTACGGGGAATGGTCTTTGTGGGTCGCACTTTGAGAGAAAGAGGGTGTGAATCAATGTCGCATTTTGCCTTCAAAACTCAGAAACTGAGTGTCTGGATCATGAGGATACACTCAGCACTGCTCAGCGTAGGCTTGCTCAGTTTATGAAGAAAAATGCAACTTGGCCCACATAATCGGCGCCAGCTGCATCCCCCACCACCCAGCCATGCTAAGATCAGCCTCGTCACTTCCTGCCATCAATTTCATCTGATCACACTATTTGTATAAAAGAATAGACATTTCTGTCTGAAGCCAGCTCAGCTCTCTTCCCCACCTTTCTCCAGGGAAGCTGATTCTTAGGAAGACCAAGAGTGACTAAATGGAAAAATATGGGAGAAGGGGGATGGTGGGCAGACAGACAGACACACAGAGAGGTCACTGCATTTCTTTTCAACCATGTTTCTTATTCTCTCTCCAGCCGGCATGGCCCTGGGAGCCTCACGCTGGGTGGTTGCCCGGAATACATCTTGTGTCAGGCAGGAGCGGAGCTGGGGTTGACCACCACCGGTTCCTTACCGTTGAAGCCTCCGTTTGTGCTTCTCAGGTCTGAGGAATCGTTATCAAACAGGTGCTTCCTGATCATGCAAATCTTCAGGGCCAGGAAGCCGGCCGAGATGGCGATGCCCAGAGCAGTCCCGATGAGGGCGTATTTCATATCTGACGGGCAGGGAGGAATTGAACCAGGGGCTGCGATCAGTCACCACCCTGCAAACATCTTCTATGGCTCCTTTTATGCTAGGATGGATTTCAGATTCAGGCACCTTAACATTCCATGCTCCAACCCACTGAGGCCAGCCTCATTTTCCACTCTCCTGGGAGCACACTGCCTCCCTGCCCTTCCACCTGCACCCCTTCTCCTCTTCCTGGAACCCCATCTCTGGTCCCTTAGCTGAGGAAACCATTCCTGAGTGGCTGATGCCTCATTTCTCTGGCCTCCTGTAGCCGTCCTCACTTATCTCTGCATCAGTTCATTTATGGAGTATGTTTTGATGGCTTGCTCTGTAGTGAGCACTGAAGGCAAGAGACTAAGCCTTCGAGTCCATCTTGAGGAGCCTGCAGTCAGTGGCAGAGGAGAAGAGCTCACTCTAATGCCAGGTGACAGGGTGGGCCGGTGTGGGAGCCAGGAGCCTTCCCAGAGAAGGTGCCCGGCAAGCTGCACTGTGCTAGGTGAGCTGATCCCTGAGGTGGAGGGAGGGGCTGGCGAGGGCATGGAAGCCAGGCAGAGCCCACTGTCTAGGGGCTCACGGCTGCGGTGCAGGGCACTGTAGGTGCAAATAAAACGTCTTTCAACAAATTAAAAAAAAAATCATCTCCTAGAGAGTGGAAGGAGGTGGCCCTGATGACTCATGTCCCCTTTGAGGGCAGTTTCTCTTGCAGCATGCCCCCGGGATGAAGCTGTGTTAGCCACTCAGGCAGCCCTGGAGGGGGCACTGCTCTGGTTTTGTGATGACTGGCAGGAGACGCATATCAGGACACCCCACCAGAGTGCCTCCTCCCGCCCCTCAGCCCTGCACCCAGAATCAGCCAGGCGGCCACTTACCAGTTTCGGTCCCAGCAGACTTGCCCATTGCTAACACTTGAACTCCTCCAACATCTGCGAAGACCGAAAACCCAGAGTCTGGTTAGAACAGAACTGCTGGCCGTGATCAGGCCAGGGGGTCAGGGGTCAAACCTTGTTCTAATTCCAAGCCTTCTTGGAAATCTGGTGACCTCTGTGCCCCATGGGCCCACGTGGGGCCCATCCACCCACCCACACACCACAGATATGATCCTGGTTTTGTCAATTCTTTGAATGAGATTCATTGTTCCTTTACATTAATTCTTACATTAATCCTGCCACACCAGCCAGGTTGAAAACCATTTCAAGGGTGGGACAAGGTATTTTGCACATGGTAGGGCTGGACCGCTCCCGCCACTGAACAGAGCTGACTTCCGGGTTGATGCCAGAAAGTCTGAGCTACGTGAGCTACACGCTCGCACTGGGGCCTTTCTGACTTGTCTGGCCCCTTGGTGCCTTTATCGGGCAGAAGGCAGGGGACAGGGCAGAGCAGGGCATCGGTGCATGGAGCCAAGCCCACTGAGGGACGGTCTTTTCCCCTGCCCCACTCACACACAGACATCGTCCTTCGGTCCCCTCCTTGGGGGTCTTTCCCCTGATGACCATCACCTTGACCATCTTGCAGCATAAAAGCTTTATATGAGCCCAAGATGAAACTTGAACAGAGGAAACAGAAAGGACACAAGTCAGAAAGAGCAAGATGGAAAGAGATGGAGAACCAGAGAGACACAAGGAGACATGCGGACAGAGGGACACACACTGCTTCTCGGCTCTGAGAAGCTCAGACTGCTGGCAGGAGGGCTGGGGAGGAAAGGGGAGAAAGAATGTCTAGAGTCCAAAAATGCCTGGCCCTGCCCTCCCTGACAGCACCAGGCTCCAGTCATCACCAGGCTGCCAGCATCCTTCATCAGCCTCGCCCACCAAATGCATCGGCTCCTTAGATACCACCCTCCATGCTCCTAGTCGGGAGGCTGCCCCGGTCCCTGGCCCCAGAGGGGCTCTCCTGCCCCAGGTCAGGGACTGAGTGAGTGCCCTCCATGGGGGCACTGCTCTTACAGCTGCAAGTGACAAACCTGGGGAGTGGGCCGCGCTGTGTGCTCCACCAGGCCACATCCCATCCTGGTAATTCCTGCTAGCCAGCCAGACGGCCACTCGGCGGCAGCCTTTCCCCTCCTCGGGGAGGGAAATCCTCCACCGCCCTCCCCCCTGCGCTCTGTGTCTCCGGCCTGAGCTCTAAGGAGCCCCTGGGTGAGGATCCGTCATAAACATACTTATGCCCCAGCCACCCCCATCTTTGCCTCCTGCCAGGGTCATGGGCTGGGGGAGTCCCTCCTGGACCATAGATCCCTGTGAGCCCCCAGCACCGATCTCCCCTGACTCTGCAAAGTAGCTGGAGATGGATGGCCCGAGCAGAGCTGGTCTGCAGGAGCAGCCAGAGGCCTGCGGAGCTCTCCTGCCTTCAGGTCTGTGAGAGCCCCAGGAGGAGGCCACGCTGCGCTCTCTTTGCTGGATTTCTCCGTGTTCTCTCATGCAGACATGAAGGAGGAACTTAGCATCCAGAAGATGGTCTCTCAGACCCGGGGGACAGTACCAAGGCAGGGGTCCTGGGTGTCAGGGACCTTGTTGACCAGTAGATTCAGAGAGCTGTAGTAGGTACAGTGCTGCCCAAGTCTGACTTGATCACTGACACTCCTCGCTCGGACCGTCCACACTGAGCCGGGCAGGCACAGAGAGCAGAAGCCAAAGTCCTGGGGCACAGCCCTCGCTGCTGCCAAGAGCAGAGAGCTTGGGGACTGCCTCTGGGTGGGCCACTAAGGGTCCAGGGCAGCCTCCACCCACACAGTCTCCGTGTGCCCAGGTGGGTCCCTGCACCCAGGAGTTCTCATCAAGCCACATACCTGAGGCTACACCTGCCTAGGGGATGGTGCCTTTTTCTAAGATGCACAAAGGCACCATCACGGCTCGGAGTCTAGACTCTCTGCTGCTTCCTCATGTCCTGTTTGGACCATGTGCTGACTGCCCAGACACTCCACCCCTCCCTGCAAAATAGCCAGGCTCCCGTCCCGCCTCTCTGCAGCCCCACCCCACTCAGTCCTGCAGAGCAGGGCCTGCTCTCTGCAAGTCATGTCCCACCAGGAAGGAATCTCTTGCACGGGTAAATCGTCCTGAGGCCTGGGGGGTCCCTGGGCCACCCTCCCCCTGTCCTGAGGGGGCAGACTTCAGAGAAGATGGGCAGGGCTGCTGTAGAGAGCAAGCGGACAGCTCAGGGTGGCCCGCCCCGTCTGGGTTGGAATCTGACCCCCTCAGAGCCCATCCCTGACGTTCAGCCTTCCTGTGCTGTCCACACCTGTTGGGCCCACCCTCCATGGGGGCTAGCCCTCTTCACCACCCTTATTTGGGCAGAATCAGGCTGTGTGTTTCCCGTTGTGGGGCAGTGGGCGTGCGTGCCCGCAGATGTCATTCTATAAGTATCTGACCTAAAAATAGGGAGAGGCTGCCCTAAGTGTTTGTCAATTGCTGCCTGGCCATTTCCATCTTGGAACTTAAATATTGCAGAATGGCTCCTAACTTTAGATCGCATACATTCCAACATTCTCGGCTTGAGGAAGGGGTTTCAAATGTCTAGAACCAGCATCCAACTTCTCATAACAGAGTCTGCACATAGGGATGAGGTACCTGCGGTGTGCATGGCCCTCGTGCCTCGGGGGATCTAAGAGCCACCCAGGACCCCGGTCTCCCGTGAAGGAGCTTACAGAGTGATGGGGAGACAAGATTTACACTGAAGAGATCAGTGTCATGGATAATGTCCAGCATCTTCCTGCAAACCCAGTCTCCAAGAGCTGGAGGGAGTCTGAATTGGGGGTGTGAGGGGTGAACACTCGCTGTGTGGCCCACCCACCTCCCCTGACCCCTCAGCTGCAGGCAGCACCTTGGCTTTCCTTTGGGGAACCATCTCCGTGGGGTCCCAAGGCTGGCTCCAGGATGAATGTGTGAACCACACCTGATTAATTAGATATTACTTCTTCCTGTCAGCAGTGACTGGTTGAGTTGGGGCAGGTGATCCTATACAGGCCAGTAAGACTCAGCTCTGGGACTTTGGGGCAAATACTGAGAAAGAAGAGTGTCTTCTGGAACTGGCAACTGTGGGGCTGAGGATGGTCCATGAGGTGGAGGGAACCTACTGAGACTGAAGCCCCCATAGAAAGAAGAGGGTCAGGCAGAGATCAAGTCTGAGATAGCTTTTGAGCCCCTGAATCCAGCCTTGCCTGAAGCATCCCTTCTTGACTTTTCAGCCAGCTCAGTAAGGAAACACCTTCTTTATCTTAGTTTTATCTGAGCTAGGTAAATGTCACCTACATTCAGGAGAGTCCTAATGACTTAGGTGGCAGGTCCTTCACACAGCAGAGAGTGCTGGCTGCCAACGAGGAGCTGTCACAGCACAGTCTCAAAGAAACCCAACTGGGATCCACAAGCTAAGCAAGCCTGTGTACCACTGGGCCTTTGCACATGCTGCTCTTGTTGATGCAATGCCTCTCCTGTCTCCACAGAAAGCTCTTACTTACTCTTCAAGACTTAGCACAAAGTCACCTCCTCTGGAACTCCCCTTCCTCTCTGCTGGCTCAAGATCTCCACCCTCCCGCCACCACCTCATCACACCCCTGCCACTGCGCTGTTTGTATAGCCCCACAGAATGTTCTCCGGCTCGAAGGACACACTTCAGATAGTCCCCAAGTGAGCTGTTTCTCCCCAGGCCCAGGCTGATAAGTGAGACTTCTTTGGAGGTTAGTTTCTCCTCCTGGCAGTTTCAAGCAGAAGGTGAAAGGGGAGCATCCTGAACTGATGGGAAAGTACCCTCCGCATTACTGTTAAACTGGAAGTGGCTTGAAGTGATAAGATCAAGTTTCTAGCGCTGAGCGATGATGAGGGCTCGGGAGGAAGTGGAGTTCAGCCATAGAGAAACTGAGTGACAGCATTGCTCCTGTGACTCTGAGACCAGGGACACCCATGCAACACGTGTGGAACACAG
Organism: Vicugna pacos; assembly: GCF_048564905.1. NCBI lineage: Eukaryota > Metazoa > Chordata > Mammalia > Artiodactyla > Camelidae > Vicugna > Vicugna pacos. Next base: position 37,867,829 of record NC_132997.1, on the reverse strand, counting down.
ATGGACACGTGTGGCTGCCATCGCTGCGGACGTACCAGGTCCAAGAACAGCACAGCCCGACCCCACTGTGGGGGAGGATCAGAAAGGGGATTGGAAGTGCAGAGCGAAAGGGGACAGGCCGGTGATGCCTCACAGTATGGTTTGAGCCTGGGCCTCACTTTTCTCACCTGAAAATGGGGCCTTCAGACCCTGACACGTTGAAGGGACATACTGAGAAAGCTCTTTCTTTTGCCCGTTTGTCCCCAGCCTCTCTGCAATGGAAGCTGACCTTGGAGTCCCAGCAGAACCCAGGGCAGACTTTTCTAATTGGGCTGGTTTGGGGGCTGTGGGTGCTGGTGGCCCCTTTCCTCCTGAGAGCTCACAATGGGTCTGCTTCTCAGAAAAACAAGGTCAGTGGCCATGGCCCTGTCGCTCCACCTGGGGCTATTTGATGCTGTAAATTAGGGATGTGAAGTCCAGATACGGCAAGAAGGCTTCAGTCCTGTTCTGAGCAGGATGCCGGAGGACTCTGAGTTGGCCAGGGTTATACAGCACCCCTGCTCCCAGCAGCTGCTATATTTGTTCTGGGGTCTAGAACCTTCCTGTGACCCGGCTGTGACTTGCAAGGACCTCAGGCTTCCTGCTCAGAAGCTAAGAAACGACCTGAAATTGCACTTCCCCGATACCCTCTTCCGGTCTCATTAAAGAGGCTGCAGGTGCCAAACTTCATGTAAACAGGACACTGCTGCATCTCTCCCATGGGCACCAGCATTCCTTTCTTCCTGTGAGAGTGCCTAGACGTGGGGCAGAAGCCACCCCGAAGCTGTGCAGGTTCGTGAGGGACAGCAGAAGGGCAACAGAGGAGCCAGGGGAACAAAGCAGAGACGCCTCCACGATGGGGTGGGAGCTTGGGGACACCTCCTTGGTTTCCATGGATCCCCATCTGTGGCAAGAGAGCATCCGGAGCCACACAGATTGCTCGCTCCCAAACCTAGCTCAGGACCATGCAGACCCTGGCCCACAGTGGGCCCTGACTCCTGGGAGATTGGCAGTGAGTAAGGGATTGCACACATGGGGGTCCCTGCTAACACCTGGAAGCGCACAGCCATCAGCCGTCCAGGAGGACCAAGGGAGACCTGGTCCAACCTGGGGCCATCAAAGAAGGTCTCCTGGAGTCAACAGCACCATTTAAATTAAAACAAAGGGACAAGTAGGAGTCAGTGAAGATGGCGGGGGAGTGGGGAATGGGGGCAGGCGGGGGAGGTGCCCAGGCAGAGAAAGAGACACCAGCCAAGGCCAGGAGGCCCGAGCGGGCATAAGGGCTTGGCAATCAAGAAGGTGGCTCCATGGGTCAGAGAGGCAAAGGGGCACAGGTAAGCTGAGGCCCTCGGAGCCTTGCAGAGGAGGGGGACAGGACAGACAGCCAGGACCTGGCCGCCCCGGGCAGGAGCTGGAGGCAGAAGGCCACAGGAGGCCACCAGAAGGGATGGAGTGCTGACCTGAGACAGTGAAACACCAAGGGGAAATGCCTGCAGCTTCCAGAAATAGCCTCATAATGAAGAGGAAGACAATAATGGTGGGTGACCAGACGGTATCAAAACCTTTGCCCGCTTTGTTTTTCCGGAGCAGCCTTTGCTAATTAATTCTTAACGATTCACACACTGGGATTAAAACACTCAGCTCCAGAAGCCAAACTGATCAATACCCTTCCAGGCTAATGGAGGGGCTGGAGGCAGAGAGCAGGCTCCGGCCCAAGGTGGATCCAAGGCTGCTCCAGGCACGGGGAGGGCTTCCAAAGCAGCACGCCCCCCTCCCCCGACCCCGGGAGTCCCAGGTCCACGCTGGCCAGAAGCTGGTGACATATACACACTATCATGCCTCGCCAGGGAGCTGCTGAAACCTCAAGGGAGCTAGAAGTGCGTGGAAGCCAGGGGTAGCCTGAGGCTGCCCCGGTGGGAGGCCCCGGCCAGAGGACCCACAGCCGGGACACCCAGCTGACTCTACACTCACCCATGGAGGGGTTTGCTCCACCTACAAATGTCTCTGTGGAGTTGTGAAACCCACCTCTGCCCCCGCAGTGGGTGGGCAGGAATGATACTTGGAACCAGAACATCTGAGTCCGCATTCTGCCACTGCTCAGCCCATGGCCTTGGGCCAGATGTGACATGGTTTCTGGCTCAGTGGCCCCTGTGCGATGGGGCTGACTACAGGAAGCTTGCTGGCCACCTACAGAGTGTGGCTCCGAGGACCCCCCTCCCAGATGGGTGGATGCAGACTGAGGTGCAGGCAGGAACCATCCTCCAAGGGCACTCAGCCACCACTTGACACAGGTCCTCAGCTTTCCAGGGGGCTACAGGATAGGTGGGGGCAGAGCATACCAGGAGCCGGCCCTCGGGAGGCGCTTATGTCCTCCCCACCGAGGACTCAGGTCTCTGTTCTTGCCTCTAGAAGGCTGTGGAATTCCAGGTGGGGGACGGCCCACCCACTCAACACTGGGGCTTCAGACCAAAGAGCCATTTTCAGGAGCGAGTCTCTGGGCTTGCCTTTGCAGAGAGAGCAGGGGAGGCTGGAAGCAGTGCAGAATAACTAATTAATGATGGTAAAGTATTGTGGAAGAGGAAAGCGTTGCATAACCGCTAAGTGGTGGGGTTATTATTATTCATGCAATATTCATACCGAGCTCTTCAGCCTCAGTGAAGCTTCGCTCCAAAGTCCTCAGGGATCTGGCAGAGCAGCGCATGTGCCCAGGGGGCGGGGCTGTGGGATGACAGCTGGCCTGGCCCTCAGGGAAGGGGCTGTGATGCTGCAGTGAAAACAGCCACACCCGGCCAACAAGAGCCCGGAAACCTTGGCCACACAGAGCCATCTGCCTCCATCACTGAGCCCTACTGTGTGCCAAGGTCTGTGCCAGGCATTTCCACCCTAGTCATCTTTTTAAAGGCCGCTTCCAACATTCACAGAGCCCAGGGCATCACCAATCTAAATATTTAAAAGTTAGAGATCAAGCCACATACAGGACCCCACCCCTCCCCAAGGCCCCCACCTGGCGGGGTCCCTGCAGTCCACTCCCCAGGGGTCACCTTCAGGAGGGGAACTCTCCCCACTTCCTCCTGCCAGGATCTTCTGAACAGAGTAGGGGCAAGTCAGGTCTGGCCTGGGCCTCCTGGAAAGACCGGACCCTTCCAGATTCGGGATGGGACTGGCTCAGTCTGACGCCCCCGATGGGCCTCCCACCAACACCTCACTTTCCCAATGGACTCCTGGGCAGAGTTGAGATGCCCTCAAACTAGCCCACTAAGTGGAGGGAGGCAGTGCAGTGTGGTTATCTGGGAGCTGGGTCTGCGAAGGAATGCCCGTTGCTCATTGAAATAAAAGCTGTCCCCCCTCCCCTCTCTAGTTCCCAGCCCCCGACCAAGCTGCACTTCCCCTCCCCTCGCTTTCAGCTGCTCAACCCACAGGCGAGTCCCTCTCCCTTACATCTGCATGCTGACCCAGCTCCCGAACTCTCAGAGACTTTCTGAGAAGACCAAGAAGAAAAACCATCTTTGCATTCGGTTGGGTGTGTGTGTGACCTGGGGGGACCCTCCAAAGCCAGGGAGGGGCGGGGCCCCTCTTGGGGAACACAGTCCTCATTTCGCTGGGAAGTACTGGCAGGTGATGCGTCCTGTAGGGTCACATACCGAGTAGGAGAGCTGTGGGGTCTGAAGCTGGACCAGCCAGGCTCCACAGAAGGGTCTCACGCCAGCACACAGGGAGGACAGGGGCCCTAAGTGGACCACAGGTTCTTAACACGTCATGTGACTAGTGCACATCTCCAGCTCGGGAGGACCTCAGCTCTTTGTACCCCAAGGTCACCTCAGGGACCCTCTCTGAGTATCTCCAGAGCCTTCCCTGGGTCAGCTTAGCTGCCCCGGGCTGTGGCCACACAGCCTCGGGCTGGCCCTGTCCAGCGTTGTCTTCTGTGGGGCGGAGCCTGGGCACAGGCTGAGACAGACGCGGCCCCTTCACCCACACCCCCGACCTCAGGCCACGTGCTGCTGCCAGTGGCGAGCACGTGGTGCGGCCTCAGAAGCCAGCCTAGACCCTGCTGGCATGACCCTAGACAAATCCAGGCTGTCTTCCCTCTCCTAAGAAATCTCTTAATTGCCAGCCTGATGTCGGCCACACTGAGATGCAGGGGGCTCTCCTTCCCTTAATATGCCCTTCAGGATAAGACCATCTTCCTCCCCATGGCTCACCTGCCCTCCTCCACTCACCTGCCAGCCTGATCCCACACTGCCCTCCAGCCTGTGCTGCCCTCCCTGCATCCCTCCTGTGTCAATCAGATTTGGGGAGCAAGAACTCTGGGGTGGGCCCTGTAGCAGGGCTGGGGAGGCCCTGTAACCCCAGTAAATGCTTATCTGTCCTGGCAGCAGTGGGAAGCTGCTGAAGGAGTCAGCCAGGCAGAGGCATAATCAATTTGCTCTCAACAAAACTCCTCCTCCAAGAAGCCCTCCCAGATACCCTAGTTTGAATCAAGGGCTCCTCCTCTGTTTCCGTCCATGTTGCCTCATCTCAGTACTTAACACACCACATTGCAACTGTCTTCCCCAGAGACCGTCAACTCCTTTGGACCCGACTCACTTATTTTTGTGTCTCAGCAGAGTCTGGTGAAAATCACTATTTGCTTAACTTAAGAGAAAGCAATGATGTCCATGTGTCCCAGTCTTCTGGCATAGCCCATGGGCCCATCTCTAGGGTCTTCATTTCGTCCACTGGACATCAGCTCCTTGATGACGTGGCCCAAGGGTTTGCACAGGTCTCTGAGGTGGGTGCAGCCAGGTTCCAGGCAGAAATTCCCCAGCTGCTCATCTGTTTCATTCAGACAAGCGGGAAGAGCGAGCCCAGTTCATCTTACTGAGAACCATTAGCCAGTTATTTAATGGAATCAAATTTAATAAAAGGAGCAGTTCAAGCAATTCTGGTGGATAAATGAGGGTCTGGGCGTGACAGAGATGCTTACAGGACTTTAAAGAGGAAGCACAGTGGTTTAATTTGGGAGAGAGTGAAAAAGTCTGCTGATCAGTGTGTCAGTCAGAGCAGTTCTGGTTCTGAGCCTCTCAGCGGTAGCTCCTACCCAGGGTACAGGGTCGCCCCTCCTGCCTTCACCTCAAGGGGCATTTCACCCCTTCAGGAGTCTCTTGGATCAGGAATGCGTGTCTGAGAGATGTTAGGTGGCCCAGAGCCCCTTCCCAAACAGCGTCCCTTTGAATCACCCATCCTCCGGGCTCTTACAAACTCCTTTCAGACTTCCATTCCTGGGAAGATGGGCTAAGCTTACTCTTCCCGCGTTTTCTCACTAAGTAGAGCAAAAAACCCTAGATAGTACATAAAAAATCCACGTAAGAAGATCTATCCTGAAAGGGGGAGAGGGGAAGGCAAACTGGCTGAGGACCTTGGGGGAGCCCCCTGGAAGTAGCATGTGGCCAGAGGTCATGTGTGGCTGAGTCATTGATGTCTGTCTCATGGTGTCTGACTCTTAAAAAGATGAGTCAGTCAACCAGATTTTTATTCTCCTCTAAGATTTCTAAATTGTTTGACAGTTAAAGCTAAAAACTGACACATGTCTCATATAGTTCTCAATATATGTAGAAGAAATATTTAAGAGAGTAAAGGGATACAGAGGCACAATTTCTACACTTCATATGAAATGATAAAATGTTGACACCAGTAGATGGTAATACATTTTACATAAATATATATATATATATATATATATATATATATATATATATATATATATAAAATGTAATATCCAGAGCAACCACTCAAAAAGCTATGAAAAGCAATATACTCAAAAACACTACAGACAAATCAAAACGGAATTCTAAAAAATGGTCCAGTAACACACTGGAGAAAAATAAATGAAAAACAGGGAGTGATTAGAAGTCAAAATATAAAATGGCGGACTGAATGCTCGAACATATTGGTAACAACATTAAGAGTAAATTGCCTAAATTGTGCTGAACACTGGAATTTGACACAACACTGTAAAATGATTATGAATCAATAAAAAATGTTAAAAAAAAAAGAGTAAATTGCCTAAATTTGCCAATTAAAAAACAGATTTTTGGGGGGGAGGAGGGTATAGCTCAAGTGGTAGAATGCATGCTTAGCATGCATGAGGTCCTGGGCTCAATTCCCAGCACCTCCTCCAAATATAAATAAATAAGCCCAATTACCCCCACCTCATAAAAGAAAAAGAGAAAAAACAAATTTTCAAGGTCAATTTTAAAAACAACTGAGCTAGAGGCTCTCTACAAGAAACTTGCTCCAAGTATTACACAAGTAGGTTGAAATTAAAAAGATAGAAAAATAGATGTCATGCAAACATTAACAAACAGAAAGAAGGAGTGATTATATGCTACATTACAAAGTGATGAAAGAGTCCATCCACAAAGCAGACACAGTAATCATAAATGTCTATACATCGGACAACAGAGTTGCAAAATATATAAAGCAGAAACTGATAAAACTGAAAGAAAAAAATAGACAAATGCACAATTATAGCTGAAGGTTTCAACAGACCTCTCTCAATAATTGATCAAATAGCTAGACAGAAAATCAATAATAGTTTTTTTAAAAATTCAACCATACTATCAAGCAATAAGACCCAACACCAGCAGAATACACATTCTCTTCAAGTGCTCAGATAAGATATACTAAGATAGTCTATACTCTGGGTCAAACCTCAACAAATTTAGAAGAATTTAAATCATACAAAGAGTGTTCTCTGATCACAATGGACTCAACTAAAAATAATGATAGAAAGATAACAGGAAAACTTCCAAACACTAAGAAACTAACAACACTTCTAAATAATTCATTGGTCAGAAAGAAAGTCTGAAGGGAAAGTTAAAAATATATTAACTGAATGAAAAGGAAAACATGCATATCAAAATTTGTAGGACACAGCCAAAGCAGTGCTGAGAGGGCAATTGATAGCACTAAAATGCTTACATTGGAAAAGATGAGAAGTCATAAGTCAATAATCTAATATCCCTCTTGAAGAAACCAGAAGAAAAACATCAAAATAAAGCCAAAGCCAGCAGAAGGAAATAAACAATAAAGATTAGAGCAGAAATCAATGAGATTGAAGACAAAAATAATAGAGAAAAACAGTGAAACAAAAACCTGGTTCTTTGAAAAGACCAATAAAGTTGAGAGACCTCTAACCAGACTGACAAAGGAAAAAAGAAGGAAAACATCAATTACCAGTAACAGAAATGAAACAGTATCACAGATCCTACAGACACGAGAAAGATAATGAGAATGCCACAAACAACTTCACATGTAAAATCCTGATGACTTAGATAAAATGGACAAATTCCTCAACAATTACAAATATCACAACTTACTCAACACAAAAGAATACTATGAATAGCCTTTTCCTGTTAAGTCCTTCCCTTTGAAATAGCCCTTACCTTATTAAAGAAATTGAATTCATAATCTACAAACTCCCAAAAAAGAAATCTCCAGGCTCAGTTCCATGGAAGAAGTCTAGCAAATGCGTAAAGAAAAATCAACACCAATTCTACACAATCCCACCCAGAAAATAGAATGGGAGGAAGCACTTCCTAATTGATTTCATGAAGCCAGCATTACTGTGACATTAAAACCAGATGAAATAAATGCAAAAACATTTTTTTAAAGAAAAGAAAATAAAAAGAAGCTACACACTAGTGTCCCTCATGAAGAAAGATTCAAAAATTCTTACTAAAATATTATCAGGTAGAATTCAGCAAGTTAAAAGGATTATATATTATGATTAAATAGAGTTTATTTAGGGATATAAGGCTGGTTTGATATTCAAAAATCCATCGATGTAATCCATCACATTAACAAGCTAAAGAGGAAGGAATCAATGACCATATTAAGTGATGCAAGAAAAGCATTTGACAGAATTCTACACCAACTCATGACACTCTCAGAATGGAGGAACAGAGGGAAGTTCCTTCAGCTTGATAAAAAAAAATCTACTAAAATACATTTACCAAAAAAACCTACAGCTAATATCACAATGTTGAAAAACAAGATGTTTTCCCACTAAGATGGAGAACATACCTGTGTAACACAGTACTGGAAGCTCCTGCCAGTCTGGTAAGGCAAGAAAAGGAAATAAAAGGCAAGCTTTTCAGAAAGGAAGAAATAAAACTGTCCCCATTTGCAGATGTTATCATGGTCTACGTGGAAAATCTCAAGGGATCTAAAAATTAACTCCTAGAACTAATAAGTGAGTTCGGCGAAGGGGCAGGATAACAAGATCTACACACACAAGTCAATTCCACTCCTATACACTAAAAATGACACCTAGAAAGATAAAATTTAAATATCATACAATTTATAATTGCTCAAAAAATACTTAGGTGAAAATCTAACAATATATGTACAGGTCTCATATTAAAAACACTGCAACACTGAGAGAAATAAAAAAAAGCATCTTAATAAATATAAATACACACTGAGTTCATGAAAACTCAGCATAGTAAAGATGTCAAATCTCCCCAAATTGACCTATAGATTTAATGTAATTCCTAGCAAAAGTCCAGCAAGATTTTTTGTTGATAGAGATAAGATTATTCCACAATTTACACAGAAAGGTAAAGGAAGTAGACTTGCTAGAAACTTTTTTTGAAAGTGAAGACTGCAGTAGGAAGGGTGCTCTGCCACGGTGAAACCTATATACGAACAGAAATCAAGACTCTGTGGTGTTGGCAAAGGGATGAACACGTACATCAATGGAAAGAAAAGATAGCCCAGAAAAATGTCCACACAGGTATGGTCAACTGATACTTTGATGAGGGAGCAAAATCAATTCAATAGAAGAATAGTTTTATCAACCCATGATGCGGGAGCAATTGAGTATCCTTAGGCAAAGAAAGAAAGAGAGTGAGAAAAAGAGGAAGGAAGGAAGGATGGATGGAAGGAAGGAAAAAAGGAAAGGAAAAGAAAAAAATATTACCCAGATCTAAATTCACAAATGAAGATCAGATTTAAATGCAAAATATAAATCTATGTAACTTTCAGGAGAACATGTCAGATAAAATCTTTGCGAATTAGGGCTTGGTGAAAACTCCTCAGACACAATATTAAAAGCATGATCCGTACAAGAAAAAGATCAGTAAATTAGACTTAGTTAAAACTAAGTAACTTGCTCTGTGAGAGGCCCTGTGATGAGGAACAGACAAGCTGGAGACTGAGAGAAACTACCTGCAAAACACATAATTGACAAAGAACTCAAATCCAAAATATATTAAGAACTCTTAAAATTCAACAGCAAAAACAAACAAAACAAAAGACAAGCAATCGAATTAGAAAATGGGTGAAAAATCATAAAGAGAATTCCGACTCTCTCAGGAAATTTCTGCTTGCCTCCCAGGGTCCTTAGCCTCTTCCTTTACCCTCCGCTGACTTTCTGAGAGACCCTGGTGCACGTTTTCTTTTGCTGTATTTGTGGTAACTTGTTACACAGCCAAAGAAAACGAAGACAGCAGGAATTCTTTTTCCCTGGAATCCACACACCACACAATTCTGAAACATCATCTTGGCAGGAATCTAGAGCTGGGGAAAAGCTGTCAGGAAAGATTTTTACAAAGATCTCAGGGACTAAGTGCCAAGGAATAAAGTGATGACTTTGACTTGTAAGATAAAAACGAATTTAATTCTCTTTACCCCGGCCTCTGCCATCTTTTCATTATAAATTAAGGGGAGGAGAAATCTCTCTTCAATAACTCTGGCTCCTTCAGTGAAGAATGTTTTAGGCCCTGGAACATAATTAAAGTGATATTGTATTATAATAATACATAGATTTCAGCGGGTGCTTTCCAACGGAATTAAAACGAAGACAGATGGCCGACATTTTGGTTAGAATTAGAGTCCACAGGAATATTTTGCATGGCAGCTTCTTAAAAAGGAAAATGCAAACCTCTAATAAAATGCTTTGAAATTTCACCAGATATTTTCAATTGCTCTTGTTAGAGCAATATTTTAGCAAAATTTTAAAATATTGATCAGTTGGTGGTTAAGTGGCAAATAATTTATTTAGAATTGTGACAATCATAATCCAAATCCTGGTCCTGAATCTTTTACCATTATGTCAAAAATACATTAGCCTTCCCCAGGAAGTCGTCCTGGGCCTCCCAATGTGAACCCTGAGGATGGAAGTTCAGTTCTAGAGTTTTCTGGTGGGAAATGGACCCCCGGAATCTGGTCAGTAGGATGTCAGGCAAACCCTGAAATGAGGGATGTTCCATGAGAAAAGGGAGATGGAAGCTTCTTGAACATCAGTGTCATAAACGCTGAACAAAAGCTGTGGGGGTGTTTCAGGTTAAAGAAGGCTGAAGAGACACGGTTACCAAACACAGCACCTGCTCCTCCCCACCCCTGGCTCCTTGGCTGAGATGCAATGAAAGCTGCAAAGGGCATTGTTGGGGCCCCTGAAAACATTGGTCTATGATAGATTATGTGAAAACATTTTGTCAACATTAAATTTCCTGAAGTTGATAACTGTCCTGGGACTGTGATTATGTGAGAGATTTTCTTTATGCTGAAGAAACACACATTAATGTACTTAGGGTTTTTTAAAAAAGTGATGGGTACAAGTTAATTGTAAATGGCTCAGAAAAAAAACTCTCTCTATATATGGGAAGATTTGTTTTATATAAATATATCTGTATATTTTCCCTATATATCTCTATATAGATAGATATAGGTTATAGATATAAATATCTCCATTTGCTTTATTATATGAACATATTTAGAGAGGAAGATGGTGAGAGAGAGAACATAAGGCAAATGAGGAAATTTGTTTAAGAAATCAGCAACTCACACGAGCGTGCTTTGTACTATTCCTATTCTTGCAACTTGCAACTTGAAATTACTTAGAAATAAACTGAATGAAGAGTTTGAAAAGTCATGTCAGTTTTGCATGCTGATACCACTTTCCAGTCTCACTGAGAGGCAGTTTGGTGTTAGGGCTAAAAATACAGGCTTTGGGCATCCGGGTAGAGGGTGGGAAACCCCATGAAAAAGATGGCAGGGCCCCTACTCTCCTGCCAGCACCATCCGGTTCCCTGGCCCGGTGGCATTATCTCGCTTTTTAATTCTGAAATGGCTTACTTCTAGAAAAGTGGGAGTTACCCCTAAGATTCTGTTGGTTCCCTGAGCTAACTCCTGATTGGTCCATTTGTAATGCCTCATTTGCCTGGAGCTCACTCCTGGTTGGTTTATTTCTATCACTCCTGATTGGTCCATTTCTACAAAGTTCATTCCTGATTAGTCAACTTTGTTACACCTTATTTACATATGACGTTGCAAAGTATAGACTGGCAGCCTATAAAAGGCCTGTGTAAACCTACACACGGGGTCCAGAGCTTGGAGTGTTAACTCCTCTGGGTCAGCTGGTGTAATAAACCTGAGTTCTCCAATCCTCTGAGTGCTGCTTTGTCTTTCACCTGGATCCAGGTTGCTGTCACAACTGAGCTGTAACACTGAGCTGTAACACACTTTGCTGCAACAGGTGCTTCCATTTGAATCCAAGCATTCTCACTTTTGGGTTACAGCATCTCTGGTAAGCCACTCTGTTGCTCTTTCTCTCAGTTTCCTGATCTGTGAAATGGGCATAATGATGATGATAGTTATCAATAAGCACGTCTACCTTGTGGGCTATTTGTGAGAAATGATCGAGGTCTACACAGAAATGCTGAGAGCAGCACCAAACCAGAATCACCCTCAGGAAGTGGACTTTTATGATGCTTTTCAAGGAATGCACACAATTACTCTATATGCAACAGTAAGGGTGTGGAAAGAGCCAAGATGAATCTAAGGCACAAAAGAAAAAGAAGGAGAAGAGGAGAGGAGAGGAGGAGGGGGAAGAGGGAGGAGGAGGAGGGGGAAGAGGGAGGAGGAGGAGGGGGAAGAGGGAGGAGGAGGGGGAAGAGGGAGGAGGAGGGGGAAGAGGGAGGAGGAGGGGGAAGAGGGAGGAGGAGGGGGAAGAGGGAGGAGGAGGGGGAAGAGGGAGGAGGAGGAGGGGGAGGAGGAGGGGGAGGAGGAAGGGGGATCTTACCTACAAGAAATCAAGTTTCCTAAGCTGTAGTAAATAAAACAGTGTGACATGAACCCAGTGTAAACAGATACAAAAAGCAGCACAGAATAGGAAGCCCATTAACAGTTCAAACACGCGTTAAGCAGGTATAGAATAGAAGAAGCATTGCAAAGCAGGAGACAAAGTAAAGCTTACTAAATAAATGATAGGACAATTAATGTTTCGTAACTAAAATTAGCCCATACACGAAAATAATTTCCAAATAAATTAAAGACCTAGTCATGAAAAATGCAACCACTTTCAAGTTAAAAGAAAAAGAGTTTCTTAGACAAGACAGGAAAACAAAACACACAAAAAGGAAAAGATCAATCTTTGATTATATCACATTCAGAGACTTCTGCAGAGCAAACATAAAAGATAAGTAACACACTGAGAAAAATATTTGCGATGCATGACACAAATAACTAATATCCAGAAAAGACCAATCACCAAGTGAAACTAACAGGAAGTTTACAGAAAAAGAAATCTGTTTGGTAAGTACAGGGGAAATGGTTATTCTCACTAGCCATCAGCAACACAGAGCCTAAAAACTTGGAGGTGATATTTTATAACTCTGACTACCAAAAGAAAAATAAAGAGAGAGAGAAGTCCGACAATTTTGAGGATTACTGAATCTGTAGGGGGACAGACAGTCCAGAGTGCACTGATGGGGAGCAATTCCCATAAGAGAGTTGTACATACAAATGACACAGTAACTCCTCATCCAGGTGTGCCTCCTAGGAATGCGAACAGCTGCATGTGGGTTCTAGGAGGTAGGACTGAGAAGGCTCACTGCAGCTTCCGTGGTCATGCAAAAAGTAAGAAACAACCTAAATTTGGTCAAACTGGAATAGATAATGAAATTATGATGTGGTGTTTCAGCAGAATCACAGAGGTGGTTAAAATGAATATGCTTGATTCATAGGCTCAGAATGAGAAGACACAGATGTTACCCATGCGAGGGTGGTACTCAGGTCAACATTTTAACACCTAGAAAGCAACACAGAAAGTAAGCACAGTCAAAGCAGGGGTGCTGCTTCCTCTGGAGAGGGAGGGAGGAAAACAAGACAGAGGAGGCGAGCCAGCCCCATCTCTGATGCTCTGTTTCTTTGACGGATGTGCTGATTTTTCTATCTCCTTTTATGTACAGGTGTCTTTAAAAAGAACCAAATTTTTAAATGTGTTAACACTCAGGCTGTTGGGTCAATGGACATTGTTACATGGATCTCAGCTTTAAAAATAGTTTCAGATTTGTTATATTCATCCATTTATTTTATTTCTTAGAGTTGACATGTAAATGATAGCACACACTGTTTGTCTTTCTCTGTCTGACTTATTTCACTTAGCATAATACCCTCCACGTCCACCCATATTGTTGCAAATGGCAACATTCTGTTCTTTTAGGGCTAATAGTCCATTGTATATTTATACCACATCTTTAGCCCTTCATCTGTTGTTGGATACACAGGTTATTTCTGTCTTGGTTATTTTGTTTTATTTTTTAAATTGAAGTCTTGTCAGTCTACGATGTTGCATCAATTTCTGGCGTGCAGAACATTAGCCCTCCCCATCTCTTTCCCCTTTGGTAACCATAGTTTGTTTTCTACATGGTTGGTACTACCTTTATACCCAAGTTACAGATGGGAAAACTGAGCACTGGGAGGAAGACTACACATGCTTAACCACTACTATCTCTACTAATAATATCCAAAACACTAACTAGCTATGATACCTTGACCAAGTGATTAAAACCTTGTCCACAAAATGCAGATAATAGGGGGACCTATTTCATAGAGTTGTCATGGGGACTGCATGAGCTAATGTGAAGTGTTTATTTAGCAGAACGTGCAGCGTATCATAAGCACTCAGAAATGTTGGCTGTTACTATTTCTTTTATTACTTGTGAGCCTGAGCACTTTATAGGTTTACTGTCTATTTGCAATTCTTCAATGAATTGTCTGTTCAAATAATTTGCACATTTTTTTCATCAGGTTTCATAAATTTAAACTTTTCCTTCCAGGACAGAGTGGTTTGTGTATTTACATGGGTCAAAAGCAGAATTAAGTGTTAGAACATCTGCCACCTTACCAGGTACACTTTGCATTATCTGTCCTGCATGTCCTTAGTTCTTGCTTGCCAGTTCTTGCCATCCCCTCACTGCCACCGTCATTTGTTACACATGCCCATTTCTGGGTGTAAACTGATAGGCGCCGAGGCTGCTGTCCGTCTGACATACTAGCTCTCTGGGCTTGGTAAAGGCTTCAGAGTCCTGAATCATTTGACCCATGTCCAGGATACAGGCTATCACTCCAGAGACAGAACATTAATTCTAGAGACAGCCTGCTGGCCTCTGAGCCTTGACTCGGTGCAAGTTCTGGGAAAGAGCATCTCTGTGGATACAACAGATGTCCATTGCCTTTTTAAGAAATAACGGTTGATGTTAAAAGGAGATTTTGCAAAGATGCATGACTCTTGCCTTTTCTATCTGTTTCTATGCATATTTCTAACCATCACTCTACCTTGATCTCTATCTGTCTTGGCTTCTTCCTCTCTGCCCTTCTGATCTGATATTTCTTCTGCTATATCTGGCCCTACTTTTCTGTTGGTCTCTGCCTCTCTCCCTCCTTCCTTCTTTTGATCACAGGATTAAAGATGACTTTAAAAATTAAAGATTCTTCTGGGTAACTCCCAGCCTACTTTACTCCATAATAAGATGGATTCACATTAGTGACAGAGAGGCATCTATGCAGCTACATTTTCTCATTTTATGTAATTATTTTGATTTGACTGAATTAAATTTAGCTTAATTTTCACATGATCCTACAAGGTAAGTATTACCATCCTCCCTTTTATTGGCTCAGAAACTGAGACTCAAGGAAGCTTGCTCTGTTTGCCAGCAATGGAGCCATGGCTTGAAGCCAGATTTGTCTAGGTCCCAAGCCCAGAGATCTTTCTGCCACAGGAAACTTCCCATTCTCCAATGGCCCAGAAGCATTTGTAAGTTGCAGCTGGAATGTGACAGACAGGAGTGCTGCTTACTGTCTGGTCAAAGTGAGGAAAGCCATCTGTCCAAAGGGACACACACATGTTTTAGAGACTGAGCCCCGATGAGCTAATGTGCCCCACTATCCCAGTCACCGAAGCACCCCCTGCCACGCAACAGGGACGTACACCCCTCTTCCCGCATGCTTCACTTACCCAGGAGGAGGACAAGGGCTCTCAGCATGCGGATCCCCAAGCGCATGCTGCCTGTCTGCTCCTGGCTCCTTGAAAGGGCGGGCTGAGTGGCCCGCCTCGGTGGGGACAGGAGCCAAGCCTCACGTGACAGATGGGGAAGGAAGCCGCCGCCACAGCCCAACACGGCTCAGTTCCTCTCTGCCCTGTCATCCTTGTCTGTGAAGTGGCAGGAGGGAGCTGGCCCACAATGAGGGTTCATCGTGGTGTGGTGGGGCAGGGGGAAGAGGGATGGGTACTGGTCCTCACTCAACATTATCTCCTGTAATCTTCCTCACTCAGGGCCAAACCCAAGTGGGGCTGGGTGCAGTTCCTTGCCCAAAGACCCCAGCCCGTAAGTCTCAGAAAGGGATGTGGGCAAAGCTTGTCTGCTGGGATGTCTAGCTCCTACAGTGGCCCCCATGGCTTTGTGGGGCGGAGACAGGAAGTGCCCCCGAGCCCACAGCACTGCCCCATCACTGTTTTTGTGACATAGACTCCTTTACGTCTGGGGCAGCCTATGACTCTCTCCTCAGAATAACATTTTTAAATGTCCAGAATAAAGTACATAGGGGTTATAAAAGAAACTAGTTATTTTGAAATACAGTTATCAAAATATTTAAAAAACAGCCTTGTGATACAGAAACACACGTGCTCCTTTACCCACACAGGAAATAGCAAGATTAGCAGCAGGTGAAAATCCTACCACCATCTTGACGTCGTGATGATCATAAACGGTATTTAGCGATATCTCTAGCAACTGGGATATAGATGGAAATGCAGTTCCTACCAGTAATCAGATCATCCATGTGGCAATGGCGCTGTGGTTGGTTGGCTGCACTCACAGTTAGAAGGAAATGCTAAGTTTCCATTAGAGGTTTGAGGGCAGAGCTGTAATATTTCCCAGCCGAAGTTCACAGATCCCAGGTCAAGTGCCCTACCCCGGAGGATGCTGGGTTGTCAACACAGGCTCCAACTGCAGAACTGGGGCCACGTGTTTCCATGGTTCTCCTTGACACCCATTTGACTGTCAAACCATCGACCTCAGTGTGCAAGAAACATCACTTTGTAAAAACAGAAATCAGCTTAATGACAAAGGTTGAGCCCCATCTAAATGAGCTGGAAGAACCAGAACTCTTTGTATCCTTGCACTCCCTCAGCCAAATCCCTAACACAGCTCACTCACTGAGCACTTCCCACCAGGCCCAGCCCTCCCGTAGAATGGGAGTTTATTTGGTCTTCCATCCCAGCCCTACGAGTTAAGTGTTAGCACCACCTTCTTTAGACAGAGGAGAAAGCTACATGGCAGGGGGATGTGGCACCCCTAGGCCCACTCAGCTGGGCATTGAGCCCAGGCCATTAGCTAACAGCCTGTGCCCTTCATACTGTGCTGTGCCCTCCGTGGGTGGGTACCACTTACTCCCGAGGTCCAGGCATCCAGCCAGAGGCCGTTAGGTTGCCCTGGTGGCCACTGACACCCACTGGGCCCCTTCAGAATGGCCATTTTGCTCCTGCGTCTCATGTAGAGGACAGACCTGAATGGAGATGCCTGTTTCTGGGGAAAGTGGTTTGCTACATTTTGGTGTCTTAAGGTTTCATCCTTTTGTTAGCAGATAGAAGGACCCTCCAAATTGGAAAGCCCACCAAATGTGTGGGTCCTTGCCCGCCGACCAAGAAAGAATTCTCAGTAGAGGAAGAGTTTTCAAAAGACCTGCCTTTATGGTTCAGAGAGAGGGAAAGGAAAGAAAACATTTGAGCGGGGAGCCATCAGCTAGGCAGAGACAGATCCAACCTGTGACTGGGCTTCGGGGTCTTTTGCTGGAAGGCTCTGCCAATGTGACCTTCATTCTGGTGGTGCCAGTCATCTACTGTTCGCTCTTTTCTCCCATGGAGCTCAGCCCTAAAATAGGAACTTCAGAGGGGGAAAGAGAACAAAGGAAGAGATACTGGGGGATGCCCTTGGAACTAATGCAGCAGCTGCAGGACAGAAAGTGTCCCACTGTATGGCTATGTCCTTGGAACCAAAGAGCCAGCTGTGGTATGAGAGAAATGTCCTGCCTTTCATCAGCCTGGCACTCTCTCCCCCTTGTTAGAAGCTGGTCAGGGTCAGTAAGCCTGTCTAATCACCTCTCTCACTTTTACCCAGACCCATTTTATTTCATATTAAACACTTTGAGTCAGTCTTCACCGGGAAACATACTCTGTTCTGCTTCTCTCAAAACACATGGGCTTTTCAAATTTTTATCCCACAAGATGGGGACATTTGTAGGAGAAATATTTCACTTGCCCCTAAGTGAGCTGTAAGAAAATGCCAGTGCAGGTGCCACAATCCGTGGGCAGTGGCTGGGGACTGTGGGAAACACACCAGGGGAGCTACGGGCAAGCCCGGAGTGTTCGGGTGCACAAAGAGGTCCCAGGTTGACGTGAAACCACTGATTTTCTAATGTTTGGCAACTACTTTCAAAATGTTTTCACATATGGCAGGTCAAACCAAACAACCGTGTGTATTCTGCTCTAGAATACCTCTCGAGACCTGTTCCAGGGCTCAGACTTTCATATATAAACCTAGGAAGGGAAGTTTCTGCAGCAACTTCTGCTTTTCATCCCACCACAACCTCCTGAGACCAGAAAATGCAGCATCTGCTACCTACTTGTGTGGAGAAGGGGGAAATACAGAAGCTCAAAATGGTCCCATAAGCTAGAATCTGAAAAGATAGCCTGCTATCTAGCCAGTGTACCTGGGTGAGATCGGCTGTCTCAGTGTGGTATGGTGACCCCAGCCAGGATGTGTGCCCCATTCCATGTCCCTGTAATAAATGCCACTTTGGTAACCTGAGGCTGCTCCTTCACAGGCATTGGGATGACTCCCAAGAGACTGGGAGCCTGTGAGGTCGGGGACCAGAGCACCCAGCCTTGTGCCTGATACAGCACAAGGTCTCAATAGCTTGTATTAAATAAAGAAATCAGTTGGCTGACTTAGCTCACACTCAGGCTGAGCCAGCTCAGCCTCCAGGTTTGAGCGAGAAGGTTGTGAACCTTACCTGTGGTTGGGAGGTGACTCTGCCAATCAGAAGAGAAGAAGCCAGATGCTCTGGTATTCTGCAGGCTGCTACCCCTCCCCCAGCACGGTCAAGGTCATAGCTGGGAAGCCTCAGTCCTCCTCTAGCATCTCAGCACCAGCCTCAGAGTGCAGGATTCTTGCTTAATGTGTCTGCAAGTTGGGAGAAACGGTCAAATCCACCACCGTTACAGGAGACTTTTTAAAAAATCAAAGCTAGGGAAAATTTTAAACATAAATTGATGGATAACACTTCAATAGAATGCTGCACCCAACAGATAGAAAATAATCTTCTCAGACATTCATACAATGTTTACAGAAAAATAAAAAACACATCTGGGCCACGAAGTAACTCTCAAAAATTTCAAAAAAGAAGTGACATGTAGATCACATGTCATGCCACAGTGCAACCGAATCAGGTTAACAGTAGCCAAAAAGAGTTTAAATTTCCATCTGTTTGGAAACTTAAAAATGCATTTCTAAGTAACTCTTAAGTCAAAAATGCACTTCTGATTAACTCACAAGTCAACTTATAAGTCAATTACAGTGAAAATTAAAAATAGCTAGAACTGAATGATAATGAAAATGTCTCCTATCAGACTTTGTGGCTTGCAAGTAAAATAACAATTAAACGGAAATTACAGATGTAAATACTTAGAAAAGAAGCACTAAAAAAGAAATGAGCTAAGCAACCACTGAGAAGTGGCAAAAGAATAAAACTTTAAAAAAGCAGGAGAAGAAAATCAATCTGAGAGCAGAAATGAGTGACCAGAAAACAAAGATTCAACAGGGAGGTCAACAAGTCTTAAAGTTTATCTTTAAAGCACTCATAATATGACAAGATTCTCATTGAGTAGATAAGAAAAAGAGAGGCCAAAAATAAAATTAAGAATAAATAGAGGACTTATTTCCAAAACAGAAACAGACTCACAGGCATAGAAAACAAACTTATGGTTACTGGGGTTGGGGGGAAGAGAGTAGAAAGGGGTAAATTGGGAGTTCAAGATTTGCAGATATTAATTACTACATATAAAATAAACAAGTTTCTTCTGTATAACGCAAGGAACTATATTCAGTATCTTGTAGTAACCTATAATGAAAAAGATTATGAAAAGGAACATATGTATGTACATGTATGACTGAAACATTTTGTTGTACACTAGAAATTGACACAACATTGTAAACTGACTATACTTCAATAATAAAAAAAAGGATAAATAGGGGACATATATTTTAATATTAAATAAAAAGAAATACAATTATCTCAATAGATGCAGAAAAATATTTGGTAAAATCTATTACCCATCTCTATCCATGATAAAAAACATCTGATTAAAACTAGGAATGGACAGGAAAGGGACATGGGGAGATGGCGGTCAAGAGGTACAAAGTCTCAGTTATGCAAGATGGAAAGGTTCTGGAGCTCTGATGTACAGCAGTGTGAATATAGTTAACAGTACTGTAGTGTGTGCTTAAAATTTGCTAAGAGGGTAAATTTTAAGTGGATTCAACAGGCACACACACACACACAATGGTAACTATGGGAGGTGCTGGATATGTTCATTAGCTTGACTGGAATTATTTCACAGTGTATACATATATCAAAACACCAAGTTGCACACCTTAAATGTCTCAGAGTTTTATTTGTCAATTATCTTTCAGTGAAGATGAGGGGAAACTCTTGGGTAATGCTAAAGTTACATTGAGAAGGTGAGAAAATATGCTGTAACATCTTTGAAGACAATTTTTAATTCTCTGGTAGAGCTGAATATTTATCACGTGATCCAACCATTCTACTTCTGGAGCTAAAACCAGGGATACTTTTACACCTGTACATTCAGAGACACAGAGATGAATATTCATAGAGCCTGGTTTGTAATAGCAAATAGACCTTGAAAGGACCATAAAATCCATCAATAGGAGAACAGAGAAATAATTCATGATGAATTTTCCAATGGAATATTATGTAACTGTAAATGAATTACAGCAAGAGAGACAACTTGGATAAAACATACACAATGTGTGAAAAGTCAAATTGCAAAAGATGACAAGCAGAATCATGCCATTTTCATAAAACACAGAAACAAGCAAAACCAAACAACAAAAAATCTAGAAAATACAGACATATTTTTCATTGAATAATACTTTAAAAATCATTGGAATGATAAACACAAAATTCAGGAGAGAGAGGGGTAAGGGAAGGAACACACAGGTAGGCAGCAGAGGTAAGGTTCCAGCCGTTTCATTTTGAGCTGGCGCATGGGTATCTGTGTTGTTATTATGTTTCATTAGTAGGAAGATCTTATGCCGAGTTTTTCCCAGGTAAGTCCTGCTTTATATCCATTATCTTTGTGTAATTATAATAGCATCACTTTCACTCCCAAAAGTTTGACAAAGGCCAAAAGATTTGGATTGTAATTACATAATAGGGAAGAACAACTCTGACTTCATCTTAGATCTCTTCCTTTATCTCTAACCCTGTGCTCTATTTTCTGTGCTTTTGTCATGCTGATTCTGCATCTTTTGTAAAGGAATGTTGCCTATAACCTGAAATATACAGAATAGCGCATTCTCAAGACTCTGACCTTTAAGAGTATAACACTTTTTCTTTTGATGGGAGAAGCAAAAAACAAAAACCAAACAACAAACAAAAAACAGTATAACACTTTTTCACTCATATAGAGATAAAAAGTTGCAGAACAGAGAATAATATCTGTCTTGTTAGAGGTTTACAGGAACATCATGACCTGACCTAAGTGAACAGCCGCAAGAACAAAGAATTCCGACGCTAAGAAATTTACAACAAACCACACCCCCTCCCCTTTTTAGGAGACTGAATGTGGCTCACATGGCTCTCTGGGACATTAGTCTTCCATCTTCTGGATCTGCTCACTTTCTGAATAAAGTCGTTATTCCTTGCCCTAACACCCTGTCTCCCGATTTATTGGCCTTTTATGTAGCACGCAAAATGAGTTTGGACTCGATAACAGTTATTTATCTTCTTATTCATAATCCACATATGTTATGTAGAATTTGATATTGGTTAAAGGTCACATATAAAATGTAATTAAAATAACTGTGAATACTAGCATGGTTGTGTTGATAGAAATTGAAATTATCTCAACCATTGTAGTCAGAAGTATCAACAGCTTTAAAAGTTTATACAAGCTTTGCCCATGAATCCCACTCTTAGAAACACAGTTTAAAGCAAGAATTGAACAAATATATATATAAGGCAGATGCATAGCTGAGACATCCTAGAATGCCTAGGATGAAGGATGTATATATAAGGATGCTCACCACACTATTTTTGAAAATTAAAAATCAGAATGATAAGTTAAAGCCAGGGACCAATCTAAATTAGCACATGTCTTTAATGAAACAGTAAAGAGACAGAAGGACATACATCAGCAAATGTGTGCCTTTACCTTCAGCATCTCACTTGAATTTTAATAAGCAAATTGGTGTAGATACCTGTTTCAAAGGAAGGAAAACAGGGAAAAGTTGTAGGCACACATGGTCAGTGGTGCAGCACTCTTGTTCAAAATCTTCTGCAATTAAAGAATGTTGCAACGTTGGAATGCGGTTAGCAGAAGTAATAAGGTAAAGTAAGGATATATGTGCATTTGGGGGCAAGCCACAGGGAATCTTATCACATAAATGTGACCCAATCTTACCATCAATACATATATATGGTATTGTTTTAATATTATTTCCTGATTATAAAAATTATATTTAGCCTTAACATACATATGGCTTAATTTCTTCCCCTATCTCTGTATAGCTATACAGAGTTCTGTTGCTGACCCAAGAATAATATTATAATTCTAAATTTTCCCAAATATGGCCAGGTCACGATAAAAAGTATGAAGTCCATTAAGGTACCGATGCAAAATTCAGTATTAAAGTAATCAATCTTGAAATAATGAAACCACCAAAACCGAAAAGCAACTTTCACTCTCAAGTTTTTTCCAGGGCCCCAGGGAAGCTAAGGAGCTGGGCATCCACTGGTGTGACTTTGGAGAAGCCACGTGCACCATGTTCAACAGACAAAACCTCTGTGGCTCAGGGGATCCTGGCCAAAGAAACCTAGACATGCTTGCTA
Organism: Vicugna pacos; assembly: GCF_048564905.1. Classification (NCBI taxonomy): domain Eukaryota; kingdom Metazoa; phylum Chordata; class Mammalia; order Artiodactyla; family Camelidae; genus Vicugna; species Vicugna pacos. The sequence continues at coordinate 37,845,353 of NC_132997.1, read as the reverse complement.
AAAGCCCAGTTCAAAGGAGCTCTGGGGACAGAGACATCTTTCTCAGGCTGGGCATCCAATGTCATCCATACTTGGCCATCTGAAAGCTGTGTGAGAATTAAGAAAATATGGTGTATGCAGTGTTTCCTTCACTTTTAAAAAGAATTTCATTTTTAGCCCATATTTCTTAGAAGGCAGCAAAAGTTGGCATTTATCAAATTTGAAGACCAGCAAAAATGCAAACCACCCAGATGCCTGTTTCTTAACTTCAGTCTTGAGTAAAGGACTGTCTGTTATCTGGACATCTCAGGTGATTCAAGAAGCTGCTTAGAGAATGCTAGCAAACTTTGGAAGTCTTACCCTCCCCCTTATTTTCTCAGGAGGAATTAAAATCTTTCCTGGCTTCTCTGCCTAGGAAGTAAAACCTTGAGTCACCTACAAATTCTCAATTGACAGATAAGATTCGGCCCTGAAATCACAAGAACTTAGTATAAACAACAATTCCTTTTTGTTAGCAAATGTTATCATATAAATAAATATCCTGAAAATGGAATATCTCTTTCCTTACACAGACCCAAAGATCTAAACACATGGGTAATATTCCTGCCAGGATATTGCTTACAAAACAGTAAGACTTGAGATAAGGAAGAAGCCAAAGATTTTGGAGGGAGAAACAGTGTTGGGGATGAGCTGGGCTTTTAAAAAAATTCTTTTAGCTCTCTATTTATGTATATACATTTTCTGTATGCCTATTGAACTTCAATAAAAACTTAAATTTGTAAATAGAGTAACTATAAGACAAATATACTGATTTTTTTTAAATTCTGCAATATGTAGTTCATATGTTGTTAAACAAAGACATTATTTCAGAAAGAAATTCATAAAGTTGAAAATAAGAAACAAAAAATACAGCAGACTTGGAGGAAGGAGGTGGAAAGGGACAAATCGGGAGTTCAAGATTTGCAGATACTATTATATATAAAATAGAAAAACAACAAGTTCATACTGTATTGCACAGGGAACTATATTCATTATCTTGTAGTAATTAATAGTGAAAAAGAATATGAAAATATGAATGTATGTATGTTGCCGTATGACTGAAGCATTATGCTGTACACCAGAAATTGACACAACATTGTAAACTGACTATACTTCAATAAAATATATATTTTAAAAAATACAGCAGACAAATACAAAAAAACAGGGTAGTGATTTTAATATTGCATGAAATAGAATTTAAGGTGCCAAATAACATGAGGGGAAAGATGGAAGTTATACATAGGGGTAAGAAGAAAGAAAGAAAATGTAATAATCATGATGTAGGCACCAAAAAATATAATCTCAAAATATATAAGGGAACAGCTAAAGAATTACAGAGAGAAATAAACAATTATAGTTGGAGACTGCCATACATCTATTTTAGAAACTGGAATATCAAGTAGACAAAAATAAGCAAGAAGTAAACAGTTTGAATAACATGTAAATAAGCTCATACTAACACACTTACAGTCAACAAAGAAAGAATATGAATTTTGTAGCTCATTTCCTCTCACATCTCATTGGCCAAAATTAATCACATGACCAGACTTAACTTCAAAGAGGCTGGGAAATAAAGTCTTTCATTTATGTGCCCTGCATAAAATTGAAGGATTTATTGTTAAGGTAGAAAGGGAGAAAAACCCACACAATACCAATGATTAATAAAACACTGATTCTCTACAAGTACTAATGAAGTAGACCTCTAGCAAGATTTACCTAAGGGTTAAAGAGAAATAACACAAAAATAAATAAGATACTATGATATAATTGAGAGTTTTTAAAATGTTATAAAGATCTGCATGAGCAAATTAAAAACCTCAAAGAATGAACAAAAATTGGCAAAAATATAAAATGCCAAAATTGGCACCCAAAAAATAGACAAATTAAAGATACCAATAGCCATCCAAAAATTGAAAAGGTAATCAAAGACATTCCATCTTTAAGGAGCCCGTGTTTACATGATCTTATAAGTGAATTCTGCCAAATTCAATGGAAACAAATAATTCTTTCATCAATATTTACAGAAAATAATTGAGTAAAATCTGTCCTACTCATTTCAAGAAAAACTCATACTACTCATGCCAAAACCAGATAAGGGCAATATAAAAATGACATCCACATGTGAATATAGATGTAGAATTTCTACATGAAGTGTTAACAAATCATGTCAACTGTTTACTTTTAAAACAACCGATAAACTGTGACCAAATAGGGTTTATCCAAGGAATTCAAGAATGGCTTAAAATCAGAAAAATCTTGCTGTGGAATCACTCTATTTGTGGATCAGAGGAGAAAAATTACATGATCATCTGAATAGATACAAAAAATACATTTAATAAAGTCCAATCCCTGGTTATGATTTTTAAAAACAAACAAAAAGAGTGATTTGTATTGAAGTGGAAGAAGCAAAACTCTTATTACTTCTAAATGAAATGACTATCCGAATAGACACCTTGACAGAAGATAAAGTTGTGAAAATTAAAAAAGGAAGGGAGGCAGTAATAGCTCAGTGGTAGAGTGTATGCTTAGCATGTGTGAGGTCCTGGGTTCAATCCCCCCAGTACCTTCATTAAAGGGGAAAAAGAAGAGAAACTAAGCCAGGTACTTGATTACAAGGCAACTGCAAAAAAACAATAGCTTTCATTTCAGATATTAAGATATGATTCACAATGGTAACATAAATTGTAGGTTATCTAGAAATCCACTTAATGAAGAACGCACAAATCATTTTTGGAGACGTGTATCTCCGACAAAATACTTTAAAGACCAAATAAATACAAAGAACACTATGCTTATATACGGAACAAGTTAACATTACAAAGATTATAGATGCCTGCAAATTAATATATACATTTAATATAATGACAAAAATTCCAAGCGAACTTTTAGGAGCTTCTCATACTGATTTAAAAAGTTATATGAAGAAATAAAAGACCAAGAATGGCTGAGAGGATTTTGAAAAAAGGAGAAAATGAGGGCAGGGCAGGGATGAGGTTTTCTGATGGAGGGGAACTTGCCCTAATAGATATTAATACTTACTAAGTGACAGTGAGAATAATGAAAAGATAATGATGAAGATGATGATGATGATGATTCCTTTATACAATCAAATAACTTTTTCATCACTCTTCATTCCTTACTGCATCTCTTAACTTCCATCTGGGATCATTTTTCTTCAGCTAAAAGTACACCCTCTGTATATTTTTCAGTGTGGGTCTACTGGTGACAAATGTTGGTTTTTTTCCCCCCTGAAAAAGCATTCATTTCACTTTCATTTATATAGGATATTTTTTGCTGGATATTGCTGGAGTTTAAGGTAAGTAATAATTTTTCTGAACCATTTAAAATATTATTGACTTCTATTATTTTTGTTTAAAAGTCAAGTACCAATAACAGAAGACCCAGATTTTATTTAGTCTTAAGCTTATAAAATTCAGGAGCACTTATTTTAAAAAGAATACAAAATTAGGTTCAGTAATGAATATTTATTTAGAATGACAAAAGAAATAACTGAAAATTATAAATTTATAAAAGCTAAAAATACTACAAACTTAAAAACTCTAGAAAAACAAAATATTTTTAATTAACTTTTTTCCTCCAATTTTCTGCTATATATCTTTTGATATCTCTTCATCTGACAATTCTTTTAAGAGATAAGGGAGAGTCTCCTCTAGCACTTTATTTGAGATTTTTTTCCTTACTAATGATTACAAAAAATTCTTTAGCATCATTCTTTTGATAATGCAGTAAAAAAAAGTTAATAATTATTGTCAAAATTGGGAAAATTCACATCAGGTTTATTCCATACGCAAGCTATAAGATTTGGAAGAATATTCTATAGATTAGCTACTGGCTTCTGTATATTTCTGAACTTTTTTTTTTTTTTGCTTGCTTGCTTATTTTTCTCTCCTGCCCACATACTTCCAGTACAGTGGCCATAAAAACATGCTTATACTAAGATGTAACCTTTAACCCTATACTTTCATGTCACGGCAAGACCTCATAATAGGCAGTAGAGAGTATTACTAAAAACTGTGTCTCTACCATAATGATGTATGTGAAAGTGACCAAGAATCACATAATCATATCCTATTAAACCAAACCAGACTCAACTTCTCTATGGCCTGATTTCCCCCAAATCCTCAAAATATTCTGACACCATCCATCATAGTGGCTAACATATAGAAGGAAATTGGGGTTTGAAAAGAGCAGTCTTAATCAATTAAAGTTAAAATGGCTTACTTGCATGTTTTATTAAGAAAAAAAAAAGCTATGAGCATGTAAACAGATGTCTCAGAAGGACCCCAAGCAAGTGAGGAATCCTGGTGTTTAAGCTTCACTGGTGTCACAGAAATCCATCTCTGTCAGTCTATCTTTTAAAATATATATATATATACACATATATATAATATGAATATATATATTTACATATGTATTTATTTATATATATTTTAAAATATATTTATATATTTATTTATATATATTACTTAAATATATTATTTATATGTATTTATTTATATATTTATATATTTATTTATTTAATGGAGGTACTGGGGATTGAACCCAGGACCTCATGCATGCTAAGCACACACTCTACCACTGAGCCATACCCTCCTCCCTCTGGCAGTCTATCTTATTGTTGTTCTTTGGAAGATACGTTTTCTTCTTTTTCTCACTGCTTATAAGCTTTTCCTTTATCTTTCATTTTTACCAATCTTGATGTGTCTAAGTGTAGTTTCTTTTGACTTATCCTGCTTAGAGTTTTTAAGACTCCTTAAATACATGATTTGATGTGTTTTATTAGTTTTAGAAAATCCTCAACCATTACCTCTTCAAATACTTTTTCTGTTTTATTCTCTCTATCCTCTCCTTCTGGTATTCTACACGTGTGGTAGATTTTCTCACTGTATTCCTTATGTCTGTTATAATATCATCTGTGTTTTTACCCTTTTGTTTTCCCATGTGTCGGTATAGATATTTTCTTCTAAACTATCTTCCAGTTCACTAATTCTCTCTTCAGCTGCATGTAATCTGATGTTTACCCATCTTTTGTGTTAATTTTGATTATTGTAATTTCCAGTTCTGGAATTTTCATTTGATACTTTTTTATTCTTTCCAAATCTCTGCCATAGTCACAGTCTCATCTTTTATTTCTTTGAACAGGATAAGTATAGTTCTTTCAAAGTGTATATTCTGATAGGTCTATTTCCTGAATCAAATATGTATCTGTTTCTGTTCTCTATTGTTTCTCTTTTTTTTTCCTTCCAGTGTGTTTTATTATCTTTTCATATGCCTGGTTTTATTATTGAGTCTCTAATATTATGTATGAAAAATTAGAGAAATAAAATAATATTAAGCCTAGGATGATTTTATATTCCTCCAAATAGATTTATGTTGCTTTTGACAGTCTTCTAGGTTTCACTAGCAAAAACTGCAACACTAAAGACAATGCCAGAGATTAAAATGAACTAAAGCTGAACTTCAATCCCTTTGAAGGCCAGTTTATTTCTGGTTCACCATTTCTCCTAAGGACTAGCCCCTCAGCATCCTGATCCAAAGCTGGGAGGGTTTCCAGGGTTCCCCTTCCTTAGCAGATTCTAAGTCTATCCCCTCAAACTACTGACAACTCACCTCACTTCTCAGCCTCTCATCACCTCTTCTGGGATTGAAAAATGCCTGTGGGAGAAAGTGTTCAAGTTCCAGGCTCATTTGGAGTGTCTTATCCTAGATCTTGTTCTTACATTTTTTCACAGCCTGTTAGCTCTCTGACAACTTTACACAGATGTTTTTAAAAATATATTTGTATAGCTTTTCCAGTTATTCTTAATAAGAAGAAAGATCCAAGTTACTGAGTCTATATTCCTGGAAGTCCGTGTCCTCCAAAGCCCAACTTGTAATACAAGACAATGCTTGTTTCCTTGGAGGCACTGTCAAAGCTCTCTATTCACAGAAATTAAAGACTTTAAGGAGATGGATTTCATGAAATTACTAATCAGCTGCTTCAGACTCAAAGGGTCTGGTTATTAATATTAGCATGGATGGATCAAGTTATTGAGCCCTTTTAAAACAGAAATTCAGGCCACCATCCCTATGAAAACTTCTGGTAGCAGGAAAATAAGCTGAGATCCTCAAAGTCAAACATAACTTGAAGAACGTCCCCCACACCAAGTTCATCATTTAAGGCTTTGCAACCTTCTGCTCCCAAGAGATCCCAGATTCTGAGTATCTCTCTGCTAGGTGGATCTAGTGTCAGTCTTTACTCACCTGATCCCAGCCTTTCTTGCATAAGAAATCTCAGTCCATATCTCCCACTCCTTGATTCCCTCTCCCGTCTATCTGTTGCAGCTCAGGATATATACATTTAATTAATTCAGCTTTACCTCCAACCTGTAAATAGTGGGAGAAGTGTCAGCTTCATATGGTGGATAAATAACAAGGGTTTTCCCAGGAGACTCTGTCCTGGTGAAAGAGGGTAACTGTAATTTTCAGCTGTGAGTAATTGTACATAATATAATCCTAAATGATTTTTCTTCTGTAATTTCATTAGAGTTTAGAAATTTAATTAGATTTTGAATCACTCTGAAATAAAGTAGCAAAACACCGAGAGACTGAGAGCGGTGGTTATTTTGTCCTTTGAGGCCACATTCTTGGTCTCAAATTGGCATGTCTTCATTAGGAGGAAGTTTTCAGAACTTCTTGATATATTATTGTCTTTCAGAATGGACTCTAAATAGGTCTTTGGAGAGCATTAGAAGAGTACACAATTATTATGCACACTCTTCTTGAGGTTTAAGATCATCTGCCTTGCATATACTTAATAAAAATATGTCTCTAAAGTTGTTCGAGAAACTGTGGAGATAGGAAAGATGTTCCTTGAATGCCCCAATGCTGTTCCTGGATTATTAGCAACTACCTGTACATTATGATGCAGTGAGGGGCTGTTTGCTTAACTTTAATGATTATGTAAGGTTTATGGTTATTTTTATTGCTACAACATACGAACTGTCATGGTGGCTGTAATTAGAGGCAAGCTGAAGTGTTACTGTTACGGTCCTGTGGGACTGGGGAGAAACTACTTCCTTCTTATCAACTTTGCCTCTGTGCAAGAGTTGGGGGAAAAAAAATCAGACTAAATGAACAATTCCTACCTCAAAATAGGCAATGACACAGAAAAACCGAAAAGAACATTAAGACTCCAGGCCAACAGCTGGCACCTAACGAAGCTGCAAGGAAACAAACTTTGCCCGATATATCCTAATTTGTTTGATTCTCTGAAAGGCTGTTGCCCACGTGTTTCCCCCAAAGGCCATCCAAAGAGCACGGTGTTGATGGAAATGCTCTAAGGGGCATTCATTCATTCATCTCTGTTGCCTCTACCCACATACCCTCTCTGCACCCCAGGCTGAGGACTGAGAAACCCAGGATGTGCTAAGATATATAGAGGAAACAGCCTGGAGGCTCTGGGAGCCCAAGAGAGAGTCCCTGGACTGCAGAGAAAAAATTCAGAAGTACCAGGAGATAAAATGAATTAGACAATTTGACTCCATGGTCAGTTAATCGAAGGTAGGATGGTTTGAGTAGGAAGCTGAAAACCCAGCTAAGGACTTGAGAGCTGAGAGTTCTGTGGCATGAATACAAGGGTCCAAGAGGCACTGAGAAGGAGGTGAGAGGAGAGGGAATCTGGGCAAAGGAGAAGCATTGGGGGAGCTCCCTGGGCCCGGTGGGAGCAGAGCTGCAGATGTTTCCACAAGGGCTGCCCAGCTCTGTGCTGGACTCTGGGCAGTTGCAGACCCAGGAAAGCATGGCGCCCGGGTCCACTCCCACCCCCACTCCCACTAATCATGCTGGTCCATTGTCTGCCATCTCATCTGCACTGAATTCTCTGAGCAACAGGGATATGTCAGATTCATTTCCATTTCCAGTGGGGATCTTTTCCAAGGAAATAACCTCAAAGATGGAAAATAGCCCCATGCACAAATACGCCTATAATAGTGAAAAACTAGAAATAATTCAGATGTTCAAAGAGGAACACACCAATCAAGACACACACTTGATGGGACACAGTGCAACCAATAACAATAAATTTTTACAAAGGAATAACATGGAGAAGCCTATTTGAGGAGAAAACAGTATACAATATTTGTTTACACAGCATGATCACAAAAATGCATGGGGAAAAAGACCATAATGAAACACTATGACAAAAATAGCAGTGTTTGGGCGATTAACCTATGGGAAAATCAGTGTCTCCTCCTCTCACTTTTTCTGTATTTTTCAAACTTTTATTGATGCCACATCAGTGGTCTCACTTCTAAAAGAGCCCCTCACCCAGTTCATCCCAGTCGTCACCAAACACCTGCCAATCACAGCCCAACTGGCAAGTGGGCTTTGCCGTGAGAGATTCTCAGGAGATTTTTCCAGTGAGATTTTCATTAAGGAACCATCTCCTGTGTTCAGCCCCCTGGTGACTTCTGCTTACCAAAACCTAAATCCAAGTGTGTTGAAAACATACAGTAACTCTAAGTCACAGAGCTAAGCTAAGCTTTATGTATTTTTCCCTTGCTTTCAAGATTTCATTCCACTTTATTTCATGCAAGTCACCAAGGTGTCATTTATGTCAATCTTCTGCCTTAGGTCTCAACTGGGACAATTATCTGCTGTTTTTCTGCATCCTTCTGTCATTTCCACTGGAATTTAGTGTTCTCATCACATCCTGTTAAGAGCTTTGCCTGCTTCAGAGCAGTTGGGAAGAGCTTTCTCCAGTGTCAAGCATCATCTTCTAGCTCAGCTTTTGTGGTTCTGGGGGCAGCGTTATCCTTTGCTCTCTTCGGAGCATCCATCTCGCGGATTACCTGAGTTTAAGCCATGGGACCTCTTCTCCGTCCATTCTCTCTGGGAAGAGCCGAGGGACAGGTGCAGACAGTGGCAGGGGAGCCGCCACAAGGAATATGATCTTGAGCCAATCATGTGCTTTAATTAAAGTTGGGGGTTGGGGGGATACTCGGAGTGCATGCAGAGCCCATGATCAAAAATAGGCAGCAGGAAAACGTGAGCAGTGTTGGGCTGGAGAAGCCCCACTCTCAAAACATGGAGGAAGCTGAGCTGTGTCTTAAGCATCTGGGGGTGAGGCCATGGAGGTTCAGGCCATTCTTGTGGCCCAGACAGGGACCCCGAGCTTTGGAACCAGAAGGTGCTGGCTTTGAGCCCTGGCTCCATCTCTTACTGGCTGTGTCTAGGAACTGGATGGTGGTCCCACAAGATTGTCATACAGCTGAGAGAGGTGGTTAGACAGGCTTACTGACCCTGCCTGCTTAACAACAAGGGAAAGGAAATCCCCAGCTGGAGCCAGCTGCGTGGGTCCCAGTGTCCAGTCCCCACTTACATGCAGTGACACTGAGGCAAGTCACGTGATCTCCCTGGGCCACAGTTTCTTCATCTGTCAGATCAGGATGATGCTCATAGTAAGATCTACCCGGCGCTGAGTGAGCTGACACATAAAGCCATTCAGGACCATGTCTGCCACACGCCTGTACTCACTCCTCAGGAGACCCAGCCTGGCATCTGGCACAGAAAGGAACACCTTACACTGACTCTCCCTGACCTCAGTCCTCCCCGACTTCCCAGCCACCTCAGAAGCAGGCACATTGGTGTGCCTGTCCTCCTGGTTTTGTTGCAGGAAAATGGGGCACGAGAGGCTGGGAATATCCCAGGTGTCGGACGAGTCCCCGGGATCTGCCCCACCCAGTGAGGGTCCTTGGCTCCATGCAAGAAAGAATTCAAGAGCGAGCCACAGGAGAGTGAAAGCAAGTTTATTTAGGGAGATACACACCCCATAGACAGAATGTTGTCCATCTGAGAAGGGAGAGTGGCTCGAGGTGTCGGGGAGGTTAGTTTTTATGGGCTGGGTAACTTCATATGCTAACAAGTGGGAGGGTTATTCCAACTGCTTGCAGGAAGGAGTGGGGATTTCCAGGAATTGGAACCACCCACTTTTTGGCCTTTTATAATCAGCCTCGGAACTGTCATGGCACCTGTGGGTGTGTTATTTAACAGCTGATGTATTACAACAAGCTTATAATGAGGCTCAAGGGCTACCTGAAGTCGAATCTTCCACCATCTTGGGCCTAGTTGGTTCTAACCAGTATTTGCCATATCCTCAATGGCTGTGTCATTCTTTTATTGGTTGTGCCCTGCCCCTTTCCCTTCTGTCTCAGTTTCTTCTAGCTCCTAGTCCAGCCATTCCTGGGTTGGGCCCACTCCTGTGCTGCCACTTTCCGAAGCTGGGCATCCCCAGCTCCCTGGTGGCCCACCTGCAGCTGCTTAGCTTAGCTCTCATCTCTATCCCACCTACACCCCTCAATGGACAGAAACAGGGGACACCCAGCAGTGGGACTGGCTCAGCCTTGCCACCAATAGCCATCTCTCTAGACACAAATGGCCAACTGCTGGTGACAAAGACACCCTGGGGCCCAGCTACTCCACTTTCTCCCTCACCTGCTCTGGGGGAGTTGGGGGAAGTGCCCTGCAGTCACAACAGCAAGAGAGGCTTGCAGCTGGCTCTCTGTGGCCACCCCACACCCCCAGGCTGCACGGAGCAGAGTTCCTCACAGAGCTGAACACGGCCTCCATCTCATCCATCTTTGCTCCTAATGTCTGCACAGTGCACACTCGGGGCTCCAGCTCACATGCAGATGCTGAGCTGGGTAGGGAGGTGGAATTCCAGAATTAGAGACAGACCTTCCCTCAAAGAGGAGCCACCACGATGCCCCAGTCCTTCCTGGGAGAACTGCTGTATTGGAAGTGCACATCCTGGAAGAATTTACCTCTCCAGCCTCTGTCTTCCCCCCAAGGCTTTCAGAGGAACAGACAGAATTCTCCATCCCTCAGGGCCTGGGTGCTGCTGCTTCTCAGAAGCATCATTTACAGTAGCAGCTACTGTACATGCATTGAGCAAAGACCCTGGGCCCAGCCATCCCTCTTCCAGATAAGGATATGCCTCTCAGAACACTGAGTGGTTCGCCCAGTGTCAAACAAGACTGGAACTTGGTCTGTTGATTCCCAAACTCATGCTCTTCTCATGAGAAAATCCCCAATGCTGCTCCAGGCTAGCTCAGAGCTCATTTATGAAGTCAGATCTAGGAATGTAAAGAGCCTTTCAGCCCCATGTGTCCATCTGTATGCTGTGGCTGGGACAGGGAGTGGCCCTTAGGCTCTGCTCACTGCTGTTGGCCACCTCATCCTTCAACTGGATGACAGAAGAACAAAGTGATTCCCTTCCAAACTTTGCAAGCACACCCCTCACATGAGACTTCTCCCTTCCTGGCCCGTGAAAACCCTGGATTTGCCTACTATGGTGGTCACCCCTCCTCCTGCTGTAGAAAACCTAGGAAAGAAATTCTCTTCCAGTGTTCTGGATTGGAAATGGCATCCTCTGGTGCATTGTGGGGTTCTTTCCTCTGGGGAAGCATTGATGTAAAGGCCCTCTGTTGGGGCAGTGAGACATTTTTTAAAAACCTGTGTGGAAACTAGAAAAGACATCGTTTGGCCACTGCCACCAACTGGTACTATTTGGGAGACAGTAAAGATACTGGGGGCACCTCCTCACATCCTCTGCTTAGCTCTTATGCAAGAAAAGTCTCCTCTCTTCTGCTTGGCCAGAGCACAAGGGCCAGGCCCTCAGTGATGGAGACTACCCTGAAGAGGGTGGGGCAGTACTGGGAAATACAACTCTTACAGCAATTCCTCTGATCACCCATGCACCCCACAGGGCCTGAAGCCATTCACCTGCAGCATGAGTCTTGTGTTAGGAGTTTTCAGTGTGGACTTTGCCTTGCCTCTGTGAATCTTAATTGTGAACAGGGAGGGGAGTAATCGCTTATTTTATTTAGCATAATTTAGCCATATAATTGTCTCAGCTGTCATGTTACCCAATGGCCTTTGAGTCAGGTCTGCAGAAACTGCTTTCCATTTCAAAGACAGCCTGGAAGGTCTGGAGTCAGCCGCTGCAGTTTAGTCACCTTCTGACTGACCTGCTGTTGAGAATTGAGACCTAAGCTCAATTCTCAACAAGAGCAGCTGTTTGGCACAGCCTCACACCCTTCCTGAGAATCAATTTTCCCCATTAAGAAGGAAATTGACAACAGTTCTAGGAAAGACTTAATATAAGCCTCTGCTTCAAATGATTTTATGTGATCATATTCTTTTTCAAAATGTACAAAATTATACCAAAGGAAAAAAGATGTGCAACTGTACATTCCTCTATATAAAGAGCTTACAGCTTGGGTCAACTTTTATTGCTTTGAGCCAAAAGCCCATGATGGGATTTAGACTAAAGAGCCAATAAGCTATGCTCTTCAGAGTGCCTCGGGGTTACAGGGATCAAATGATTTGGGGAGCACAACTTGAAAGGTATTTAGCATTTCAAAGGCAGTTCATGAAAGGAATCATCATAGTGTTCACCATATGGATTTATCTGGACTGTCTAAAGTCGCTTTAGCTCTGCTTTTTTGCAGTGCTACAGCACAAAACGAGTGGCTTCAGAAATTATGCATCTGACGGAGTCAGCAGTTAGAAACCAGCCTTCTGGAGGGTTGATTTCTGTGAGTGCTGGTTAGAACAATGGGGGTTCTTGGTGTGACTCCAGAATATAGACAGTGTGTGAATCCCACTACTACAGGGTGGAGGTAAGGTCCCAAGCTGGGTAGCGTTTGGGAAAAGCTCTTGATCATTTAAGTGCGTTCCATCTTTTACCTGCGTGAGCATTTCCTGCTATGATGTGGTTTCCCCTATGTCACCACGCCTTGAATGCCTTCTTCTAAATCGCCCCAAGCCTGTTTAACCCCAAACACCTGATGTCCGTGAAAACCTTTCCAGGTGAGGATGCACAGACTGATCAGGCAGGAAGGGACCTAAGAGAATGCTTGAGTCCACTCACCTGGAGTAGGTGAGGCCTGGGGACAGGTAAGGATCTGCTCATGTCACACCTTTGGCCAGTGGCCTGGCTCAGGACTCCCTTAGCCCCATATCTTATCAACCCCATGTCTGGGTGATGTCCTCTGCTTCTCTTTAAAGGAGGCAAATTCCAAAAATGAATTTGATTTGGGAAAAAGCTCATGCTCACCTGGGGTTAAGTTCAGAATATGAGATGAGCAATCTTGGGTGAAAGGTGATGTGGTTAAATGAGTCTTTCCTATGACCTCCTTAGGATCAGCCTGTTCCCCCAACTTCATCACCTAAAGGCCATACTCAAGCTTTAATGTATCTGAAATGACCAACACACAGGGTTCTCAGTTTTGCCCCTCAACCCCCTGCAAGGATCTGCCTTGTTGCTAGGTACTGTCTCTTCTCTTTCTCCCTTCCATGTATAGTCCCAACCCCACATTCTGTTCATTTGCTCTCCCCCAAAACTGCAAGCTTAAAGAGAGAGAAAAGATTGATTGGCTTTTCTCTTACACACAGACACTCGTTGGCCGCATCTGTGCTCTCTCATCTCCTTCCGCCAGAGGTAGCGAATATCTAATTCCCAGAGACACAAACCAACAATTTGAGAACTGAAACTGAGCTTTGCTTCAGCTCTTAAATCAAATACAAGCTGAGCTCATGGAAAGAGGGCACTAAAATGAAGTCAAACAGCCCCGCCTGGAATCCCGGTATGGTCAGCATCTCCTGGTGAACCAAGAGCAGGAAGGGTCAGAGGATGGGAGGGAGTGGAGAGGAAGGTCTGCTGAGCTCTTACTGAGTGCCATGCACTGCTCAGCACCTTCACAAGCTCCCTCTCTGTGAGATGCCATAAGTGTCTTGCTTCACATCGACTTGGCCACCTCCACTTCCAGCCACATCCTGTGGACAGTTCCAACCACGCATCCCAACACCAGCCTGAGCCTCGGGTCTCTTTGCTTCTGCTTCTGAGCTTTCTTTGAAGACATGGCATCCCACTCAGCTCATAAATAATCTGAAATATGAGGGAGATACTGCTACTCAATGAGGGATGGGAGCACACATGCTCCAACAACTTCTTGAGCTTTAAACAGACAATTCTTGCTGGGTAGAGGTTCACGCAGAGTTCGGCCTCTGCTGTCTCTAGAATCATTTTGCTGTGTGCATTTCACAAGCTTTTCCCAGTCTCACCCTCCTCACTCCCTCATTCCTGCCCCTTGGCCTCACCTCCCAAATGAGTTCTTTGTACCCAAGGATTTGTCTCAGGTTCTGCTTAGGTGGAAAACACAAACAAAAGCAACTCAAACAACAAAATGAAGGACTTTGTCATTTATATTCTTAGCTGCCTTCTTGCTAAAGTGAATGCTATTTAATAAAAGGCCACTTTGCTTGCTGAGCCCCCAAATGACTTGGATATGGGTCTGGGGAGGAGGATCTGGAGTTCCTGTGTTATCTGATGTAGACGGGAGGAGGGAGTTGCAGCAGCAAAAGGGGAGTGAGAAACCATTGGGGACCCTTGAGGGACAGGCCAACAATGGAAGGATCTGGAGGGAACTTCTGAAAAACTGATCAGTAAGTGATTTCAGTTGTCTACATGGTGATGTTCTGTGTGAGTCCTCCCCGACCTGTCTCAACGATGTGTGTATGAGTGGGTTCTCTGGGCTCGGTTCAGGGATGTCGCACTCCTGCATCACTGCTACATCCCAAGGAGGTCAGGGACTCCAAGCAAAGTGGTCAAGAAGATGCAAGGCCACGGAAGGTGGAATCAGGAACTGTGCAAGGCTTTCTTGGTGGGTAGGATTAGGGAATGAGCCATTCTGCCCAGAGCTTCCCCGCTTGGCCCAGCTGAAGTCCTTCTAATTGTGCTGGGAGGCACATATTGAAGATACCTGGGGTGGACTGGAGAGAGCTGGGAGGGTCTGTCGAGGTTAACACAAAGGAGAACCAGAATCCAAACCTGAGCATGTCTGTCTCCAAAACCTGTGTCTCTCACAGTCCCTGATGGACCAAGGGAAAAGCACTATTGATAAAGTCAGCAAAAGGGTTACCCTGAGGTGAGCGTCTGTTTCCTGGGTGTTCACCAGCCCGTGACCCTGAAGGCAGGGACAAGCTCTGGCACATGATAAACACAACAAGTAACAACTATAGAGAGCTTTGCTTCATATGACATTCTGATGACTTTTTTTAGTGTTCACTAATTTGCTTCTTCAAGGGAAAAAGAAAATAGACACTATATCAGAAGGGCAGCTGCCCTGGAATGAAGCCTTATTTCTATGCTCTATTTCCAAGCATGGCTGCTAACAATTTGGCCACTTTGAGGGGTTCTTCATAGTTCCTGAAATAGCTCTAGGTGTCTCTTCTATTAATGGCTGGGTGGAAAAATGAGAGTTGTAGTGTCTGGTAAACATAGAAACGAAGCCAAAGGGCTGTTGAGACTCTGTTAGTGTGGAGACAGTGAACAGCTCACACCTCTGGTCCCATGATCTCATTTGGACACAACAGAATCCTCCTTCCTTGGAACTGTGTCACCAACACGCCTGACAAGCTGGCTTAGTGGCCTGGCTCTCTGCACATCCTGCACACATATGCTGCTGGGTACAGACCACTCTGCTGGACTAGGAGACCCCAGGGATGCTTCACCTTGAAACTTTGCCACTCAGATTCCCTGTATTGGGTCATTGTCTGTCACTATACGAGGTCACCAGCCCCAAGACAGTGTGAACCCCAAAGGGAGAGACAAGTTCTTACACATAAGAAACACAGTAAGTAACAACTATATAAAGCTTTATTCCAGACACTGTCCCAATAATTTTTTTTTTTGGTATTAGCTACTTTGCTTCTTCAAGGGGAAAAAAAAAAAAACATGATGATGTAGTGCGACTCTGAGCTGGCACTATTTGTGCCCTCTGTTTTACAGATGAGATATGGAGAGATAGAGAGGTTACCTTTCTAAGGTCACTCAGTGGGGGACGGAGTGGCAGAGCTGAGATGTAAACCCATGAGATCTGATCTGGAAGCTGGATCATAACTGCTGTTCTAGACTATCTCTAAAAAGGGGGTTTTTGATAAATGATTGGGAGTGTCTGATGTATCGCACCAGCCTGAGCATGGTGATGATCTGGAAGAATATTTCTCAGCTCAAACTATTCCCAATATGATAAGCTGTTTATATTTTTTACTAAAAACCCCTGGAGTAAGAGAGAAGATAGTGGAGGTAAGTGAGATTGAAGAGCACCAGGGGGCATAAAGAAGGGTGGGATGCTGACAGTTAGGGGCTGGTTAATACTGATCCAAAAGATTCAGAGGTCTAGTTACTATCAACCATCCTTCATCCTCACTCTGACTCAAATTTCCAGCCTCTAAAGTGAAACAATAAGAATGGACTTAAAATGGGGATTAATTCAAGTAGGATAAGTGCCAAGAAACCCATATCTACACACACTAAAGTAAAACTGTAATAAATCAAAGACAATTAGAAAATATTTAAAGAAGCCAGTGGGGGAAACAAAGACACACTACCTTCAGAGGTATAACATTATGACCAAACACTGACTTCTCAATAGGAGCAATGGGAGCCAGAGGATAATGGAATTCTATCTTCAAAGTTCTGAAATCAACTGTGGACCTAGAATTCTATACCCAGCAAAAATATCCTTCAAAAATAATGGCAAAATAAAGCTATTTTCAGGCAAACAAAAAAATAGAGACTGTACCACCAACAGACTGACCACTAAAGAGAACACTGAAAGATTTTCTTTTGACAGAGGAAATGATTTCAGATAGAAGCAGAGAAATGCAGAAAAGAACAATGAGCAACAGAAAGAACATGTGTGAGTAAAGAGAAATGACTCTTGGCTGTATAAAGCAATAATAACAATGCCTTGTAGAATTTAAAAATACATAGAATTGAAATGCATGACAATAAAACACATAAGGTAGGAGAATTAGATAGAATTTAAAAATAACATTTTTTGTTAAACACGGAGTTACCATATGACTCAGCAATTTCTATCCTAGGTATATACTCAGGAGAAATGCAAACATGTCCACACAAAAAATCTTGTACATGAATGTTAATTACTTAGTATTTAATATTACTAAAAGAATCTGAAGATATGTTGAGGATTTACCTCCATTTTATCCATGAGAAATCTTTGGGAAAAAATTGGAAAATTGGCATAATGGGAAGAAAGAGGCTAATGTCTACTAGATTGTAAAAGTTGGTCACTGTTAAACATCTAAAACAGATTTTGAGTGAGCAGTGAAAAAAAACAAAAAAGGTGATCTCTTAAAAAAAATAAATAACGTTTTTATTTAGTATGGGAAATGGTAAATGTATGACTCTATATTAGATGCTAATAAGTCAGTGATGCATGTTGCAATCTCTAGGGTAATCATCAAAATTAGTAACATAATATGTAAAAAAACTTTCTAATAAAAAGGAATGAATAGAATGATGAAAAAATACTTACTATAAAAGAAAGCAAGAAAAGAGGAAAAAGGAAAATGGGACAGTAGAAAGGAGTGGAAAAGGATAGTTTCAAACCTACATATATCAGTAAATGCAATAAGTGTAAATGTAAAAATTATTTCAATTAAAAAATGTAGATCACAAGACTAGAGAAAAAGACCACACTGCTTACAAAATACACACTTCATATGATATAGAACAGTTAAAAAGATGGAAAATGATGTCATGTAAATACCAACCAAAAGACTGCTGAGATAGCTCTATTAGATTTTTGAGGCAAGAAGGGTTATTAGAAATAAAGAGGATCATTTCATAATAAGAAAAATTTCACCAGAAGATAAAATAAACCTAAAATTTTACACCTAACATAGCCAAAAATATATATATACAAGAAGAATCTACAGAACTTAAGTGGAAATAGCAAATCCACAATCATAGTGGGAGATTTTAAGTTATCTCCCTCAGTAACTGATGAAACAAACAGATAATAAAACGCAAAAATAAACACACAAAAAATACTGAACAACAGATAAGAAATGACCCAACTGGCTAACATAGAACATGGCACCCAGTATTTCAAGGATGTTATCACCCTAGGCTTCAGGGAGAAGAGAAGGGAGAAATTACAGGGATTGAGAAGGAAAGAGTTGTGTGGAGATGGTCAGCTTGAGAGAGGGTCATCTTGAGAGAGGGGCTGTGAACCTCATCAAGAAGCAAAGCCCTGGACAACTGCAAGGAGGGATCTGGAGCAATAAATACCCATCCTCACTCTCTTCCTTCTGATCTTTCTGATCTCCTTCCAGGTTTCCCCAGTGGCCAAGGGCAATTGAAAACCGTTGATGTTGTCCATACAGATCGGCCTCCCTGAGCAGAGAGCAGGTAGAGAAAGATGGGCAGTGTATCTGGGGCTGGAGGCAAAAGAAAGTGACCCAGCACAGATGTGTAAAAATGAAACTTTGAATTCTTACAACTCAGTTTAATTTTTGACTCCCTACCGATTCTATCTTTCAGACACAATCAATTTGCTTTCCTATCAATTTAGAATATATGTAATTTCTCATCATTTAAGGTTTAAAATTTAATCATATCAGATTTTTTTTTTCCTTTTCTGGAATTTCTTATTGCTTCAGGGGTTGATGCTGAACTTTGAGGTTTACAAGACAGAGCAGAAAAAGGGAGGAAGGTGCCCTCTTTTTGGTGTCAATTTCTGTTAGGTCTGAGGCAGCCTCTTGCTTTCAAAAGGACTCACCCTACTTGGTCTGTGGCGTAGCCAGTGTATTTCCCTTGGGAAGCTAGGGAAAGTATTGGGGAAAGAGAACTATCCCTGACCGTCTCAAACCTAGAGATGCAGACCCACACTTCTCTGTTGGTCCAGGATGGCACAGGAGATTTCACTAGTTAACCCCCGGGCTACACTGTAGCAAGTATAGTACAAATCCTCTGTACTCTCTGATTCTACACTTACTCAGAGGGATGCAGAAGGTGGAGCATTTCCAAAATCCCCTGCTTCCTTCCACCCCAAACTCTCACCATCACCTCAATGTGGAAGGTCTTTGAATAGCTTTGAGGGGGGAATTGGGAGAGCAGGAGATTGGATGACACCTCCTTTCCAAGATTTTCTAGCTTACACTAGTAGCTAGGTTGTGGACCTAGAGTCCAAGCTACTCCAAGGATCCAGCTCTTGGACCTAGAGTCTGGCATCTCTGTTCCCTGGTCCAAATGGACAAGCCCCACTGGGATTCAGGGCAACCCCATATTCCAGAAGATAAAGAGGTTGATGAGCATCTCATGATGGTTCCTCTCACAAGTGAAGAGTCAGTCCTTCCTCTTGTGTCCTCAGTCTTGCTCCCTCTCACCTCCTGAAGGTTTCAGTTTCTTCTGGCATCCTTTTTTCTCTCCTACAGTGTCAGTGTCTCCCTCTCCCCTGGATCTTCCAACAGTGCAAAAATGCTACAGTGTCTCATCTCTAAACCAACGCAAATTCCCTTGACTTTCCTCCTACTCTCCAGCTCCTGTTCTACTTCTCCACTCCCCTTATTAGCAAAGCCTCGCATAAAGGCCATGTACACCAGCTTTCTACTCTTCCTCACCTGCTCAGGACTCTTCAGCTCCCTCCAAGTGAGTGTCTCTCTTCATTACTTTGTTGAAATTGCATTTGTCTAGGTCCCAAAGACCCACCCTGAGCTGAATCTCAAGATGATGTCTTTCCTCTCTTCTTTTTGACACATGCCTCTCCTGACTCCTGTGACCACACCATCCTTGCTTTCCTGCTCTCCCAGTTAACTCTCCTTCTCAGGCTCATTGGCTGTACCTTCTGTTATATCCACTCCATCGACATTAACACTTTAAGACCTTTCTGGTCTTTCTTCTCTGGGCCTTCCCTACACTCTCCTCCTAATGCTAATGGTCCTCACATTTACTCTCCAGCCAAGTCCCCCTCCCAACCTGGAGAATCCCCATCCAACTTCCTTCCTGACCTCTCCATCTGCATTTCCAGCTGTCACCTGAAACTTACCAGGATGGGAATAGGATTCCTGGCTCACCTTTCCCTGCAGACTGTCTCTTGGTCTTGCCCATTCACTCAAATTCTCCATCCCTTAACATGGCAGGTACGTGCATTGACTCGCTCCTTGTCATACCATATCCAGGCATCACAACAAATCCCAAGGGCCATGGCTGCTCGCCTCCCCTGTAACCAGCCTGGTCCAGGTCACCACCACGTCTTGCTGGGACTATTTCAATATCTTTAGTTGGTCTCCCTGTTCCATCTCTTCTCCTCACAGCAAACACAGCAACACAAAAACACATCAAACACATAAAGCAACCCATGTTACTTCTCACATAAAAAATTTTAAGTGTCCACACTGTCTTAGTATAAATTCAAACTTGATTTTTTCCAGAGTCATTGGGATGTAATGGACACATAACATTGCACAAGTTTAAGGTGTACAACGTGATGATTTGATACATACCTATATTTTGAAATGACTACCACAACCTTATGTCAGGTCTTCTTTGTGATGCTTAAACTCCTACTTTATTGCATGACTCAGGAACCAAAAATAAGCAAACAAATAAATAAATCTGAACGTACTCATAATGAATCTGCATTTAGAAAGCTTCATTGATGAACTTGAATGAGTATCTCCAAATGCATGTGGCAAATGTGGTTAATTTATCATTTCAATTTCTGTCAGCCAAATTTTACTGAACATTAACACTGGCATCAAGTTTCACAAAATCAAAGATAAAACAGGTGTTATAAACTATAGATTCACATTGACCCTAAAAATTTCTTCTAAGTGGCAGAATGCCCGCAGCAGGGAAGACAGCTATCAGGCAACTGTTAAATGCCAGAATGTGTTGGAAAGTTGAGGCTGAGAGGGAAAGTGACTCTGGCTAACGGGAAAGGTCAAGGTGACAATGTGTTGGCAGAGCTGGGACACAACCTTAGGTCCTCTGGACACTAAAGCCTCTTTGCCCCTTTCCCCTTCTCCACAAGACTGCCTGCGAGTGTCTGAAGCCAGTGGTGGAAACAGGTGGATTCAGTACAGTGGAGCAGGCACAGTGCTCCGGACTTCAAATTCATCATCCCAGTTAGTCTGCATGACAGCCCCATGTGGAAGGTACTGTAACTATCACCGACTCGTACACAAGGGAACCAAGGGTCCTTTTAGTGACTGTCCAAGTCAAATAGCGATACAGAGTAGGATTTGAACCCAGGTCCATGTGATGCTGTAACCCACGCTCAGAGTCATGCTATGATCCTTCCCTCCTACATGCACAGCTCGGGAACCTCAAAAGCAGCAAACTTTGCTGCCAAGGAGTAAGAAAGGGTGTTTTGCAGAAAGCCCCAAAGAAAAAAAGAACCCCTAAATAAAACTAAGAATTTTTTAAAAAGTGAGGTGCAGCCAGAGGGACTGGTATATGGAACAGACTGTGGCCAGTTCTGGGGTGGGAGGGGTGGTTCAGCCAGCCTGAGGAGGGGCTGCAGCTCCTACACTCTCCCCCACCCCCATCAGAGTTGGGAAGCCCAGGTGGGAAGCCGGGACGGAAACTCAGTGGTTCAGGGTTTCCAATCCCATAGCTCTAGGTGCTGGAGTCCTCTGCAGCATCCTGCTTTCTGGGGCAAAGCATGAGGTCGCCAGGTCTCAGCCCTCCCCTGAGATAGCTGATCACTTACTCTCACTAATGCCTGCCTCCATGGTGGAGCTGCCGCAGATCAGACCCCCGTCCCCACGTTCTGCTGAGTGGCTCCAGGAAGGCAGATGTCCCTCTCTGAGCCCCACTCTGATTAGGTGATTTCTAAAAAGAAGTCTCATCCAGTCTTAAGATTAGGTGACCAAGGAAATATTCCTTTGAAAACATACTACATTATTCTTCTAGTCAAAGAGCTTTGTCGGCAAACCTAAAAGCTATTGCCTGTGGGGTGTGTGTGACCATCTCCCAGGAAGGCAGATCATTGGCATGTTTCCTGGGTCGGCTCCCAGACAGACACGAGGGAAGAATTCCAGGCAGCCCGCTATGTTACTGTTGCTCTCTGATATGGCTCTTAAAATAGTTGTCAAGTAGAGGCTGTGACCCTTAAAGGTTTCAAGGCAAAGGGTAATGAGGCTGATGGGGTCGGATCCTGGAGGGGGGTCCTTCTGTATCCTGCTCTCTTTCTCGGGAAAGGCTGTGCCCTGGGAGGGTCTGCGAGGAGCTGTCGAGGCAGCCGGCTGTTCCTGCAGCCGGAGGAAGCCAGCTCAGAGCAGCCACAGAAAAGGGGTGCTGTCAGCTCCACCCAGCATGCAGCACAGGCAGTGTGCGCTCACGATACTGACTGACAAGCATGCAGTGGCCGGTACCCGGCTCTGTGTCGGCTCAAGCCAGGCTCAGCGTCACCTCAGTGCACGGCCAGGCCCTCCCCAAGGAAGCCCATCGCTGTCACCTACACAGCTTCTCGCCGACTCCCTCCAGACCTCCCTCCCTCTCGAGGCTGGGAGAGTGTCAGAACTGCAGAGTCCCTTCCTCTTTGTCAGCCCTGTGTATCCTGCCGTCTTGCTGACCAAGATGCGTCCTTCCTGCTGACTGTGATGTGTTTGTGAAGATCCACTGATTTCTGCTGTTTCATGACATTCTATTTCTACCAGCCCAGTGTGGCCGGAAAATGTTCCCAAATATGCATGACTGTATACAGACCCTACAAGATTTTTTTTTTCTGGCCGTATGTCTTAACCACTCTCTTTCTTTGTTAGTACTGGACATTGCCCTCTTTGTAACAGTCTGCCTCCCAACCCTGGGCTGCAGAAGAAAGTTGGTGGGGCTCGGACCTGGCCGCCAGCATCTCCGGTGTGGCCGGCTTCTGACGATTAGTGAAATTAGCAATAGAGTCTCTGATGCGCCGAAGGTCTGGGGGGATATTCAGGGCCCACTTCACAGATAAGTAATCGGGGGCTCAGCAAATGGCCCAGGGCAGCAGTGGGTCAGCTCCAGAGTCCAGGCCTTCACACCCACCCCAGGCCTTTTCCACTCCCTGAGATAGTCCTAGGCTCATTCTTAGACGATACCTTGCAGAGTGTTTAGGGTGAAGTGATTGGCATTTAAATATTTATTTTCAAGTGATACGGAGGGATTCTATATCTAGATCTGTATCTACATCTATACACATATCTCAGAGAGTCTGAGAAAGATGTGAACAACCGAGATTCAGGAAGCAGGCCACTACAGGAGCAGCATCCGTGACTCCAGCCAGACCTTGCTGGCCCTCCTTGTGGAGCCCTGCTGTGGGACCAGAGCCAGCCTCTGCCCTTCTCTGAGCTCCTAGAATGAATGTGGTTGGTACGCTCGGTCAGGTGCCTACCCATGGGCCAGGGAGGGAAGGTTGCCCTGGGATATCAGCTCTGTGCTCCTGGAAAAGGGAGACTTGTAGTGAGCTTGGTCAGCCTGCCTCTCTCAGCCCCAAAGAAGGGTCTGCTCTAGTCAAAGGAAATAATTTCTAAAGGGTAATAGCAGGTGGAGGGAAGAAGGGTAGCTCCGGAGTAGACTTTTAGGACAGGCTAAGCAGAGGCATTTGAACTTTTCCCAGGTATAATGAGGGTGGGTTTTGGCAAGGGAGCACTTGACCTGCTAATGTGCTCAGCACTGGTCCTGTGACAGCTCAGAGGTTCTGCCAGCAATGCCCTGGAGGGTCTGACCTCTGCCCCACCCAACCCTTGTGTCACTGTACCCCAATTCTTTGCCAATGATGGCTGGTATGTTAACCTATGACATCAGCCTCTGCAACCAGAATGGGTTTCCATCACTTGAATGAAAAAAACAACTAATTTAGCCACCCACCTGGCGTTATCTAAGCACTTCTCACTTCCCACCTCCACGCCTTTCCTCCTGCAGCTCTCTCTGCTTGGGGCATCCTCCCTGGCAGCCACCTCCTCATGGAGGAATCGTATCTGACCTGAAGGTTTCAAATGCTGCCTCCTTCCTGGAGATTACCCTGATCTCCCCAAAGGGCTATGACGCCTCCCTAGACCACCTTCTCCCTAGCGGACGGCCCTCGTCTCGGTCTGGTGGTCTTAGGTTAATGAGCTGTTACCATCAGTCTGAACTAGAAGTTCAGGTTCTCTGTAGGCAGAACGCAGGCTTGACTCTTCTCTGAATCTGCCATCTGGGCCTCGCCAGGCCTGATCCATGGAGAATGCCCAGTGTCGTGTAATAGGACGGAGGTGCATGGAGAGAGGATGGGGCCTGGGAGGGGAAGTCAATCTGAAATTCTCACAGACTTTCTTGTAGACTTTCTCATGGCCTGGACCAGTCCTGGCGGGTGCCGGGCAGAAACACAAACATGGAACCAGGGTCCCAGGGTCCCAGGGGAGATGGGTGCTTGGCTTACATACGCTTGAATGCTCAGCTCTGTTCATGGCCCCCAAGTACCTGCCAGCTGGAGCTTGCGACCACCTGTCCACTGCAGAGAAAATGCCCGTGGGTGGGATCAGAATCAGAGCAGCTGCCCTCCCAGAAGGACAGAAGGACAATGGCCCCATCTGATTGACTCCAGCTCTGCCCTGGGCCTGGGGGCAGCCTTCTGGGAGCCCCACAGGCCAGTCACGTGGGCATCTCTGGGGCCGAATGGATGTGTTCGGGCTACGGGGGGACATTTAACAAGGCACAGAGAGTCCTGGGTGGGAGTGGCATCAGTGACCTCAGGAAGTTCTTGGCAGACAAGCCTGGGATAAGGACCCTCTGTTTTGAGAGAATGTGCTGGAAGCCCAGCAGCTAAAGACTGACATAAAGAAGTAGGGTTGCAGCCATTAGGAAGACTGCAATTCAGGAGGGAGGGGATTTGTCCCCAAACTGCCATTTGGAGAGCCAGCCTGGTCATGTGCAGCCAGGCTGAGTGCTGGACCCACTCCTGACCCAGGGTCCTGCCCCCAGGCCCTTTCCCAGGCCTTCCTGCCTTTTTCTCACTAAAGGCCCTTCCCGGAGGCCAAGGCACCATTTTCCAAAAGGCCTGCAGTACCAGGAGGCAGAGAGCGAACTGCCAGGCTTCTGAGGGAGCGGTTCCTTCAGTTCCAGGGGCAGAGCCATTTGGTTTAAAATCCCCATAAAAGCAGTAATGCTCATTTCCTATATTGGGTCATATTTCCTAATTACTGTCCCTCAGGAAAACCCCAGGAGATGGAGAGAGACGCCCGCCCCACAGCCTACGTTTGTACATTTAAATAAAGTGTGATGAAAAAGCACACCCTGAACATTTGCCTGGAACACACCTTCCTTCAGTGAACATTTCTGATGCGCACAAAATGGACTCACTTGAAAAAAAATTATTAGTTCAGCTGGAAAGTAATTGCCACTTATTTGGTTTATAAGGCGAGCGTGGCTGGTGACATCAGATTGGACTTAACTGCATCCTGTTTTGATGCTAACTAATATTTGCCCTAATACTAAGCATAAATAAGTAGGAACTTCTCCTGAGACACCACAGATATTACATCTTTAATGGGACCTAATAGTCAGAGGCAAGCCAATTGCCCTGCTGTGGGATTATAATTATACGTGCTCTTGTTTCCCCCTTTTAAATTTCACGAACAGAGAGGAGCATTCGAAGCCATTAGACTTTCTCTGGAAACATTGGAGTAAAAATAAAAGGGCCATGGGCAAAGCCCTCATCGTCCATTCTGGAAGGTGGCGGCATTCCGAATGCCCCCGCAAAGGCACTGCCTTTCCCAAGGCTTCTCTGTAAGTGGCTGATGCCACCGGAGGCTGGCAGGAGGCTGTGTGTTTGAAAAGAAGTACATCCAGCCTGAGGCTGGGAGCCTGAACTTCAGGTGGTCCCCTGCCTCCAAGACACGCTCTTGCAGCCTCCTTGGATGTCTCTGCCTTTGGCACCTGATCTATGAAGGGAAAATTCCCTCTGGTTCTGTCTGGGAATTGGGCTGTTTCTTTCTTCTCTAAGCCCCATCCTGAAGTGTTGCAGCAAAGTGGGTTACAGCTCAGTGTCACAGCTCTGTTGTGACGGCAACCTGGATCCAGGCGAAAGACCAACCAGCACTCAGAGGGTTGGAGAACTCAGGTGTATTACACCAGCAGACTCAGAGGAGTTAACACTCCAAGCTCTGGACCTGGTCTGTAGGTTTACACAGGCTTTTATAGGCTGCCAGTCTACACTATGCAACATCATATGCAAATAAGGTGTAACAGAGTTGACTAATTAAGAATGAGCTTTGTAGAAATGGACCAACCAGGAGTGAGCTCCATGCAAATGAGGTACTACAAATGGACCAATCAGGAGTTAGCTCAGGGAACCAATAGAATCTTAGGGGTAAGCTCCACTTTCCTAGAATCAAGCCTTTTCAAAGGCAAATAGCAAGATAATGCCACCGGGCCAGGGAACCGAATGGTTCTGGCAGGAGTGTAGTGGCCCTGCCTAGGGGTCCTGCCATCTTTTTCATGGGGTTTCCCACCTCAGAAGGACACGTGGGTCACCTGGACAAATAGGCAGAGCCCTAAATAAGAGCTCGTTCAGGCCGCCAGCCAAGGCATCTTATCTCCACCCTGCCCCTCCAAGCCGCTGAGAATCTGGGGCCTGATACGAGGAACATGGTGACCCCTTTGAGAAAAGGACTAGAGATCACTAGACGCTGGAGGCAGAAGATGGCAGCTGTAGACTGTAGATAGAGAATGTTGGAGCCTGGACAGCTGGGGTCCTCACCCACCCCCTTTTGGAACAACAGGCAAAGGATCAGGGTACCTGCAGGAAGGGAAGCTGCAGGTGCAGCCAGACCCTGAACTGGGGGCAAGAGAGGCCAGAGCGAGGTAACTGGGCTCCAGGGCTCTTTGCTTTTCAAAGCCTGCTCTGCAGGCAGGGGAGCGGGGCCAGGGCAGGAGAGTCCTGGTGATGCTGGAGCCTGCCCCCTCCTCCCTGTTGCTGGAGTCAGGGACCTCTGTGGATCAGCACAGAAGGGGTCCTCAAAAAGGTGGTTATTACAGCCCCTGGGTGTAGCCCAAACCTGGCCTCTCCTAGACAGCAAAAAATGACCTCTTTCCAGATTGCCCATCTCGGCCCCCCAAACGATCTCAGGCAGACCCTCTTGTGTTTGACTCTTTTCTGCCCAAGGAATTCCCTAAGCCAAGGAAGCTCATCTCCAGCCATGACCTAGTGTCTGGGACCTTGCCAGCCCTTCCCTGGCCCCTCATCTCTCTGGCCCTCCATCAAACTAATGGCTTTGGCTAATAACTCTGTCTGCACCTGACATGAAGGTACTCAAGGAGCAGTAGCTATCACTTTATTATTATTTTATAATAGGTATGGAAGAAATGCATGGGGCATGGATAATACATGATGTGGAAACTCAGAGGGCAAACAGATTACTGAGAGCAGGGGAGGCTCACAGAGAAGCTGATGGAAGCTGAGAGGCAGGGGGCCATTCCAGGCCAGTGATGGGGAGGTGTGCTATGACTTTGAGAAACACCGTGTGGACTCTGCGGCTCTAGTGAGGGGCTCTTGTTGGCAGAATGGAGTAGGGGAGGGAGTGGAGGAAGGGAAGGAGGATGGGGAGGGAATGAAGGCACTAAGGCTGGACTCAAATTCAAGACAGGACCACACGTGTTAGGCTAAGCTATTTAGATTTTGTCCCACTGTCCATAAGGGACTGCTAGGAATCTTTACATCTGGGAATGACAGACGTACCATGGCATTGTGCAAGGCCAGTCTGGAATCTCACAACAGAGATTGGAGGGAGAGAGAGAGAGGCAGTGGTGGGTACTGGGGGCTTCAGTGAGGAAATACTGTCAGCCTCTGGGGAGGAAGGGAGGAAAAAGAAAAAAGTAGTCAGAGGATCCAGGTTCTGCCACTGGTAAAAGGGCAGACAGGTTTGTATCAGGAGATGTGGCCTCCACGTGGCCTCAGACTGCAGCAGCCCGTCAGGTCCCTGGCGGACACCATCTTCCAAGGGCTGGTACTCACTCCAGTGACACATGCCAGTCCAGACACAGCATCACGCTCCAGGGAGAGTCATCCTTTCAAGGATCTGCTATGCATGTCTTTTTGGACAAGTGTTGTTGCTGCCCTGCAAGGTTCTGCCCTTCTTTAATTTTTGGAAATTTAAAAAAAAACCACAAAAATACAAAGGAAAAGAAAAAAATAATGACCCATAAAATTAAACGTTGTGACTATTTAGGTATATACTTCCTCTATCTTTTTCTGTGCTTATATCCTTTTTTTAATTGCACAAGTTATACATATACATATATATTACATATATGTATAACATATATATATATATATATATATATATATATATATATTTTTTTTTACCAATGTTAAAACAAGTCAGGTAAATTTAAGATCCTTTACCCTCCCCTCAACTTAGTGGCTACCTTTATTATGAGTTTCATATCACCTTCAACTCATGTCTTATAGTCTTACATACATAGGTACATATCTATCCATAAAAAATAAATAATGTCATTTGGTATGTTTCTATTTTGAAAACTGGCATAAAAATTCAGTTTTCTGTACCTTGATTTTTTTCACTCAACATTAAGGTTTTGAGATTTAGCCCTGCTGATTCAGATACCTTAAATCTTGTTCATGTGTTTGTATGGTTTACCTCCAATTTTTTTCTTCCCCCATTCACATTTAGGTTGTCATGATTTGTTGTTATTGCAAACATTGCTACAGTGAATATCCTTACAATCCTCTCCTGGTTTCTACCTTTAAACTGGCAAACCAAATCACTTCTGTCTTAAGGTTACAAAAGCTATTACCCTGAGAAAGATAATTTCACTGGGGCTAACACCAGTGTAGGATTGTTGAGTGATAGGGTGTGCGCATTTTAATTCCCTTCTTCCCTATGAAGGGATTTAACTGGCCACACACATTCCCAAAATAAACCCCTCAGCCTTTGGAAACTTCAGTGTGCTCTCAAGAGGCATGGTAACGAGGCTATCTGGGAAATGAGATTAAAAATCCTTCATGTGGATAATACCATTTGGCTTCAGCTTACTACTGATACTGATATACACTTTAATTCTTATGTATTTATATTTTTAATTACAAGTATATTGTAATATTATATAAAGTGAAGGGCAGAGATTAAAGGGCCATTCATGTGAGATTAGAAAAATCACAGTTTTGCCACCTCAAGACAATGAATCTAGACAATATTCATCAATGGCTGAAGGTCCATCAGGTGAAAAGTTGGCAGGGACTTCGTAATAACGGAAGCTGACATCACCTACCAGTGGGGACTGAGCAGTCATCACTCAGTGGTTCCCCCAGACACCATACTCCTTATGATACGATGCAATGGGAAGAACACAGCACCATCAAGCAAGGATTCCCTTCAAAACAAAACAAAACTGAACCTGAACATGAGCAAGTATCTGGGTCGAACTGCTGGTTAAAGGAAATCTGGGCGCTTGAGAAGTATGTTCAGTGACACTTTTAGGACAAAATCAGCCAAAACCAGAATGTGAAAGATTCACAGGAGAGATGATCAGTTCTTCCACAAATAAATGACATGAAAAAGAGGTGCTATTATGAATTACTAGATAATAATAAACAGCTGTAAGAGACTTACCATCAAATGAAAAGTGTGAAAGTTGGATCCTGGTTAGAACAAGTTAACCGTAAAAAGACATTTTTTTAAAAAGTCAGGGAAAACTGGATGCAGATGGGGTATTAGATAGTGCTACATTATTGTTGGTAACCAAGATGATGGTAATGACTAAGTCCAAATCTCCCCTCATTATCTACAGAAAAAAAGAAAGAAGGAAGGAAAAAGGAAGGAAGGAAGGGAAGGAGGGAAGGAGGAGGGAAGATAAAACTGCATAAAACTCAAACTCTCCACATAATTAGAGGACAGAAAGTGTCCAAACTTCAAATCACTTGATTGAACAAATAAACAAATATATAATGGATAATGAGAGCTAAGTCTATTATTAAAGACAGGAGTTAAAACATGTAAAGTGAAAAGCCTAAATGAAATCTGTGGTGTTGAATTGGAATTAGAGGCATCAATGTAAACTTTTGTAAATTTTATGTATACGTGTGTCAGTGTAATATCTAGACAGATATATAGACTAATGTGCGTGGGAAAGTGTATGGGTGGATGCGGGAATGTATATGTACATATATTTCCTAGCATGGTCTACTGGGAGCACCAAGAGGCAATGATACACCCCTCAAAATTGAGCACACCTAGCACCCAAATCTTGGAGCCTAAAAACCATCCCTAATAAAAGAAGCCAGCTCTCCTTGACAAAACAGCTGATTCCAGGGCTGGAGTATGGAAAGTACAAGATGGAACTGGAACATCCTATTGTGCCTGAAAGTTAGAAGGACTCAAAATATTATGGAGTTATGTCAAACGGATACAGAATTCAGCATGCAGGGCTCGCAGTGGCCAAATCCGGGACAACTAGAACACCAAAGTAAATAATGGAATAATGAAAAAGAACTCATTGAATAAATTAAGAATCTATGAGTTCATGCTGATATCAATGAATCAATCAATAGGAAGAAAAAGCTCTTCCTTACCACAGAAAGCCAACTAATAAATGTAGAATAAATTTTGAAATGGGAAAAGTCGTCTCTTGGCAATTGTTGCACAGGTCACATGTCCGTGATTGTATGTTAATTTCCTGGTTGTAATCATCGGACTCCAGTTATGCATAAGAATGTCTTTGTTTTTAGGAAATACATTCTGTGGTATTTAGGGATAAAGTGCTTCATATCTGCAACTTATTCTCAAATGGTGCTCTAGATCAAATGTTTGTACCCCCCCCAAATTCATACACTGAGACCTTCTCCCCAATGTGGTGGTATTTGGAGGTGGGGCATTTGGAGATGATTATGTCACAAGGGTGGAGCCCTCATGAATGAGATTAGTGTTCTTACAAAAGAGACCTCAGAGAGCTCCCTCACCCTTTCCACCATGTGAGGACACAGCAAAGAATATGTCATTCTCTGAACCAAGAAGAGAGCTCTCATCAGACACTGAATTTTGCCAGCACCTTGTTCTTGGACTTCCCAGCCTCCAGAACTATGATAAATAACTGTTGTTTAAGCCACTCAGTACAGTATTCTTGTTGGAGCAGCTGGAATAAACTAAGAAAATGGTTTTAAAAAAAATAATAGTATGTGTGTGTTTATGTGGAGGGGAAGATGAATAGAACAAACGGGATATATCATTAACATTTGGAGACTCTAAAATAAGAATATGCAGAAATTCTTTCTATCATTCTTCCAACCTTTCTTAAAGTTTATAATTGTGTCAAATGTTTTAAAAAAGATACACACACAAAAGAAATTACTTACTTTGCTGGTTGTGGTGAAGGCACGTGGGTGATGCATTTTTAGAAAATCATTGCCTATTGGAAATTTTAAAATATCTATGAAGCCAATATTACAAAAAATTAGTAATTGTGTAATCTATGTGATGGATTTATGAGCGTTTATTACCTTCTCCCCCTCCATATATGTTTCAAATTTTCTGTAACAAAAAGCTCTTAAAGTTGTTAATTCCATATCACTTCAAAGACTGGAAAAGAATCGATTTTTGCATATTCCCTGCTAGTTTTTGGAGTGATACGTGTGTTCTGTTGTATGTGCCATTTAAATCCTGCTTATTTTGCTTTTCACGTTCTTCGTAACTGGTTCTTTGATGGCTGCATATTAGTTCATCAATTAGATAATATGCTATGTCATTTTGCTAATGTTGAACTTCTAGTTTGCTTACACAGTGCACTCAAATATATAAGGTTTTTCCCCTGTTTGGATTATTTTCTTAGGAAAGATTTCCAGAAGTGAGAATTTTGGATCATAGACACAATCATGTTTATGAATCTTAAAGCATTTTGCCCGATTGCTTTCCAAAGAGTAGTACCAATTTACACCATATGAGACTAACCATTGGGAGTTAGCATTAATTTTTTAACTGGTGCTGGGGTTGTTGTATTCATTGCATCTTCCTGATTTCCCTTTTGTGAGTTGTTCTGCCTCCATGCCTCTGCTGGGGTCTTAATGTTCTTCAAAATTTACATGAGCTCATTGAGTAACAAAGATATTATCTTTCATATCATGTTTGCCTCAAACGTTTTTTCCTGAAATCTCACTTTAAATGGAAAGAGAATGTGCAGCAATGCCTCTGTAACCAGACGGCCATTACACCTGCCACCTGCCACATTCTAAGAA
Organism: Vicugna pacos; assembly: GCF_048564905.1. Lineage (NCBI taxonomy): Eukaryota > Metazoa > Chordata > Mammalia > Artiodactyla > Camelidae > Vicugna > Vicugna pacos. Next base: position 37,813,254 of record NC_132997.1, on the reverse strand, counting down.
GAGTCCCATGTCCTGGTGAGGCAATCCGTTGTTTAGGGAACAAAATATTTATATTTATTTAAAACATAAACTATTATGAAAGGACTGTCTCTTGAGATAATTTGCCAAAGACTACAAAAGAGACCAAAGGTCCTGGCTAGGTCTGCATGATCAAAATAACTAGCTTTAAAAATGGCTGATGTGTCTTTGGACTGTTTTCTTAGCAACCAAGTCAACAGTCCCATGACTAGAAAAATAGGATGTCACAGCAGCCAAATAAAACGAATCCATAGAAAAAGTGTGATATAACTTCTACTTCTGCAGGGGGAAAATGTAGATCTATTTCTTCAGGAACAGATTTCTCAATAAATTAACCTGAAACTATGATAGAAAGCAGTGCCAGGGTGTGACACCCACACTGTCCCAATAATTAGACCCAATGTTTGCTGGATCACATTGCCATTCATTAGGGGACCCTCCCTCCCCTGGCACCTAGGTCCCCCACTCCAAAGGCTATCTGCCTTAGTCTTGCCTCTCCTTCCGTTTCTCGTCTCTCCAATACTCACTAAGCAATCATGTACTAATGTGTGACAAAGTTAGTGCTGATGGAGAAGCAGAGTTTCCATCTGATGGGGTTTTGTGATGAACAGATGAGGGAGGCTTGTAAATCAAATAACTTCCTTACTAACCTCAGGGTGTTCCAGAGTCAGAGTCAGACGCCTGCCATTTGGATCGCGGTGTCAATTCTGGTCAGAGTCAGCTGAACATTATACTAAGAGTTTCCTGGGCACCCAGAATTGTGCTGGGCATCACTTTCTGCTAGTAACTTCTGTTGGCTGCCCCAGATACAGCTTCTGTGTTCACCCTTCACCAGCCACAAGGAAACATTCAGCAATTTATTGCTTTCATCATAAAGAATCTGTCCACATCAAAAAAATGTTCTGTAAGTCGCGTCTCTTTTCCAAAGTGTCACATTTCAGCTACTAGTCTGGAAATCTCTCTCTCTCCCTTTCTCTCTCTCTGTCATCTTATCCCTTCAACCCTCCCAGAGGTCAGCAAACTACAGCCACCTGCTTTATTGGAACAGCCCACCCATTTAGCTTTCATCTAGGACTCGCTCTTGCGTTCTAATGACAGAGTTGAGTAGCCAGGACAGACTGAATGGACCACAAAACCTAAAATATTTACTATCTGGCCCTTAAGGAAAAGTGCGCCAGCCTCTGCTCTAAATCTCCTCTATTACTACCTCTCATTCCTAGATTTTCCCCAAGACCACTCAATTTGCCACTCCTTTCTTATTAAGGAGAGCAATTTACAATTTTCCCGTTTCTGCCTTTAAACTTACACACCCAAATCAATACTGTATTCAAGCCTATGGAAGCCGTTACACAGAGCATGATGACTGTTTGCACTCAGTGAACAAAAGGCCTTCCAATTAACACTGCCATGCTTCTTAGAAGGCAGCGAGGGGGTGTATATAAGAAAAGAGCACGTGCATTTGCTGCAACAGACATTATCACACAGAATCTGCTTGCAGGCACACTCAGCCCTCACTGGAATGACCTTTGTAGGCTAACCAAGTGGACTGAGACCCCTGAACTCTCCTCAGCCATTCTGACATGAGCCAACGGGCACTGGCCATACTGAAGGGTGAAAGAAGGTCTGGGGTGGCCAGGCTGGGATGCGGGAGAAGAAAAAGCCTAAAGCAGGTGGAAGAGCGAAGCAGAGGACAGAGCTGGTTGGCTGTCTCACTGCAGACTTGGAGGATCCCAGCTCCACCTAGCCAAGTGAGTCAAGTGTATCACCACTATGGGGAAGAAAATGAAGGGAAAAGTTGTCTCTGACACTTAAACCTGATCTTCAACCCAGGCACTGCCTGTGCTCTTGACTTTTCTAGCAGAGCTAAGTAGAATATAGCTGCAGCCCAGATTTTATCAGTAACAAACACGAAAATATGCTTGACATAATTAGTCATCATGGAGACACAAATCAAAACCACAACTTCACACCCATCAGGATGGCCAGAAACAGTCAGAAAATAATAACCATTGTCAAGGTTGTAGAGAAAACGGAATCTTCATACACTGCCCGTGGGAACGTAAAATGATGCAGTCACCTCAGAAAACAGGCCGTTCCTCAACTACTTAAACATAGGGTTACCACAGGACCCAGCGATTCCACTCCTGAAATGAAAACGTATGTCCACACAAAAATCTGCACACAAGTGTTCATAGTAGCAATATCCATGATACCCCCAAAGCGGAAACAACTTAAATGTCCACCAACCAACAAATGAATAAATTAAATACTGTATATCCAGGTAATGGAATGTTATTCAGCCATAAAATTGAATGAAACACTTTACCACATGGATGAATCTTAAAAACTTTGTGCTAACAGAAAGAAGTCAGTCGCAAAAGACCATTCATAGGAAAGTCCAGTCTCTATGGTAGAACCAGCCTCGGAGGCAGCAATTGTGGTGGCGGCAGTGGGGAGAGAGAGTGAGGGTTCCAACCTTTCTATTGGCCTGAAGGTGTTTTGGGCGCAGAGGGTTGTGATGTCAGAGAAAATGCAGCTGGTAGAGATGGGTCTCCTAGATGGGGACGAGGAATGCACGGAGTTCCCTGAGGAAGACTGGGCTGGGTTAGATGAAGATGAAGATGCCTGTGTCTGGGAGGATAACTGGAATGATGACAGTGTAGGAGACTAAAGAAACATGGTTAGAACATGGAGACCTCACAGGATCCAGAAGTCTTGAAGCAACCCAAACTTGAACTGTTTACTAAATTCTAGAACAGAAAACCCAGGGTGGGGCACTTAAAATTATATATATATATATACACATATATACATACATATATAGAGGTATATATAATTTCATTACCTGCTTGGATTTATTTTTGGTTTTGTAGTACATACACAAAAAAGTTTTGATCTAAAAAAAAAGTCCAGAGTAGGGAACTCTATCAAGATAGAAAGTAGATTAGTGGTTGCTTAGGGTGGAGAATGGAGATGGAGGGTAAGGGGATGGTAGAGCATGGGTTTCTTTTTGAGATGATGAAAATGTTTGAAAATTGACTGAGCTGATGGTTGCACATATCTGTGAATATACACTGTAAATGGGTGAATTGTATGGTATGTGACACATATCCAATAAAGCTGTTTAAACAAAAAGTAGATATAGAGAGACACACATATAGATGCTATCAGGAAGAGAGAGAGAGATGTCATTTTAGAATTTGAAAGGCTATAATCCATTTGTAATAGCTATCTCTGGAAAATCATACAGGAAGTGTGTTTGTTTCATTTACACTGTGTCTTGTTTTATTGCCCCCAAATTTGTAACTGTGGACAAAATCTGGGGATGGAAGATGTTAAGGGTCCCACATTCTGAAGAGTCACAAGGTTGTGCAAAGAACTGGCTAGCAATTGGGAACAGACAGCTCCCTCAGAGGTAACTAAATGGAGCAAACCCATCCGATTACCTGAACTGAAATGGTTCATTTTATGTGTCCATCTGGCTGGGCCACAGGGCCCAGATATTTGGTCAAACATTATGCTGGATGTTTCTGTGAGGGAGTCTCTGGATGAGCTTTATATTGAAATCAGTGGACTTTGAGTAAAGCAGATTGCCCTCCATAATGTGGGTGGGCCTCATCCAATCAGTTGAAGGCCTGAATAGTACAAAAGACTGATGTTCCCTGAGCAAGAGGGAATTCTGAAGCAGAGGACCTTCAGACTTGAACTGGGTTCCTAGTCTACCAGCCTAACCTCACAGATTTTGGACTTGCCAGCCTCTATAATCATATGAGCCAATCTCTGATAATAAATAAATATACATGTATATGTATTTTCTGTATATAAAGTCTATGTAAGCATGAGACCAGGACTAGGGAGGGGGAAGACATGTATCACTGGCATCAGGAGGACTCTTCCCCCGTCATCCTGGGGAGAGGTTCCACCCCCCCACCTCCCGAGGCAAATGGAATGAGGGGTTCTTCTAGGGATTTAGGTGCCTACAAATGAGAAAATTGATCTCTGATCCCTGAGTTTGACACCTCTTAGGGTTGTTCACCTCCTCCACACCTCCCTGAGCCAGAGAGAATGGAAGGAAAGGAAGACAATGGCCAAAAAGAGGGTAACAGCCATGCAGCCCACACTCGAATCACCTGAGAAGCAAGAATGGATGAATTTTTTTGTGTCCAGTAATGCCTCAAAAGATGGCTGGGCTTGAGCTGTCTTGCTGATGCCCCACCCACGAGCTTGATTCCCACCAGGTGGGAAGCCAGTAGCAAGAGGCTGCTGGGGGCAGTGGAGGAAAGCATAGTTGGGGGAGCTTAAGGAGAGGGGGAAGGAGGTTGTGCCAGAGCTGGATTTCCCATCTCAGGACAGGCCCGACAGAGACACCTGCCTAAGAACTCACACATGCCAGGGGGTGGACACCTATCACATCAAATGCATCAACGGTGATACAACACTAGCCAGAGAGGCAAGAGCAATGCCCAGCAGAGAGCACACCACCCGTCACTTAGGTAGAAAGCCTCTGCGTTTTTCCTTAGTCATCCCTCCTCGTGCATCCTAAAAGATGTAGAATCAAAAGAGGGTGGGAGAGGTGGAGGGACAAACAGCAGACCATTCCCTCGTTCCGAGATGGAAATCTGGGTATGTGGTGGGTGCACGTGGTCTCATGGCAGCAGGGGAGAGGGGACCTCAGATCCAGGCTGAACCATCACTCACCTCTGCTGCAGTCAGGTTTCTACCTGGGACTGCTGTCCATCAGACAGACTTTCACCACTCTTGGCCTCAGGGCATCAGGTTTGAGCTCTGGATTCCATTATTTCCACTTGGCCATGAAATCCCTGCATATGACATCCCTTAGGACTCCACCTCGTGCTGCCCACTCTGTCCTCTCGCCAAGGCACCCAACCCTTCTGCATCCCTGGCATGGGACTGAAACCCTGTTACGCATTCCTCTTCCTTCTCGGTACACAGCCGAACTACATTGTCCATGAGGGGAGTCATGTGATTCCATTCTGGCCCATGATGCGGGTGGAAGTGGTACATACTGCTTGGTGGCCAAACCCCTGAAGTCTCCTTTGCCATCCTCCATGGACTTTCCTCCTCTTTTTCCTGGCTTGTCTCGGCTGGCCAGATAGAGAGGATGTGGCAGAGGACTGAGAGCTAAGGGGGCACCAGAGCCACCAGACGGAAGAGCTTGGGCCACTGGCCAGACACCCCATCTCCGGCTCATCCACCAGCCAAGGGCACATGATTGCTCCCACTGCAGGTCAACTGTGGGGGCAAATTTTCACCTGTCTTCTCCCCAGACTCACAGTCTCCCAGGTAACATGCAGGAAGTGAGCTAGGGATTTCTGATATTTGGGAGGAGGGTACAGAAATGTTTCTAAGCATCCCTGCCCCCACCAAGGTGTAACCCCAAGACGGGGATGATGAGGATTTTGCATTTGACCAATATGTCCTGTCTCTTGCTCTCTCCTTCTACAGGCCATCAGAGCAGAGGGGCCGAGCTGTTTGCCTCCTTTCCCTGTGTAGCAGGGTGGGTGGTGTATTACATCATGAGTTTCTCTACCCCATCTGTTACTGTAACCTCAATGTTCCTGCTGGCTGGGCCAGGCTGCTAACATGTTAATTTGGGAGCTTCAGGAATTTATAAGAAGCTTTCTCTCTCTATACATCCTGGCTCTTAAGCCTATGGTCTTGTTAGAGACTCAAAAAAGCATTTAATTTGAAAAGTCAGAGCTGAGTAATGACATGCTGTTCTCGATAATATCTACCTTCTGCCTGAAGCACTGAAAACTATGGCTTCCGGCGCGGGGTGGGGGGGGGGGTGGGGGGGTGGTTGGCAGATCTTGTAATTCGGCTCCTCAGCTAATCCCCTCCTCACTAGACGGCCTAGTCTGCAGAAACTGGGGGCTAGACACTACATTTCCAGAGAGAATTTCACATGCCACCCAGCATCCACCAGGCCGATGTACCGACTCAAGACTTGGAAAATGCAGTAAACCACAAGAGGCTTTGGCCGCATAACAGGACATGGTATCTTCCAGAAAGCTTGACTGCAGAAGCAACTGCCCCTTCTCGGCAGCTGAAATGGGGCACGTAGTGCTATAGGCATCAAGCAGCGGGTGGCGGTGGCCGTGATATTTAAGTAGAACAGTCCTGTGTGTTGTTTGGGCAATTTTCCTGGCCGTGTGGCAGCCAAGATCATTGCCCGGTTTCCCAGGAGATCCTGAAAGCTAACAAATATGACTTTAAAATCTCCTTTCTGATTAAACTGAGTACAGATTTTGTTGTCTCGTAGTAAAATCTCTGTCCAACACAGGTGGGGAGCCCAGGGCATGAAGAACTACTAGCTGTGAAAATGCTTCAAAAATATGATCCCCTTTAAGCATGTCCTCTGAACACAAGTCAAGTGAGTTTACAAGCATCTGGCTGCAGATCGTGAGGAAGAAACGTCTAAAGTTTTAGAGAGGACGGGATGGTAAATGGAAATTAATTATAAACTTCCTGCTATTACAAATTTATGATGTGTAAGAGGCCAGTTCTTTTGTCTTATTTATATGCTGCCTTTGTTTTATTGTATCGAAGGTAAAATACATGTATATATAGAATGCTTCATGGGTTCAGTTATGACTCAGTCCTCAGCCCTGTTATTCTCAACAGCTTCTCAACCATGGGTTCCCCCACTACTGAGGTTTCAAGGAAACTCACCATCAGCCTGGGCATAGGTTCCTAGCCACACTGTCAGGCATGATGGACCCTGCAATTAATGAAATATGACCTGGTAATTGCAGCCGTTATCCAGAACAGCCAGAAGACGTTCGGGTTCGTTCCAGCCACAGCAATTTACAACTCCGTAAATACATTTCCTAAAGCATTGAAGTCTTGTTTCTCTGACCAGGCTGCAAGCTTCTCACAGGACAGCACATCCTTCTTAGAAAGCTCCATGATCCCCACACAGATTGTCCTACATGCTGAGTCTACATCAGGACCCCAGGAGGGGATCTGGGACCCACAGGCATCAGTCTGAGCTGCGGGATGAGGAAGTACCTTGGTGGATAGCAGGTTTCCCCAGACCACCAGGAAGAGAAGAAAGATGTACTATCCCTCCCCAGCCAGTCTGTGGACAAATCTCACAAAAGGAGGCAGAAATGGATGCTGAGCGCAGTGGGAGGAGCATCTCCATCAGCCCCGGTACCAGCGTTTGAGAGCTGGGGAGCCGTTTGGGTTGCTGCATTTCATCAAGGCTGTTCGGTTTCCATGAGAATTAACAGGTGATCATGGATGTGAGGGCAAAGGCCAGCCCTGAAGTGACGTTTATTGCTGGGTGGCAGGGCTTCCCTCACCGGGCTCAGTGTTTCAGACATTTCTGTTTTAAGTGGCTCTGTCCTATCAGACTGCCTGTGGTTTATGAACAACAAACATGTACTTCTCAAGGGTCTGGAGACTGGGAAGTCTCAGATCAAGGCACCAGCAGATTTGACGTCTGATGAAGGCCTGCTTCTTGTTCACAGACAATCGTGTTCTCAGTGTGGCATGAAAAATGGCAGAAGGGATGAGGGATCTCCCACAGGTCTCTTCTATAGGGGCACTAATCCCTTTCATGAGGGCTCCACCCTCATGATGTAATTACCTCCCAAAGGCCCCACCTCCAAATTCCATCTCACTGGGGAAGAGGCTTCAACACATGAATTTACGGAGGGGACAGATATACTCAGGCTATGTTACTAGTAAAACACACTTTGGACTTTTTGGAGCTGAGAGATTAACACCTGACAGAGATGGGCGCTCAGATGCCTGTCCTCTGAAGATGTCTTGATGTACACAGCAGTTTGAAGGATCACTGTGAAGCCCCTTAGAGGGGTTGCCTGGGGAATGAAATCCTACCCTTCATCCTGGGGTTCAAGGCTCCCTGGGAGCTGCTTCTGTTGTCCTGACACAGCTCATCTCTTTACCGTTTCCTCCCTTACTCCAGCCACAGGGCTTTCCTCTAAGATGCTCCAGGCATTCTGAAGTCTTCCCTTCCCCAGGGCATTTGCACATACCATCCCCTCCTCCCTGCCTGCCTGATCAGAGTTCCTTCCTTCTTTGTCTCCCTTGTTCATCACCAAATCCTTCACTCCTAAAACTACGCCTATCTCCTATTAGGTGCTTAGTAAACATTTGTTAATTTATGAAAAAACATACCGAAGTGCACTATGGGTTCTAACTGGCATGATTTATTCATATATAATGGAAAAAGCAGTAGCTCAAGCTTTCCCCCTGTTTCTTCCCTTTCTACTCCTAGGCTACCAAGTCAAAGGCAAGAATTAGATAGAGTCCTAGTTGGTTTCATGGATCCAAAACTTTGCTTCCCAGCATTTGCCTGTGTCATCTTTGTGGCTGAAATCTGTCTGTGCCATGACAGTAATCAGAGGCTTAGTGTTAACAAGTATTAAGCCTTTATTTTATGCCAAATTCTATTTAATCCTTCCGATCTTCTCAACAGCCTCCTAACCCTAATCCTAACCCTGCTTTTTGTATTCTTACTTGATAATCAAGGAACCCGAGTTTTAGGAGCGTTAAGAAGTGGGCTCACGGTCACACTTCTTGTCAATTGTACAACCATATTTTGGCCCCAAAGCCAGTGCTCATTCCTTCACAATACAGTAGGTTGTAAATTGAGAGCATTCCCCCATGGTATCCCCGAGATCATAAACTACAGCAGTCCCTTGCAGGGTGCCTCACTGGAGGATTGGGATGGGTTGATGAAAAGGTTGTAAGACATGAAACCTGCAAGTAACACGAGGGTCAAAGGCAGAGCCAGTGATCCAGCCATGATGGTTAACCCTGGACAAGGTGGCTGGCTTCTCCTTGGTTTCTTGGCCTCTTTAATCAATAGAAATAGATAAGAAGCCAGATGAGGAATTCAGGCGAGGCTTTCTTAGGACTCGTGCTGCAGCACAAGGGAGCAAAAACAACCAACAGATTCCCTTGCTCTCTCCCCAGCAGGGGCAAGGGGTGGGTGAGCTAGTCCCTTAAATGGAGTGAGGTAGGAGCCAGTCCAGGGGTTGGGCTGGAGGCGTGGCTTAGGTGGTCTGCCCACGTCCTTGGTGGTGCTGTGTGCAAGGATCATGCCCAGTTCCCTGCTTCTGCTCCCACACCCCAAAGTGGCTGTTGGATTTTTGATTTTTTGTATCTTGTTGTCCATAACTCACCCCAACTGTGCATACACACAGCTATTTTTAGTCCCTTATAGTTTCTTTGTATTCTGTTGTTCGGTCACAGTGCCAGGACTGCAGCCCAAGGTCCCAGGTCCTAGGTCCCAGCCTGTCTGATCCTGACCTCAACAACCTCATTTCCAGGTGGGAGAACCTGGCATCTGAAGTCCACTGACAGCCCCGGAGTGCTGGGAGAATTAACTAATAAATGATTGGAAAGCACTCAGCCAATGTAAAGTGCTATATAAATGCTTAATAGTAACAACCACCCTGTCTGGCGTCCAGGGCTGCTTTTGAGCCCTGTGGTCCCTATGTAATGAGACTGAACCCTACAAAGTGCTTTACAAAGAGTAAATAATTCATTCTCAGGGCACCCCAGGGAAGCAAGAAAGTCTTCCTCTTACTTTAGAGGAACTGAGATCCAACATTTGATGGGGCTGTTCAGCCAGGAGTTTTCACAAAGCCAAGTTTGGATCACCGCGGCCCTCTGCGTCGGGCCAGGATGGGCCCAGCTGCTCAGGGCTGGGAGCGAGCTGTGTTCCCCGGGGCTCTGGTCAGGCCTTTGTCTGTCAGGCTTTGGAGCCAAAGGCCGTGGCTTAGAAGGGCGAGAAGCACAGGAAGATGAATAAACAGAGCTGGAAGTGGAAACACAACAGAGGCTTCTTGTTAATAAGGCACTTAGCCTTTGAGTAGGATGGACACTTTCAGGGCCTTGGAGAAGGAAGCAGCCAAGAATGGGAGATGCTGGTGCAGGGTGGCTGGAGGGGGAAGACACTGCATTCAGCCACAGCCATGTAAGGTCCAGGGACTCCCCCCACCTCACTGGTGGTCCTGGGTCCTCCAGGACTTGAAGGGGGTCCCTCCTTGGGCAGGAATCATAACCTGACCTTGGCCAGGGAGACACAGCTTGGGGAATCAGGAGAGGCCTAACTTCTCTGGTATCAGGGCAGGAACCCACCCTTTAGAGAGGCTGCTGCATGGGGCTCAGGTCCAGGGGCCAGAGGTCTGGGTATCCGGAACAGGGGTGGTTGGGCCCAGAGAGTCTGGGTGTTAGAACACTCCTTACTTAGTTCAGATAAAATAAAAATCAAGGTTAAAATAAATTTTAAATAAAGAGTGGGGGGAGAATATAGCTCAAGAGGTAGAGCACATGCTTAGCATGTGCAAATTCTGGGTTCATCCCCATACCTCCTCTAAAAATAAATACACAAATAAACCTAATTACCTCCCCCCCCAAAAAATAAATGAAATAAATTTAAAAAAAGAAATAACCTCATAAAAAGAAGAATGAGTGCCATTTGTAGCAACATGGATGGAGCTAGAGATGATCATACTAAGTGAAGTAAGTCAGACAACAGGGAAAGACAATTATCGTATGACATCATTTAGATGTGGAATCTGAAAATGACACAAATGAACTTATTTACAAAACAGAAAAAGACTCACAGACATAGAAAATGAACTGATGGTTATCAAAGGGGAAGTGGAGAGAGGGATAAATTGGGAGTTCAGGATTAGCAGATACAAACTACTATATACAGAATCGGTAAACAAGGTCCTACTTTATAGCACAGGGGACTATATTGAATAGCTTGTAATAACCTATAATGAAAAAGAAAATTAAAAGGAATATATGCATACATAAATGAGTCACTATGGTACACACCAGAAACTAACAGAACCTTGTAAATCAATTATACTTCAATAAAAAAAAGGAAAAAAATCAAGGTTAAAAAAAAACTATTTAACATGTCAAGAAAGGTCATTTATTATCCATTCCTTGGCTCCATGTTGATCAACTGCTTTGCATGTGCCTGAGACTGTTCTGAGCACTGGGGAAAAGACAGGCGGGTCCTGCTCTCAGGTCCTGTAAGGAATAAGGTGGGAAATGGACAAGGAAGAACAGAACAAAACCAGGGACAAATGAATGGATCAGAAATGGCGGGGAGTGTTCCGCGGAGAACGGGATGCACGGCTCAGAGAAAGCCTTTCGAGAAGAGAACAAGAAATCATTCAGAGTAAATATGCAACACCCATGAAACTTCGCCTTCATAGTAACATAGCATTGGGAGGAATAAAACATAGAAAGAACATGGGAATGAAAGACTAGAAGGAAAAATCATTGCGATACATTTTAACACACATCTTTCAACCTTCAACAAATCAGGTAGTTAAAAATAAGGGACACAGAAATGAGATTAGAATGAATCCGATTGGACAAACAGGTAGAATTTAGACTTCGTGCCTTAGCGGGAGTAAGCCCGCTCATCAGAAATCCTGGGATATTTACAAAAGACGACACAAAACCTAAACAGCAGAAATTATACACACAACAGTTTAAAATTAAATACAACCAAACTAGAAATTGATAATAAAGCTTAAACAACCAAATGAAGTTTAACCCCAGAAAGGTTTTGAAAAAATTTAGAAGAGGTACAGAGGAGCTTTTAACTCACTGGGGCCGTGGAGGTCACATTTGCAATTATAGCTTCTTGGGGGGGAAAAAAAAACAATTAAAACAAAGGCAGTGAATTTCAAAAAAAATATGAAATGTGGCCCAAAATGAAAACAGAAACAAGTTTATAACCTTACGTGCTCTCATTATATGTACAAAAATAAAGATAAGTCAGTAGCATGAGAAATTAGCAGAAAACATAGGAGCCTCAGCAAAACAGGTAGATGGAAACAATATAGATAAAAGCAGAAATCAAGGCAGCAAATAAAACAAAAAAGCAGAAAAGGCTTCCACCCTAAGAGGAAGTAAGTGATTGGTAAGTCCACTTCAAACTGGGTCTTTTTGTGTAGGGATGTGGGTTGGGTGAAAATCACTGTAAAACAGAGAAACCTCAGGTAAGTCTAATCAAGAAAAGAGATAGACAAATAAATATAAACAGTTATGTGAGATGAGATGTAACAAAGGCAAGTAAATTACAAAACTTATTATGAAATCTTATATTGAAATTTACTCCAAAAGTACAAACTTCCAGATCAAGTTAATCAATTTTTCCAGGATAAAAGTAAAAGGTTAAACTTGGCTTTAGAAGATTAGGAATCCTATAGGGAACAATACTCAACGGTGAAATTTTTTTTTTAATATTTCAGAATAACTCCTCAAGAATACCCCCTGGCCAAATGATGACATTTGGCCCTTCACATTTTCAAGGAACAGTTAATCACTATGCTATGTAAACTGTACCGGAAGACACAAAATATGGTAAATTACCATCCTCATTTTCTGAAATTAACATAAACCCAATGTCAAAATTTGACCCCAAAAGCAGCTAAGGACCAATTTCAACTTCACTTGTAAATATAAAAGCAAAAATCAGGGCCAGCTTCATGGACATATGACCTACGTACAACACAGAGCCTTGTGCTCAGAAAAGCCCCACGCTTGATTTAATTCTCTGCCACCAGCTTGAAATTCTTAAAAATTTTTCAACAAGGGACCCCACTCTTACACTTTATACTAGGTCCTGCAGAATCTTTTGCTAATCCTGATAGAAGTATTAGCAAATCGAATGTGATAGTACAATAAAATAATCTCTACATTGATCAAGGTGATTCTACCTAAGGATGCAAGGGAGATGGAGTATTAGGAAATCTACTAATATAACTATGAGATGTATTATAAAACGTTAACAAGACATATGATGGAACCAAATGTGAAGATGACTCATAATCTTAAAACTTGAAGGATATATTTTTGAATGGGAAAAGCCTACCTTAAGCCAAAATAATACTTAATTCATTAGTAAGCAGCAAGGAGACTCATTAGGATGGACCAAAAAATCTGTTTATATCAATTAGATTCTCAGGTGGGTGCAAGACAAATCAATGCAAACCAAGAACAACACTCAATACCAGTGATAATTACTAAAAAAGAATAACAAGGAAACAATTTCTTCACAATATATTTTTAAAGCATAAAATAATCACGTCACTATTATAATACATATGTAGTCAACTTGAATGTTTACTGAAATATATAAAGTACTATTTTAAAAAAGGGAGAAAAATTGCAAATATATTGCAAAGTTGCCAGAGGGTTCCATAAATAGGCCTAAATGAATAAATAAATAAAGTTAATTGCGTTCCAATTCGACAGTTTAGACAATTACTATCAATATGGCAGTGGAATTTTTTTAATGAAACAAATGTTTACACAATTATTCTAAATATTATCTAAAAAATAAAAAAGTAAGAAAGGTTGGAAGCATTTTTTAAAAGCAGGGGGAACTGTTCTGCCAAATTTTAAAGTGTGTACTAAAGTTCCAACAATGAAGTGTTTTATTGGCGGGAGGATTTGCAAACAGATCAATGGAAAAGACTAAGCACAGAAAGATAGCTCCAAAATATATAAAAATTGAGAAGATGATAAAAGGAACACCACACCCAAGGGAAAAGCAATGGATTAGCCATCAGATGGAATTTGTATTTACAATGGAACCTTAAAAAAATAGAAGTAAATGCATGTCAATAATTACTGAGATCAGGATGGTGGAGGCACTTCTAAGATCAACAGTAAAAAGTACCACAAAGGAAAATGTAGATAAACTACATAATCTATATACATATATTACATAGAGGTTATATCAATAATGCCACATTTAAAAAGTAAAAGGCCAAGACAAACTAAAAAGGAGTATTTTCAACAAAAATGACAAAGGGGTTAATGTTTTTATAAGAACTCTTACAAATCAGAAAGAAAAAACTTAATATCACAAAAGAAATATGAGCTAAGCATAAAGACAAATGGCCAGGAAGCCATAATATATGAAAAATGTTCAGCCTCATTAGTAATCAATAGGAGGGGAATTGAAACAATGAGATATTGTCTCGTGCATGTGGAAATGGCAATGAGGAACAGAGTGATTTTTGTTCTTAACATTGAAAGACGATTATTACTGCTGTGGACACCATGAAACCAATTCTGATGGATGCATAAACTGTGCAAATTTTCTGGACACAATGTGATAATATGTATGAAGAACCTTCAAAGTTTTTCACCTTTAGATCCAATAACTCTATTTCCACAAATCTTTCCTAAGAAAAAATAATCAGAGAAGCACCAAAAGATACAAGTACAGGAACAATCAATACAATATTGCATTTTTTTCCCAAATACTTTTACCTTTAATTACTGAATACAATTTTTATATTGATTCACATTTTTCTAACTAGAAAAGTTTATTTTTCAAATTTTCTATTTTGAGATCATTGAGAGTCACATGCAGTTATAAAAAGATGTAATACAGAGAGATCCAACACCCTTCACCCAGCTTCCCCCAGTGGTAACATTGTATAACTCTAGTACAGTATAAACAACCAGGGAACTAACAAAGATACAACACCATTATTCATACTTACCCTGCTTTATTCGATCCTTTGTGAGTATATTTAATTCCATGCAATTTCATCAAATGAATAGATTAGTGGGAACACCACCACCACAGCAAAGATATGAACAGTCCTCTAACCACATGGATCCCCTGCGTTTTTATAGCCTCACCCACTTCCCTCCCCTCACAGCTCCTAACCCCTGGCATTCACAACTCTATCCTCCAGCTCTATCATTTTGTCATTGCAAGAGTGTTATATAAATGAAATCAGACAACAAGTTGCCCTTTGGGATTGGCTTTTCTCAGTCCACATAATTCCCTTGAGATCATCCAAGTTGTTGCCGGTGTTAATATTTTGTTCCTTTTTATTGCTGAGTAGGATTCCATGGTATGGATGGACCACAGTTTTGTTTAACTGTTCACGCGTTAAAGAATATTTGAGTTGTTTACAGTTTGGAGCTGCTATAAACATTTATGTACAGGTTTTGCAGTATTATTCTTAAAAGCAAAAAATAAAATAAAATAAAATAAAATAAAATAAAATAAAATAAAATAAAATAAAATAAAATACCTAAGCAACTTAGAATTCAAATGTCCAAGAACAGGGAAATAATTG
Organism: Vicugna pacos; assembly: GCF_048564905.1. Taxonomy (NCBI): domain Eukaryota; kingdom Metazoa; phylum Chordata; class Mammalia; order Artiodactyla; family Camelidae; genus Vicugna; species Vicugna pacos. Next base: position 37,798,096 of record NC_132997.1, on the reverse strand, counting down.
AATAAATTACAGCAAATTGAATATTCCAGTGTCATTAGAAATTATGTATAATTGGTAAACTCAATGAGCTAAATTCAAAGGTACAAGCAGAAAATGATTTTTTCCCTCGACTCTGTGTTTGGGAAGGGAATGTCTGATTGCTCCTACTTGCCCTGGACAACACTGAGTGTATCCTTTAGTCTTTCAGTCATTTGCAAGCATTTGGTAATCTGGTTTTGGGGTATTAAAAAATCTTGTCCAATTGAAATCAAAAGCTCCATTTCTCATCCATTTAAAAATCTTCTCCCTTCTACCCAGTGGGAAGTGGGGCATGATGTATATAGACTTTCCTTCCCAGGCTCCTGCATCCCTCCCTCTGCAGTCTGCCGCTTTTGCATCCTCCAGGGCTGGCTGGGAGGAAGGGGCAGGACAGAGTGCCCTCCCAGTACTGTGGGGTCCCTACTTTCTCTTGCCTTTCCCTCCTGTCAGCTATGCAGCAGGAGGGCTCTCCCTTTCTCGACTCCTCCCTCTCTCCCCTACTCCCTCTCTCCCCTACTCCCTCTCTCCTCCCCCTGCTGTTCTTTGTGTACCCCAGAACCTCAGGATGCTGAGCCAAGCTCTTCTAAAATCTCTTCCCCCTGTTCTTTCCCTATAGCCAGGAGGGAGGGGCCCAGGAGTTTCTAAGCTTAGAAAGTACCCTGATCAGTGGGAGAGGGAGAGATGTCAGTTTCCCTTCAAGCGTATACTTCTGTCATGAGAGATTTTTTCCCCCAAGCACTCTAGTTGTCTTGAACCAGAAAAGCACCCCACTCTGGGAGGGACAACCCCCCAACCTTTCTCATTCAACGAATCCTTACTCTGAGCCATTCCCAGCTTGAACACACACTAGAGGTTGGCGATTGGCTGAGGTACCAGGACTCACTGTGGCTGGTCTGGGCAAGTCCTGTGAAGGCAGGTCTAGAATCTCAATTTAGAATATGTGTGCATTTCACATCTTTGTTTTCAGCTTCGTGGTCTTGTGTGAGACCCAAACAGAAACTCCGTTTCTTATAGTGGACGTGTCAGGAGCCCTGCCCAGATCCCCTGAGATCTTTTTGACCATATCTCTCCTCCCCCTCCCAGCTTGGTTGTATTTTCCCCTGCTGATTTTTTTAAATTCTTTTTTAAAGTTATTATTCATTTTTAATTGAAGTATAGTCAGTTTAAAATATTGTGTCAATTTCTGGTGTACAGTATAATGTTTCAATCATACATGTACATACATATATTCATTTTCATATTCTTTTTCATTTTAAGTTACTATAAGATATTGAATATAGTTCCCTGAGCTACACAGGAGCACCCTGTTGTTCATCTATTTTATATATATAGTAGTTAGAATAGCCAAGATATGGAAACAGCCTAAATGTCCATCAACAGATGACTGGATAAAGAAGTTGTGAGATATATATATAATGTATGTATATATATATATGTGATGTATATATGTAACATATGGTTTATATATACAGTGGAATACTACTCAGCCATAAAAAGGAATAAAATCATACCACTTGCTGCAACATGGATGGACCCTGCTCTTTGAAGGAGGACTGCCCTCCTTCAAAGGCTGCTGGAGCTCCTCTGCCAGCACACATGGAGAGTCAGAAGTGCCCCTTAGTTGACAGCTGACTGGTGCAAGAATCTGGAAACCAGTCCCTTGGCCTGAGGTTTGAACAACTCTGAGATGGAACTGACTCCCAGAGCACCCTGGAATCACGCTGAGGCTAATCCAATGGGATTTTGTTTTAAATCACACCCTGGCTGGCCTCCTCCCTTTCTCTGCCCCTCACCCCACCCCATGACCAGTTTCTCTTAGGAACGTTTTCTTAATAAGTCCTCATTTCAAGGTCTGTCCCTGAAGACAATGACCTAAGAATTGGTTTAAGCAGAGGATGTAAACCCCTGCTTTGGGGATGACAAATAATGTATCCTTGCAATAGGTGGCAGCTTAGAATAAGGGGACTGCATATGGATCCTTCTTATATGAAGGAACTCTGATTTTGGAGGGGAAGGTAATTAGGGTTTTTTTTAATGTACTATTTCCTTTATTATTTGTTTAAATGGAAGTACTGGGAATGGAACCCAGGGCCTTGTGGATGCTAGGCACACATTCTACCACTGAGCTATACCCTGCCCACCTTGAAGGCACTCTTCACACACCGTCTCATTCAGTCTGTACAACAGCCCAAAATGTAGGAACCGTGTTCCCATTTTACAGATAAGGAAAGTGGGCTCTATCATGGAGTTAAGTACTTTCCCTAAACCGGAGTCTCTCAGAGTAGCCCAGACATATATAATAGCAGCAGTAGCACCTTGACAACAGCTGGACACTGTTGTCACCATGGTCCTGCCAGATAGGTGTCCTTATCCCCGTTTGGCAGACCAGGCACCTGAGCTTTGCCACGTTGATGGCCAGCATCAGTATCACTGCAGGATTTGAGGCCAGGACTCTCTGGCTCCCAATCTGTGCCATTCCCATCAAACCATGCTGCCCAGTGAGGGCAGCCTCTCTCAGCAGCCCCCAAAACATTCTTATACCAGTGGGCCTCTGGAAGACCATCAGTTCACCCAAAACCCTGGCTGATTGGCTCTGTAGCTCCATGCTTTGAAAACCACAGAAGTGTCACCAATGTGAAGTAGATTCATCAAAAAAACTTTGTCCACTTGGAGAATGCTATGCCTCTGTTCCTGAGAATAGGGGCAGCCTCCGCCTTAACAGGTGGAGGCACCGCATAAATGATTGATAAACAAACAAGAACGGAATCAAGTGCCAGGCACTGTGCTAAAGGCTGGCACGTGTTATCTCCTGGAATCTCATGGCAGAGAAAGTGATTATCTACACCCACCATGATCCTCCTCTCCTCTCTAGTTACAGAACTTTGGGTTTTCATCTAAGAGAAGATACACTGGCTAAAACCTTTATTTAGCTCACTCCTTTGCAGTTAAATGTAGTCTGTGACTGAATCTGGCCAACAGAATGGAAATGAATTGCTCTGTTTGAAATGTTGGAAAATCTATTCAACTGAGAAGAGCAGTCTCAGCCTCCCCATGCCCCACTCCCTTCCTTCTGGCTGCCAGCCTGGAATGCTGGCATGATGGCTGGAACTTTGCAACCAGCTTGAACCAAGAGGTGACCTTGAGGACGAAAGCTATACATCAGAGTGTGAAAAAGAAAGAGGGGCTCCTGCCCTGTGATGTCACCATGGATTGCCGTTCTAATGCTGGGTGGCTTGGTTTCAGACTTTTTGAAACCACCAAGATATTTCATTTCCCTGTTTTATTGCAGTTTAGCTTAACCCAAAGCATTATAAATTACCTCAACCATTCTGAAAGGGTGACTGGGAAGGTTCAGCACTGACTGCTGAATTTTTCACTCCTCTGAAATCAGGGCATTTGGGAGGCTCTGGTAAAGTCGGGTTGAATTTTCCAGCACTGTGGACACCCTGGGGTGTGCTGGAGATGTGTTCTTGCCCTCACAGTGGGGAATGGTGACTGATTGTCAAGAATCGGGGTTGGTGCGTGTATCCCACAAACGCATTCATCATGCTGGCTCTCAGCTGCCTGGGGTTAAACAAAAAGCAAAGTGTTGCCTAGGCTTAACCTTGATGGGAAAAAGAAGATATTTAAATACCCGCTTTGTAGACTGCTTTCAACTATGGAAGAATTCACCACCATTAACTACGGTGGTGATAATTAGACATATACTATGTAGGTAGAGTATGCAATTAAATAATTATCATTTTTCATGAGCTCTTATGCAATCATTCCAGGAAGATGAGCAGCGTTAAAAATGTTGTCAAATTAAACCTACCTCATGTCTACGCCCATCACCCATGTATTCAGCTTCCTGGACTCAGTATCCTCATCTATAAATGAGGAGCTTGAATGAGATGCTCTCAGGAGACTTTGGATCTCAAGGATCTGGCAGCTAAATCGTGGCTGTTTTGGGCTTGGGAGAAAGTGGGCCATTTCCCCTCGGTCATGGGATTTGATTTGGAAAACCGAGAAAGGTCTTTTTTTTTTTAATTCAAAGAAAATATTTTATTTTATTATTTATTTTCTTTAATTGAAGTATAGTCAGTTATAATGTGTCAGTTTCTGGTGTACAGCACAATGTCCCAGTCATGAATATACATACATACATATATTCGTTTTCATATTCTTTTTCTTAAAAGGTTATTACAAGATGTTGAATATAGTTCCCTGTGCTATACAGAAGAAATTTGTTTTTTTTAGTCTATTTTTATATATAGTGGCTAACATTTGCAAATCTCAAACTCCCAAATTTATCCCTTCCCACCCCCTTTCCTCCAGTAATCATAAAATTATTTACTATGTCTGCGAGTCTGTTTCTGTTTTGTAGATGAGTTCATTAGTGTCCTCTTTTATCTTTTTTTAAGATTCCACATATGAGTGATATCATATGGTATTTTTCTTTCTCTTTCTGGCTTACTTCACTTAGAATGACGATCTCTTTACTACAGTGCAAAAGCGATGTGGTCTCTTTCTCGGAGATACACAGCACTTTTTGCTTCCTACATTCAAAACAAGCTCCCTATAGTGAAGAGGTTTCAATGGCACATCTCAACCTAGATTAGGGCACCTGTATCACATGGGAATAAACAAGACGCTGCCTGTGGTTGGGGATGACCAGCTGCCCCTCCCTGTGCCTGCTCGCTGCCCCCAGGGCCAAGGGGAATAACATGTTGGCATTTCTGTAACCCAGCTGTGGCCCACTAGAGGTGCTGGATTCAAGGATCAGAAAAATCAAGAAAAGTAAATATTGTTGCCATATTTATCTAGTTATCAGATTTACTTTTGGCTTTGGTTTTGCCTACCATGCAAGCACAGGGGCTGAGACCTTGTAAAAAACCATCCAAAGGCATCTCAGGGCAATCTGCTGGAACTTTGGGTCTACATGTCCACAGGCTCCATCCTCTTTGCCTGGACCCCAGACTCAGGCAGCCCCTTGGGCTGGCCAAAGCTGCCAAGACATCGTGCAGACAGCAGGGCCCCCCTTTCATGCTGGGGGTCCTCCCGCTCTGGGCCAAGTTAGTTTGACCTGCTGGAAAAGCCCCTAGCCTTCCTCTTAAGACCAGTGACAGTCTTCTAACCAAAGCGGGCCTAGGTTGGGGATTGAGGGAACAGCCTTGAAAAAGAGAAAGCCTGGGATGGAGGAGAGATAAATTAGGAGTTTGGGATTAACATAGACACACTACTATATGTAAAATAGATAAACAACAAGGGCCTACTGTATAGCACAGGAAACTACGTTCAGTAGTTTGTAATAAGCTACAATGGAAAAGAATCTGAAAAAGAACATATATGTATATATACGTAAGACTGAATCACTTTGCTGTGCACCCGAAACTAACACAACATTGTAGGTCAACTATATACTTCAATAAATTTTAAAAAAATGAAATCATAAAAAAACTTTAGTCATTAGTGTTAAATAAACTTAATTATAATTCCTTTTTAAAAAAGAAAGCAAGAAAGCCTAGCTATCATTTTGGGGGCACTGAAAGATGAACTTGATTTTGTTCGTGCTGGGGCCAGATGGCCATCACACAGATGCCCCTGTATTTCATCATTCATGAGTAGAGGTAGAGACAGTGGCCAGGCCTGGGATTCTGGAGTTAGGGACCCTCCTTCTAACTCTAATTCCACTGTTTACTTCACTTTGCTAAGCCTTGTTTTTTTCCTATGCAACACAGGAATATTCCATCTACATTAATAAATATTTATTAAAAACCTATTATGTGTCAGGTACTAGGCTAAGGTCAAGGGAGAGTATGATGAACGAAACAGCAGAAGATGCTGCCACGTGCTGCCCAGAACCCCCGGTGAAGAAGGACTTGCTGCCCCAGCTGCTGGGGGTGATGTGGGCGGGGCTGGGGGGGAGGGACCTTCACAAATCATGTCAGTGCAGCGCCACCTGGTACAAGGTCTTGCCCTTCCCAGGGCGGTCCTCATCCAGTGAGTGACTGAAGCCAAAGGATGAAGACCTGACCATGTCAACCCAACACAGGACACTCACATCTAAAGGGCCACCCCAGCCCCAAAGCTCCCAGAGATGTCGGACAGGAGCAAAGCTTGATTCTTCCTCCACCCACACCAGCTGCTAGCCCCGCCCTTCTACAGGGCTGGTCCCAAATGCCCTTCTTCATAGACATCCCGCCAGCTAAACCCCATCTCCGAGTGTGCTGCCTGAGAAACCCAACCTGCAACAAAAACAGCCTTCTCTCTCTCAGGCAACCAACCCGGAGAAATGATGAAGCGGTTTTGTAAAGTCCGAGGAGAAGAGCAAATGAGATGTGTGTGAAAGCACTTCAGTTGCCCTAAACTACGTCGAAGTGGTGGCTTTCTTTTCTTTCTAGTAATCTGAAGTGAATTGAGCTGCAATGTGAAAACCTCTCTCACTGCTTGGAAAGAAAACTTGCCAATTCCGCCCCCTTCCCCATCTTCAAAGGCTCATTCTCAAGACACAAATAAACTTATTTACAAAACAGAAACAGACTCACAGGCATAGAAAACAAACTTATGGTTACCAGAGGGGGAAGAGGGCGGGAAGGGATAAATTGGGAGTTCGAGATTTGCAGATATTAACTACTATATATAAAAAAGATAAACAGCAAGGTCCTACTGTATACACAGGGAGCTATATTCAATATCTTGTAGTAGCCTGTAATGAAAAAGCATATGAAAATGGATATATATATATATATATATATATATATATGGATAACTGAAACATTATGTTGTACACCAGAAATTGATGCAGCATTGTAAACTGACTATGCTTCAATAAAAAACAGTAAATAAAAAAAATCAAAGAAACAGAGAAGCAATAAACAATAAAAACAACAAAAAAATTCACACTCTCTCACACACACACACACACACACAGGCTCATTCTCAGTAGCCTGCATGGGATCAGCCACACAGACAGGGGTGGCATCATCCTGGTCCCCTCTGGTGACAAGACTGAGGGTACTTCAGGTACTCCAAGGAACTCTCTTGGCTCATGTCTGCCAAGTGCCGATCATTAGCCAAGCCCAGTTCTGGAGGCCACAAAGCAGAGAGAGCCACCCGACCCCCAAGCCCAGCTGACAACTTTCCAAGCTCCGCAGTGCTCTAACCAACTCTGCAGAAGCAGAATCCTCGGCTCCAAACCACTAATGAACTCCTTCTAGCTCCAGGTTTAATTAGTTTTCATTGCAATATTAATGATCCTAACAAACCATTTCAACTTCCCTATTGCACAGCTGGAATTCTTTTATTTGGCATTTGGTCTCTTATTTTATAAGAAAATCCCACGCGCATCCTCCTTCCCGCCTGCCCCATCGAGAGGGAATAAGATCGCATTCTGACTTTGCTTATCACTTTGGCCAGCCCAGGGACAGCAGCTTTAATAATTTTGAAATTGGGAGCATTAAACACATCACAAACTGCCATACAAATAACATATAATATAACTCTGGGATTTTAATTACAGTGACTAATATATGCACCAATCCTAAAGTCTCTGCAGACCATTAGGCCACATGCACGGACAGTACTGGAAGGCTTAAAATTTGCACAAGGTATGTCATTAGTTGATCCAAGACCTTCTAGACCTAGAGTTCTCGCCTGGGACTCAGAATTCATTTGCTGGGCACTTTGAACTACCCAGCCAGAGGCAGCACTATTTTCATTAGTGACTATGAAAAACGATTAAACACTGCTACCGGGTCAGGTTGGTTTATGTTGAGGGCAGATGTGGCTGCATGGCTAAGCAATTAGGCATTTGTTGGTGGATTCCGATGGCTCTTTATTTTCTCTGCCTTTCCAAAGCAAGAAAGAAGCAACAGCAAACTGACATATGATGGAACTACGTCCCTCCTGCTTCCAGAAATTCTCCAGCCCAGCTTTAATGGAAATTGATCTGAGAATCCATAGGATTTTTGGTACAGTTTTCTTCCAGCCAGACACTTGGATTTGGGTGGAACTGCTGGGTGATGACTGATAAAACAAAAAACTAAGTCCCCCAGGGGGATCTCCAAAGGAGAACTAGCAGCCTGTGCTCTAAGTCCAAGGACACATGGTGAACTCAAGCTCAGATCAGCCAGCAACAGCACCCGGTGGCCAGGCTGTGTAGGGCAGCAGCGCTGAGCTTGTGATGAGGGTCCAAGCTCAAAGATGCAGCCAATGCAACTCAGTCCCAGCTGACACCGGGGAGGGAATAAGGAAAAGGGAGGTAAATTGGCCAGAGAGATGGAGCAAGAAAAGGAGACCGTCAGGGATGTTCCCACTGGGGATGGAGAGCAAACCATTCTGGAGTCTATTCTCTAGGGTGGGAGGAGCTCTGCCTGTTCTTCCAGATCTTAGAAAAGGAAGCCTTTAGTACCCACAGCTTGGGGAGCACCTTCAGTTAAAATCACTGATGTGGCTTCCTTAGGGAGAAGCACCTACCCCTGCTACAAAGTCAGCCAGGCTGGAACCACTCCTGTGACGATGCTCTCCCCACCAGTGTCCTTGCCTCTGGCATGGCCCCGGCCCCCATGCCTCTGAACATGCACACTGTAGCCAGATTAAACTTAGATTGGATCACCTTTCTTTCCTGCTCATGACCTCTCAAAAGCCATAAGTGCTGTCAGCTACACTAAGGGGACCCCATCAGCTCTGTCTGTTTCAATGCCAGGATTTCAAAGGGGCCCAGAGTCCCTAGTACCCTTGTAAAATCTCAATAACCACTCAGAGAATGAAAAACAATTATAAAAAAAAAAACCCCATGCACAAGCACAGCTGTAAAATAGTTTATAAATAAACTTGACATAAAATGTAAAATATCTATATTTTTTAAATGACTACATGTTAGTGAAGGAAATAAAAGACAACCTGAGAAATAAAGGGATATCTCTTTTTACTAGATGGAAAGTCTCAATCTTAATATATCAATTCTCTCCAAATTGATCTATCCATTTATTTCAATCGCAAGTAAAATCCCAGGAGGGGATTTTTATGGAAATTGGATTTTTGTATTTTTATGTTTATAGAAATGGAAAAATGATTCTTAACTTACACAGAAATGCAAAGACCTCAAGGGACCAGGTCAATTTCAGAAAGGAAAAAAAAAAGAACAAAGTTTAAGGTCTTACACTACCAGATTTCAAGACTTATGATGAAGTTATAGTAAGTAATCATTGTGGTTTTGGTATAAAGATCAATAAGAATACTTTCAAGTTTTCAGAAAGGGAAAATACAATGGAGTTGCCTAGAAAGGAAGAAACATCATCCCTGCTTGTGACTGTGCATCAACCACACTGAGTGCTAAAAGATTATGAAGCAATACCTTAAAAATTTTGACAGCAAATTTATTTTTTTTATTTTTTTTTACATTTTTTATTGATTCATAATCATTTTACAGTGTTGTGTCAAATTCCAGTGTTCAGCACAATTTTTCAGTCATTCATGGACATATACACACTCATTGTCACATTTTTTTCTCTGTGATTTATCATAACATTTTGTGTATATTTCCCTGTGCTATACAATGTAATCTTGTTTATCTATTTTATTTTTCATCTGAAATTCCATACTCATACCAACAAGGGAATGTGAGAGAATAAAGACATTTTTACAGATGCCAAGATTTGGAAAGTGTACTTGCCTCACTCTTTCATGTGTTTGAGAATGCACTCCAGCCAAACAAGGGAATCCACCAGCAGACCTCCGGGACCTGTTGGATAACAAAAGGTCTAACATTTGCATCATTGGAAGCTCAGAAGAAGAGAAAGGATGTGAGCTGAGAAGTTTTCACAGCAATAATAGCTAAAAATTTCTCAAATAGAGTGAAAAACATAAACTGACAAATAGCTGAGCACACCCCAAATAAGAAAAACCAAAAGAAATCCACACCAACATACATGACAAGTAAACTTTTGAAAATTAAAGGCAAAGAAAAAAATCTTAAAAGCAACCAGGGAGAAGTGATACTTTTCTTATGTAGAAACACCAATTCAAGTGACAGCACATTTCTCACATGAAGATAGAGTCCCAGAGGAAGTGGCACACCATTTTTCAGGTGCTGAAAGAAAAGGACTATCAATTCTCAAATTCTGTATCCAATGAAACTATCCTTTAGAGAAAACTATAGCACTAAATGCTTACATTAGAAAAGAGGAATGATCACAAGACAATAACCTAAGTCCTATCTCAAGAAGCTAGAAAAAGAAAGACAAAATAAATCCAAAGCAGATAGAAAGAGGAAAAAAAACCCAAGATAATTGAAGAAATTGAAACCGGAAAATAATAGAGAAAATCAATGAAACCAAATATCTACTTCTTTAAAAAGAACTAATAAAATGGATACACCTCTAGTAAGACTGACAAAGGTAAAGAAGAGAGAAGACACAAATCATCAATATCAGGAAAGAAATAGGAGACTTTACCACAGAACTTGCTTGCAGCCATTAAAAAAATAAGAAGAGAACACTATAAACAACTTTATACTCATGAATTCAACAACTTAGAAGAAATGGATGAAGTTCTCAAAAACTACAACTATAAAACTCAACCAAGATGAAATAGATAACCTAAATAGTCCTATAACAACTAAAATTGTGCAATTAAAAGGTTCTCAAAACATAAATCTCCAGGTCCAATGGCTTTACCATAGAATTTTACCAAATATATAAAGAATTACATTTTTATATAATGTCAACAAAAAAGTAAAAGAAAGAGCAATCCTTAACTCGTTTTCTGAGACTGCTATCATCTTGATACCAAACCAGACAAAGATATCATAAGAAAAGAAAACTACAGACCAATATCTTTCATTAACTTAGAGGTAAAACTCCCAGTAAAGTGTAGGCAAATGTAATTCAATGATAATATAAATAGAATTAAACACCATAACCAAGTAGAATTTATTCCAGGTATGTAAGGCATATTCAACATTCAAGTCAGTGTAATCCACCATATCAACAGGCTAAAGCAGAAAAATCATATGATATCAATTGACACAGGAAAAACATTTGACCAAATCCAACACCCATGTATAGTAATTCAAAAAAAAAAAAAAAACCTTCCCAGTAAGCTAGGAATAGAGGGGAACCACCTCAACATGATAAACAGCATTTACAAAAAGCTTACAATCAACATCATACTTAACAGTGAAAAACTGAACAAGGGAATGTCTGCTCTCACCACTACTCTTTAGCATAGTTGAAATTCTAGCCACTGCAATAAGGTAAGAAAAGAAACAAAGGGCTTATAGATTGAAAATCAAGAAATAAAACTGTCCTTATTTGCCAATGACATAATTGTCTATACAGAAAAATCCCAAGAAATACACACACAAACACACACACACAATCAGAACTAGTAAGTGAGTTCAGCAAGATTGCAGAATAAAAGATCAACACACAGAAGTAAATTGCATTTCTACACATATAAATGAACACTTTGCAACCACAGTTAAAAACACAATACCATTGATTATTGCTCCAAAGAAAATGAAACACTTAGATGTAAACTTAACAAAGCATGGACAGGATCTGTATGGCAAAAATTATAAAATGCTGAAAGAAATCAAAGAAGACCTAAGTAAGGGAGATATAGTATGTTTATGGGTTGGAAAACTCAACGTAGTGACCTGGATTCTGACCTCAGCTTGATGCACCTTGGGTTGGATGCAGTGGTCTCTCTCTTTCTGCCTGATCTGCTCCATCTTTACTTCCTTACATCGGTACCAATGCCATAAAGGAGACTCACCTACAAAGAGGCACTAGGGGATGTGGCAGCTTTCCCCAGCTGAGGTATCCAGTCAGCTCAAGTTAAACCTTTGCTAGGGTTTTTTTTTTTTTTAATATGAAATGCTTCACGAATTTGCATGTCATCCTTGCTAATCTTCTCTGTATCATTCCAATTTTAGTATATGTGCTGCCAAAGCAAACTCAAGGATCTTGTCTTAGATGGTCCCATCAGAGACCAAGTTGAAGGGCTAGTTGTATTTGGGAAGTATCCCAGGGATGTGGAGTGTAGGACCTGGGAAGTGGGCAGAAAAAACATGAGAGGCAACTCAAGGATGCATTCTGAGTTACCCACTGCTAAGGGGACGGGTGTTCCACCTGACCAGAACCTTCTGAAGAACTTTTTGAAATGCCTTTCAGAAGTGTCCTCCTGGGACTCAGGTGGAAAGCAGCTCATCTTTTGTCTGTCTCCCTCCACAGGTCAAGGGTGGTCCTGGGTACACATACCCCTGCACCTTGAGCCCATAGCTGTGTGGGTGCTCAGTGGGTTCCCACGGGTGTGGCCACCTGTCCTGGCATCAGGAAGTCTGAGACAGGAAGTGAGGCATGTGGTGTGGGGTCCAGGAGAGGGAGAGGGGAGTCCCTGCGGGGCTTGTTTGTCACAGCCGGAGGTGGCAGTGACTAGGGCAGGAGCTGTGGATGTGCAGATTGGTGTGGTGTTCAGAATGTGTCCAACACCATGGAAGGCTGGGACTCCAGGCCCTGGAAGGTCTCGGCAACCATGCTACAGTCCTCGTCCCTGAGCAGCTGGAGGGAGGGACGCCCTTGCCACCCCTGTGTCTCTGGCTGGTGAGGCACCCCTCCTGCCCTCTCACTGTACTCACACTTCCTGCATCACACAGCATCATGGTTGCTGTCTTGTCTCATGTCCCCCAGGCTGTCAATTCTATGCCGGAAAGAGCTCCCACTCACACGGACTATACTCATTGCTGTCCTCAGCGCTCTGTGTGGATTCCCTCATGGAAACTTCACAGCTGAAAGAAACAGGGCCCAGAGAAGTGAGGCAATTTGCCCAAGGTCACACAGGTGGTTCAGTCCCAGACACTGTGGACCACGACCCTCCAGGTCCCATGGGAGAGCAGTCTGGGAGGGCTGTGTTCGCTGCGAGGACCCAGTGTGGTGATGGGACGTGCAAGGTGTTGTAGGAACACAAAGCGGGGCGATGGGGACCATAGGGAGGGGAGGGAAGGGGAGGGGAGACAGAATGGGTGAGGGGAGAGGAGATAAGGGAGAAGAGAGGGGATGGCAGAGGGGAGAGGGGATGGGAGGAGAGAGGTTGGGGGAGAGGAAGGGATGGGGAGGGGGGATCAAGAGAAGAAGGAAGGAGCAAGGAGAAAAGAAAGGAGAGAGGAAAGAGATGAGGGAGGAAGGGGAGATGAGGGAAGGAGGCAGGACTGAGCAAAGAGGTGGGAAGGAGGCGCAGCTCTGAGCAGGGCTCACGGGCCCTGGAACACATGGCATGAAGCGGAGCAGAGATCCCTGAAGCTGCTGTGTGGGCAGGGCTGATCCGGAGGAACCCCATCCAGCAGGGGTGAGAAATCATCAACACATGGAGGCAAGGAATGTGACAAAACCAGAGCTGTCACTGGCATCGGCTGTCGTGTGAAGCTAGCCTGGAGCAGGGTGGGCCTCCTGCAGCAGAGAGAGCGGGTAGGAAGCCACTGCAGGGACCCAGGGAAACAAAGATATGGCCCCAACCAGGGGGCACAAGGGAGAGGTCAAGACATGGTAGGACTCAGAGAGAGGGAGAGGGGAGGCAGGAGGCAGTGGAAAGTTCCAGGCTTCTGCCAATGGTAGATGGTGACCTTTCCATCCCAAACTTGAAACGATTTAATGAGTGCCTACTGGGTGCCTGGCCCTGGACCAGGCCCTCGAGATAGAATCTAGCTTCTTAATTACCACAAGACCTCCAGTTGGGTTTGTCCCTCCTCATTTTACCCAGGAGGAAGCCTCGAGAAGTTCCCAGGGGCAGGGAGCATGGTGCGGACAGACCTGGGGGTTCTGTGTGACCCCAGAGCCCGAGTTCTTTCCATGCACCATGAAATTACCCCCAGGTCATTTCCCTCGCGAAAGAGTATGACACGGTGACAGCTGACCCGGCTCTGAGTGTCCTAGTGGCCGAGAGCCAAGCTACAAATCACACCCCGTCACCACGAAAGCCAAAAGAACCAGCTCCCCTGCGTGGTCTGCTTACTCCAGCTGTCTCAGCTCCACCGGATCTATTGACGATTTGCTAATCCAGCTGATAGCTGGACACTGACCCACAATCTCGGCGGAGCCGGAGATGACACGCAGCCTCTACCCGAGCCCTTGGCTGTGCCAGAGGTAGCTCACGGTCAAAGAGTCTCCTTCAGAAGCAGCAGGATTTACCTGGCCCCGGGGGGTGGGGGTGGGGGTGCCTGGATAGCAGAACACCAGGCACCCCACGTGTTTGCATCCCTCTGTGACCAGTCCCTTTTTTCAGTCTTCCTCTTGTGACCCACCTGCTGATGGCCATCTCGGCCGATTTCATTTGTGACCACAAGCTGAAGTGGCTGAGTGCTGGCCCCCAAAAGATACGTCCGTGTCCTAATTCCTGGGATCTATGAATATGACCCTATTTAGAAGAAGGGTCTCTGCAGACAGAATTAAAGACCTTGTGAGGAGGAGACAGTCCCAGAGTATCCCAGTGTCCCCTGAATCTTATGACAAGTGTCCTTTTATAAGGGAAGGTAGAGGGACACTGGAGACAGAGAGACAAGGAGGGGTGATGTAAGCATAGGGATTGGAATGATGTGTCCACAAACCAAGGGATGAATGGGGCTTCTAGAAGCTGGAAGAAGCAAGGAAGGATCCTCTCCTACAGCTTTCAAAGAGACAGCAACCCCGACGACCCCTTGCTTTTGGACATCGGGCCTCCAGGACTGGGAGAGAATTAACGTCTGTTGTTTTAAGCCGCCCAGCGCGTGGTCACTGGCTAGCACACAGGCTGACTTGTGCTTTTGACTGTCCAGTGCGAGTTGCTATTTGCAGGAGAATTTGTGATCTCATCCCTCAGGCCCACGAGCCCATCGGGTCCTGCTCTGCCCTTGGCTGGAAAGGGAATCCCGAGGCTGCCTCTGCCTCTTGGGTGTGGAGCTCTGGGCCAGATGAGAAATGGGCCTATTTATAAACGAACAGAGCCAGAGGGCGGGTGTGGGGTCGGCCGAGGGCTTCACCAAGGTCATAGACCCAGTCCCTTGGGATGGAGGCATTGCCAAGAAGAGCCAGGCTCCCGAGGAAGTAAGCGGGGGGCGGGAGCACGCGGGCCTCTCTGAGCGGTGGGGCTGTGGTCCATTTCTGAGCAGCCTAATGCAGGAATGTCCAGCTGGCTTCCAAGTCATATCTGGTTTCCCGGGCGAAGGGCTGGGTGGGAGAGGATTCTTTCCCACTGCCTCACTGCCGCTCCGAGAAAGGAAGCGTGAGCGCCCAGGGCGGGTGCCCCTCGGGCAGCTCGTGTCCCGTCTGCGGGCAGTTGTGCCCTCCACGCTCCTGCCACCTGGAAGGGGACGCTGCACATGGTGAGTGAGCCCCTCGTTTCGCACCAGAAAGATCACTCTCTCCGCAGGGCCAGGTCGGGGGTACTTACGGGGTGGGATCTCAGCCCCAGGCTGCCCCAGGGAAGGCGGGAAGCTGTGTGGCAGTGCCAGGGATGTGGGTGGACAGGGACTCTGCCGATTAGAGCCTGAGTGGGAGGGATCAGGGTCTCCTCTCAGCGCGGCTGGTGCTGGACACAGCTGTCTGGCGGAAGTCACAGCATACAGGCTGCCTCACCCGGCCCCACCGGCAGGCCTGTGCCTGGGAGATGCCCAGCTCTTCTGCACCAGGGGTCTTAGGCGCAAGCAGAAGGCTTTGCTCCACAGCAGGAACAGCCTCTGACCAGCCAGGAGGCCCACCTCGGTTACATCTGTGACCATATCATGTCTCTGAGTCTTGTATGTCTTGAAGCGCTTCTTGTAAGAGTGAATTTCTGTAGAGTGAGTAGCTGAAGCAGGGAGAAGAATGGGGGCAGACGTTCACCTGCTTGAGTTCAGAGAAAAGAGCTTTAGTAAACTTTGAATCTCTGCTTCATCTCCTTCTTGCTGTGTGACCTTGGACAAGTCACTTAACCTCTCTGAGCCTCATTTCTCAGTTTGTAATATGGCCTACTTTGCTGAACTGTGGGGAGGTTAAATGGGACAGTATGTGTGACTGAAGCTCCACTCCCCATCCATAGAACCTGGGCTCATTTCCCAGGTCTTCAGACATCTTCTTTTCTGTTTAACCTTTGTGTCTGAGAAAGTCTGCTGGAGCGGCAGGGGCCCTGTCCACCCCAGCTGTGCGCCCAGTGACATGGAACACTCAGTGCAGCACTGTGAATCAGGGCTGGCCTCTGTCTGCTGGGGACACTCAGTGGGACATTCATGCAACTCACGTGGGACGTATAGGCTTGGCTACCTACAGCCCACAGACCCCTCCTCCACCCTCGTCCCCTGACTCTGGGCTCTGGCCCAGCTGGTCCTGGTCAGAAGACCCAGATTCCAAGCCTGAAACCAAACCCGTGTCTTTATCATTCACTTGTCGAGCCCTGTCTTTCCTGTCAAAATCTGGCTATGACCTGCTCAAGGTTAAACTTATATTGAAGTAAATGCAGAATCTGCCCATGGTAGGGGCTGTCTATGGAAAAGGACTTACCACCTCCACTACAGAGACAAGGGCCCTGCTCCCTGATGCTTTGTGGCCTTGGACAAGTCATCTTCATCTTTAAAATGCGTACAATTATATCTAAGTCTCAGAGTGACTATAGGTTTATCGTTGATCACCCAGCCTGGCCCCTGCCACACAGGAGTTCCCCGTTAATCTTGGGTCCCACCCCCTCCTCTTGCCTTGAGCCCCATTTTGTGTGAAGTCAGCAATGTGGCTCGGGCCCCACACACAGGAGCAGGCTGGCTCAGGGAGGGCCCAAGAGCCAGGAGACCAGGGAAGCTGGAGGGGGCACTACCTCCCTTTTCTGGGTGCTGACAGTCCCAGCAGGGGGCTCACCGCAGGGGCTCACCCCCAAGAAGGAGAGGTAAGAGGGCGTCAAATGCCAGCATGGTCTCTCCAGGGTCTAAGGGAGGTGTCCTCACGCCTCTGCCCCGGGAAAGTCATCCCACTGAGGCCAGACTGGACTTGACCCCCACAGCACATGCACACACATAACCCACCCATCTCCCCAAGTCTCCCAGCATCCAGGCGTGAGGTCCCCTAGTCACCTTCTGTCTCACATCCACTTGGTGGTCAAACCTAATACCGACCAATGGCTGCTTCCCTCCAAGGCCCCTGCGCTGCAAGGTCAGGCCCTTGCTGTACCTGCCACACTGTTTTGCAGCCTCCTAGAGCCTCCCCGACCCTGTTCCTGCCCTTGTCCTGAACTTGACAGGGAGCTCAGAGAACTTCTGCTCCTGACCTCAGAGCAGGGCAATCATGCGAGTCTGGACACCACCCTTGCACCTGCAGTACAGGAGGATGCTCTGAGAATGTTTCTGTTTGGAGCCTGGGTTTTTCTTACAACCTTGAGACTAGAGAAACAGACACCACACCCTTAAGTTCAAGCATCCCAGAGAAGAGCTCGAGTTCCCACCTCCCATCCCAGCCCCCACCCCCTCCAAGCCCTGGCTCGTCCCGGGGCTGGCATCTCACAGGCCCTGCACCAGCATTGAGCCAACAACTGGCCTCTCCCGACACGCACACGTGCACATGCGTGTGCACCCACACACTCCTCCACACACCTGCATCTCCACAGCAGGGATCGAGGAAGGGAGGGGCTGTGCCCCCGTGTCTGTCCATGAATGAGAACCTCACCTTCGCACGTGGCTGGATGCAGTGCTTCCCACCCACATGGGTATCCATCACCTTCAGCAGAACCTCCGTCAGCTCCAACGGAAGCTCTCAGGGGTGCTGCTCCCAACCCCTTTGCAGGCACAGCCCTGCCAGGCTGCCCAGGTGAGTGGCAGAGTGAGGGCAGCCTGTGGGAGGACCCACTCTGACTCCAAGGATGCAGCCGGGGCTACGGTGACCTAGGCAAGATATTTGCTTGGTGCCTTAGCTCAGGCTGCCCAGGAGAGGTGGGCCAGCCATCTCCATCAGTCCCCACCCCCTGGATGCTGAAGGAGCTTTTCAGCCTGCCTGGGAAGGTGCACCGGGTCATCCCTAAGGTCCCCAGAGGTCCCAGAACCCCGCCAGCCCGCAGGAGCCCCCAGGAAGGGACTGTACCAGCAC
This sequence comes from Vicugna pacos, assembly GCF_048564905.1. NCBI lineage: Eukaryota > Metazoa > Chordata > Mammalia > Artiodactyla > Camelidae > Vicugna > Vicugna pacos. The sequence continues at coordinate 37,780,022 of NC_132997.1, read as the reverse complement.
TTCTGGAGCACCTGCTGGCCGGGCCCTGATCCCCACCAGCAGTTCCCACAGCGCGGACCACTGTCGCAGTACCAGCATCACCTGGGACCTTGATAGGGAGGCAGGTTCTCAGGCCCCAGCCCAAATAATGTTTAAACAACCTCCCTCCCCATGACTCCAGGTTGAGAGCTTCCGCCCACACCACCCACTGGGCCCTCCCTGTGTCACCCTGGAACTTACCCCTCTTCTGCGGGCACCAGGGCCCCACGGCGCTCCTGCCGGGGAGCAGACATCCCAGGAGCTCGGGATCAAGTCGCCTTCCCTCGGGCCTATCATCTTACTGACTGTGACACAGGCCCTGCCAGGAAGGGCTGGAGGCACGATTTGAACTCAGACCTGCTTACAGGTGTGGGCAGCCGTAAATCAACATGGGCCGAGAATAACCTGGGGGCTTACAAGGGTGAATACGCAGGCCCACAGTAGGAAACAGGCCCAGTCAGCATCACCAGGCCCCCTCGGAGAAGGCTTTCTCGGCACCCCATCCATTCCAGAAAAATCCCAAATGGTTGCCACGTGTTAATCAGATTTGTAAAGCAGTGGCCAGGGCAAGGTCACTTTTGGGTACCTCACTTGAACCTCTCAGCGATTCTGGCCACAAGGGGAGATCAAGGGTGCTGTGGGGGCCGGGGACGGGGGTTGCGTCCCACAGACCTCAGTGAGGGGGCAGAGCAGAGCTGCTGGGGCCAGGGGGGTCTCCTCCAGAAAGGAAAGGAGCTGGGGGAGGTGGTCTGGATCAGCTGGTGCCGCTGGATACCTGAGGCATCTGATGGATCGGACCAGCAGGTTCAGACAGCAGCAATCCTGGGGGCGGGGGCTCACACCCGCTGTCCTGCGAGTGTTGGCTCCCTTCCCTTACACCTGGAGGGCTGGTAGGGGCAGAGCTGTCTGCGGGGCCTGCCTCCAAGGGTGACTGGAGCCAGGAAGGACAGACAGAAGAGAGCCATCGTCAGCAGACAAAGAGGTCATTAAAACAAAAAGTTGAAAAGATAACTCCCATGTATATCACAAGATGTTCAGACAAATTAAACATGTTTAGGCCAAATGCCAGGGATAAAATCCCAGCTCTAGTAGCTGAAGCCTTGTGATCCCGGGCAAAGGACTGGATTTCTTTAGGCCCTAGTTTCCTGGCTGCAGTGGCCTGAACGGTGGCCCCCAAGAGATAGTCAACATCCTAACCCCCAGAACTTGTGAATGTGACCTTATCTGGAGTCTCTGCAAGTGTAATTAAGTTAAGAATCCAGAGATGAAGAGATTATCTTAATCATCCAGGTGGGCTCGAAATCCAGGGACAAAGTCTCCTTTTAGAAGCACTCAGAGGAGAGAGACATACAGAAAAGGAAAGCCCATGGGGAAAAGGATGCAGAGTTTGGAGGGATGCAGCCACAAACCCGGAAACAGCTGGAGGAACCAGAAGCCGGACCAGCCCTTGAAGGCAGCTCAGCCCAGCCGACACCTTGATCACAGACTCCCAGCCTCCAGAATTCTGAGAAAATACAAGTCTGTTGTTTTAAATCCCTCTGTTAGCAGTAATTTGTTACAACCGCCACAGGAAGGGTTCACAGAAGAAAGAATATAAAGAGGCAACAAGAGGGGGTCAGCTTAGGTCACATGCATTTATGCAAAAGAACAGCACGCAACCACGCAAAGACGTTTGTGGACAGTCATTAAGGATGAGGCTGGTGTTCACATTTTAATATCAAATCGGAAAAACAGAGTACCAGAATATTACATTGAAAATGTATATGAATCCAACTTTGTTTTTATTTTTGATCTGATTTGACTTTATACTGTATATAATTTTTGGGGGGTTTTTATTTTTTATTGAAGTATATACAGTGTATGATGTTGTGTTCATTTCTGGTGTACAGCATAATGATTCAGTTATACATATATATGTTCTTTTTCATATTCTTTTTCATTATAGGCCATTATAAGGGATCAAATATTGTTCCCTGTGCTATACAGTAGGACCTTGTTGTTTATCTATTTTACATATAGTAGTTATTATTTGCAAATCCTGAACTCCCAATTTATTGCTGCATCCCTGCCTTTCCCCCTGATAACCACAAGTTTATTTTCTATGTCTGTGAGTCTGTTTCTGTTCTGTAAAAAAGCTCATTTGTCTCATTTTTTAGATTCCACGTATTAGTGAAAGCATGTGGTATTTTTCTTTCTCTTATTGGCTTACTTCACTTAGTATGACAATCTCCAGGTCCATCCATGTTGCTGAAAATAGCATTATTTTATTCTTTTTTAGAAGAAGATGTGATATATATATATATGTGTGTGTGTGTATACACTCACACACACACACACACACACACACACACACAATGGAATACTACTCAGCCATAGATAAAGAATAATTTTATTTTTAAAAGTATGCCCCAAAAAAGGGAAAAATAGCAATGACCATCTCTGGGTCATATGACACCACGTTCTTTATTATCTTTTTTGCTATTTTTGATATTTTCCAAATTCCTCCTCAATGAGTATAACTTTTATTATCAGAAAATAAAAGAACGGTTCTAAGATGCTCTTCCTGCAAATGTCACATATTTGTGCAAGCTCCCCTGGAAGCCCGCTTTCTTTCCACCTCAAATCTCATGAGATCCTTCCAACAGCCCCATGAGAAGCTCAGCTGTGGCTCCATTTTGTAGGTGGGAAAACTGGGCTCCGAGCAGTGCAGGGAGACCACAGAGCCAGCCCGGGGCTGAGGCTGGGAAAGGAACACAGCCTGCCTGCCTCCTGAGCCTTGCGTGGAAAGCCATGCTCCCCTAACCCAGAGAGACAGCGCTCTGTCCTCGCCTCCCTCTCCCGACCACGCCCAGGACGTGGCCTGTCCTTCAAGTCAGAAAGACTGATCAAAGCCTCAAGTGTCCTCCAGGCAGAGATAAATGACAAGATCCTGGGATGCCGGTTTCCTTGTTTTAAATGGAATGACAGATAAATCATTTCTACTAACTGTTTTTACCTGGCTGCAGGAAATGATGCATCGCCATCTTTTAAAAGAAAATTAAGCCTTTAATTCCGTGGCACCTGTAATAAAATGGTACTTCAGCTCTCGGCCCTGAATATATGGCCCGTCTTGTCCTAATTTACTATTGCGATGCTGCCTGGAATGTTCGGAAGTTATTAATGTGGCAATATATTCAAGCACCAAACCTGGCCTTCGAATGCAGTTGAAGTGCTCAATTAACACAACGGATGGCCATGCGGGAACCAAAGGGGTGACATCGAGAGGTCGGCTGCACGGGCGGGGTGCAGAGCTGGCGGTGCGAGTGCTGCAGGGAGCCTCAGTTACTTCCCCCTGGAAGGTGGAGATTGTGATACCTCCTTCACAGGTACAAGGTACCAGGTTCGCATCTGTGCCTGGATCTCCAATGAGCACCACCAGCTCATTCTCTGCCAGGAATGCCCCAAATGCCTTTCTCTTCATTCTGATTCTCTCCTGGTCCAGAGGAGAGCTACGGGTGCTTCCACATGCATACTGATCCTTAGCATGTGTGTGCACGCTCGCACGTGGGGTAATTCATCCCTAGGCTCTGAGCAGGCACATCTCACTGTACTTTGAAGAGCAGATCTTTATGACCAGGGAACTGCTCAGCGATCCATGCAAAGATATGCTGGGACAAAATTTCAATGTAAGATAAAGGACAGGGTCCTGAGGACTTCTAGGCCCCCTGCTCATCATCTTGTGCACCTCTCTTCTCTCCGTGGGCGTGTGATGCTGCCAGGGAGACCATGTGCCAATGTCAGCTGACCTCACGTGCCCTCCCTGCTAGCTAGCCATTGGGACAGCCACTGAAAGTGTGCATCTGCAAATGAACTGATTGACAAACACAGACAGACTCACAGACGTAGAAAACAAACTTACAGTTACCAGCAGGGAAAGTGGGGCAGGTTGGAGGGATAAACTGGGAGTTTGGGATTCGTGGATGCTAACTACTATATATGAAAGAGATAAACCACAAGGTCCTACTGTAGAGCACAGGGAACTATATTCAATACCTTGTCGTAGCCTATAATACAAAGAATATGAAAAGGAATATGTATAACTGAATTGCTATGCTGCACACCAGAAATTAACACAACATTGTAAATCAGCTATACTTCAATAAAAAAGAAAGTGTACATCTGAATAAGGCCACTGGAATGAGAGCCCTCTTGTTCTGAAACTACCAAATGGGCTCAAAGATACTGCTGGGGTCTCTGGGGTCAGGAACTTCAGATCTTTCCGTGGGTCTCTCAGGAGGGGCTCCCATCCCCTGCGAGGTACAAGGCAGCTCTCTGCCCTCCCCAGGGTAAAGCTCGTGTATTTTCAGGGACGGGGATGTGGGATAGTTCATTTAGCTTTCAGCAAACCCACATAAGGGGAGTCATTGCAAACCTGTATTTGGAGCAGAAGACAAACGTGGAAGTCTCAAATGTGAACCTGATCCCTTAGCAATGAGCATGAGCCAAGCCTCCTCCGATTACCAGAGCTGGCGACCCAAGGGACAGACAAAGCTATGGCTGAGGCTACTTTTCTGGAGGAACCAGGATGCTTGAGCCACCAGAGCAGTTACTTGAGCAAATTATTTAGATAACAGTAGTACCTCTCTCATAAGATTGTTGTGATTATTAAAAGGAATCAATACATGGGCTCAGCCACACAGAGGTGGTCACTACCTGTTAGGTGTGGAAACCAGCCCCCTGCACCGTGGCTTCCTAAAACTTAGGCAGCCCATACATGGCAGACAGTGTGAATAAGTACTCATACCACTGGGAGTCCTGCTTGGGTCTCCTCTTCCTCATCCTTCCCATCCAAGCCTCCAGAGCCAAATTCTATCCAAATGACCTCCTCCCTCCCCTCCCTGAGCTTCTGGGCTACCATCTCTCTCACCTGGACCCCTACAATGTCCTTCTGATGGGTTCTGCCCCTGTCTTATCCTCACAGCACTCTGTTTTCCACACAGCAACCAGAGAAATCTTTTTTATTATTAATTTTTTAATTGAAGGATATTTATATAATATTCTATATAAGTTACAGGTGTACAATATAGTGATTTACAATTTTTGCAAGTTATACTCCATTTATAGTTTAAATTTTAAAAATACTAGCTACAGGGTTTTTATAATTTTTATAACTTATAATAATTGTAAAATATTAGCTAGTGTTGCACAATGTATCCTTGTAGCTTATTTTATACCTAACAGTTTGTACCTTATAATTTCCTACCCCTATATTGCCCCTCTTTCCTTCCTTCTCCCCACTGGTAAACACTCGTTTGTTCTCTATATCTGTGAGTCTGCTTCTTATTTTGTTAAACCACCAGTTTGTCGTATTTTTTTAGATTCCACATATAAGTGATATCACACAGTATTTGTCTTTGTCTGACTTAGTTTACTTAGCAAGCCCATCCATGTTGCTGCAAATGACAAAATTTCATTCTTTTTATGGCTGAGTAGTATTCCATTTTGATGGATGTATGTGTATATATATATATATATAATATATATATGTCACATTATTATCCACTCATCTGCTGGTGAACACTGAGGTTGCTTCCATATCTTGGCAATTGTAAACACTGCTGCTATGAAATCTTTTTCAAATGTTCATCAGATCCTATTGGCCCCATGATTAAACCCACCATTGGCTTCCTTAAGGCTGAATAAAATATAAACTCCATGCCCCGGCTTTCAAGGCTCCACATCCTGTCTGCTCTGTTCTCTCAGCTTGAAACCCCAACCCCAAGCCCCAAATGTAAGTGCTGTGAAAGTCTTGGTCACTGCTGTATCCCATTGCCTGGCCCATGGTGGTTACAAAACCAGTGCATATGGAAGAAATGAGGGAGTCAAAGGAAGACACTAACTATACTGCATTTTCCCACTGGACAGGGCAATAGACACTAATAATAGACACCTTTGGCTAAGCTAATTTCAATTCTTCCTCCTAAGCTGGGAGTCTGTGGGGCTCAGATGGCTGAGGAAAGAGTTTGTACGCACCCCACCTGTATCCCCAAGGGGCCTAGGTGGCCTCGAGGGGAAGCGGCCCTAGAGGGACCACCGCACTCAGCTGCACAGGCCATGGGCTGCACAAATCTAGGGATGCCACTGATACAGAATGCTGCTCCTAGAGTTTGCAGGCCGGGCAGAGCAGCAGCTCTAGATCCTCCAACCTGCTCCCTTAGGAGGGAGCCCCCACTGAGTCCCCTCCCTCAGCCCTGCCCAGACCCCGTCTGCCCTCAACTGGTCTCCTCCTTAAGAATTCTCAGGCCAATAAACCAGAGACCAAAACAGATGATCATCACTGGGTGAGAGGGAGGGTGGAGCGTCAGACAGGTCTCACGGTGATTTTGGCGTCGTCAAGTACAGCTTTCAGTCCTGTCTCTGCTGCTTCCTGTCTGCGAGGACTGAACCACAAGCTCCCAGCACACAGAGATGCTCAGAACATTTGGGCTGGGCTGAACGAGATACCTGCGTGGCAGGGCTGATGGAGAGATGGCAGGGCTTGTGCCTCGTGGCAGACTTAGTACCTATCAGTTCCGCCAGCATAAGCAGCTTCACGTGACCCAGAGTCAACACATCCTTGCTTCCTTTATTTGCTATAATGCCGAGCGTAAAGTTACCATTACTCCTTCTTGCACATGAGGCCACTGTAGCTCAGAGGTTCAATGGTTGTCCAAGTCCCCACACTGCTGGTAATGAGACCGTGACCTACCCTGGCCCTTCAGCTCCTGTGAGGCCACAGTGTTCCCAAGGCCACAGGACATAGGAGCCAGAGACTTTGATTTTGTGGACTCAGCCCACTGTCATGTTCAGGTCTGCAGGTCCAGGTTCCCTCTAGCCCCCATCCTACTCCCCACCTGCCTTCCAGTTGGCTCTGGGGTCTATCCTTCTGCCTAAAAGTGGAAGGAAGAGGGTGGGACTCCCTGAAAACAAAATCCCTACCCTATAACTGAGCTTGACTGTCATGTCCCAGTCTGAAAACCTGAGACAGCACTGCTGACAGTCCCGATGACAGCCCAGCTGGGAAGGCAGCTATATTTAGCCATATGCTTGACCTACGATGTTATCAGGAGCAGAACCAAAATGTTGGGGAGGAGGGAGGTGGCAGACAGAACCCCCACCCCGCACTGCCCCAGCCGTGCAGCCGCGATGAGCTGGTCAGGAAAGTTTCCACTTCCTGACCACATCTTTTTTTCCCAACGTTAGGGAGCTTTTGTGATTTGCCCAGGGCTTTTGGCCTGGAGGTAGAGGCTAAAATCAATCAACGGATTTGCAGCCGGAGGCATCTCAGCAAAAAGGAGTTAAGAAGCACCTTGGCCGTGGGTCACAAAGCCAAGTTTCCCTTTGCATCCCTGGGCACCCGCAACAATATGAGGGCATCTCTAGGCAAACAGCACATGGGCACTGGGAGAAGACCTGGGCTATCAACAGGGTGGATCTGAATCCCAGATAACGATGCTCCCCACCTCCTGGAATTTTTGAAATGATCAGATGAAACATAAACATGACAAGTATGCAGCAGTGTAAACGCTGTGCCAGTCTCTCCCCTCCGCTCCATCCTCACAACCCTAAGAGATAGGATTTCGCCAATCTATCCCCACTCTGCAGATGGAGACTGAACGCAACACTCAGAGAAGGCGATTCGCCTGGAGTCTCAATGGCAATCTCAGCAGTGCTCGTGTTCCACAGACACCAACATTTCCCATCTCTGGGTTTGACCTGTGTGCTCAGTGGTCCGAGAAAATCAAGGTTGGGGGCGGGGGTGATGGTGCTAATTTCCCAGAAGCAATCTTACCTCTGCTCTTTGAAGTGTCGCGAAATTGACTGGAGGCTGCTCCTGTCAGCAGCGCTGCTCCAGGCTGCTGAAAGCACTTTTAGCACCTGATTAAAAAGGAGCCTTATTTTCCTGAGCAATTACCAGCCTCTCTCTCATGATCTCATCCCAAAGAAGAGGAAGAAAAATGATGGAAGGCTGGCCTCCAGATGCTCACCCCGGGAAACGCTGAACGGGCCGCCGTGCCCGCGGGTGAGGAGTGCCAGGCACGGCTTGAGCAGAGGCAGCCAGCAAGGCTCGCCATGGGGGTCATCTGTATCCTTTCTGGTTCCAACAGAGGCCCTGCATCAGGCTGTGACCTGGCTCCTGGGGGATCTGAGAATGAAGCAAAAGGAAGTAAGGAACTAGCCTGACTCACAGTCCTCCTGCAGAGAGGTCACCCCTCATCATTTCCCCAAACCGCTCTGCCTCGGGGCATATTAGCCTTGAGGTATATACACTAAAGGAATCACTCCGGGAAGATAACCTCTTGGCCGAAAGCACAAGCCAGTTGTTAAGCAGAAAAAGATTCAAACCCAGAGTTCTAAACAGCACCCTGCATTGTATCACGCTGCCTCCTAGCATCCCTAGGCTGCTTTTTTTTTTTTTTTTCAGTTGAAGTACAGTCGTTATACAATGTTGTGTCAATTAGAGTTCCGGTCTTGTATTCATCCCGCTTCATTCCTTCTGGTCGCAACAACATCTGTCACTGGGAGGGCGCCCCACCCATGGGCGTGGCTAAAGACTGCCGCCAGCTCCGTTTGGCCCGAATTGCGTCACGTCGTGGGCACGCCACACCTGGTCTGAGTCATAACCAGGGCTCCTACAGCTCATAGTAGCAAGGAGCCATAAAAAGGAAATATCCAGGGCTGCCAAAGTTGTGGTCAAACAGGCAGGCTTACTCATTGCTGGTGGCAGTGAAAAGCAATTTGGCAAGATGTACGCATACCAAGCTTGATGGTATGCACCTCTTTGATCCAGTCATCACACATCTGCAAATATAGCTTCAGACAATAAGTCTGAATTTTTTTTGAATCCTATCTAAAACTGTATTCATTGTAGCATTTCCTGAGGAGCCAAATACCTTGAAATTCTATAGTGTGGCATATTAAGCCATTAAATATAATATTTCAGAAGAATTCGGAATAGCATGGAAATGCTTTTGTTATCAAGTTTAATGGCAAAAGAAGGTTATGAAATTGTGCAAATGGTATGATCACAACTATGTTAAAAAAAAGTGAATGAATAAATGGCACATAGGACTTATAGGGGAAGGGTTTTTGGTTGGTTGGTTGGTTGGTTTTTTAAGCAGTTTTTAGGCTTACAGGAAAATTGAGTAGAATGTACAGAGATTTCCTATATACCCGTTGCCCCCACACAAGCATAGCCTCCTTCCTCATCAACTTCCCGGGTGGGATTTTTTTCCCCCTACTTTCTTTTTTTCCCCTCCAGATTGTCAAATTGTCTTTAACGAGGAAAATACATTTTATTGGGAAAGAAGGCAAGAAGAGAGGAAGGGAGGGAGGAAGAGCAGGAGGAAAGGCAAGAAGAGGGACCCCTCACCCCAAAGGGAGAACGCAGACTGCTTCTCAGCCCTTTCGATTTCCGATACACATTTTTATTTCACCAGCTGTTGGAGTTCCTCACCGTTTTAAGTTTGTGATATCATCTCCCTTGTCCACATACTTTTCATGGGGGAAGGGGCGGGGAGGGGAGACCATTTTAATGTTTTCTCAACCCTGAAACTGTCCCCAAAACCCCAAATTCAAGCTGGCCTCCAACGGAAGCCTCCTTAGCTCACTCTCCCTCTTCCCGTACCTGAGACAAGTTTTCCTGCCGACGGGAAACACCCTGTGACCTGCAGCCTTGGAGCCTGGGCAGAGATTCTCTGGCTTTCTCTCTCTCACACACACACACACACACACACACATACACGCTCTCTCTCCCCCTTGATGATGGGGAAAGAATAACCTGCAATGCCAGCCTCCTACCAGCAGGGGGCAGAGTGGAAGCCAGGCCGGTGTGCGCATGTCAGGATCCCCAGTACCCAGAACCAGAGGCGCACAGGCACGTTGCGTGGGTGAGTGGTTGCCTCTGGAAACCCATTTTTGGCACTCTTTGGAGCTTTAATTTGGGAATGGGCATTTCTGGGCAGTGATGGAGTTTACATGCATTAGATCACCCCACAGAAAGAACCTGCTTTGGTCTCTAACAGATCTAAGGGCCATTTTCACCCAAGCGTGCAGCGGAGGAAAGAGGCCAGCACTGAGGACTGCCATCCCCACATCACTGAACCTGGGCCAGACTCCTTCCTCCCTGGGCCCTTCGTTTCCCCAGTTATAGGATGAGGCAGTGGGATGACCTTCCATGATATTATTCCATGACCCCTTTAAGGAATTTTTTGAATATAAAACAAACTCTCAATACTGAATACATTTTAGGGGATACTTTTTATTTTTTATGTCCTACATAATAACATCAACAAAGAATTCAGGGTAAGATTCTTAGAAAGTTAGCCCCCCAAACAGTAGAAATCAGTTTCTCGTTCTCTTTTTGGTAATACGGTAATAGAGTCTAGCCCACAAACCTGCCGGTACCTCACACACACACAAATACACACATATTCGCATAGACTCGTACACATTTCCCATCATCACCACCAGCCCCATGTATATGGTAAGTGCATATGGAAGATGTTTAGGAAAGGGACCACCCAATGGAACTTCAAAAGGGAAAGACGCAACTTGGGTGTGAATTAGGAGGAAATGACACTGGGGAAATGGAGGCAAAAAGCTCTCCATTGGGACTTAAAATAGATGAAAGACTGGGCTATTTTCATCTTTCCGGGGCAGGAAGACCTGAAGGGGACTGTGCTGACTTTTTGCCCTGTAACGGTACTGCTCTCTGTTGCTTAAATGGGTGGCGTTGCCCAAGAGAAGCAGGGTCTACACCGGGGACCTCATTCTAGGACCAGAGATAAAACAAACCCAGTCTAAATTTCACTAGGTGCCAGCCTGGTATTAAGTATGCGACCAAGGATTGATTATGCATTGTTTCCCTTAATCTATACAAAAACTGCCAGGTTGATATCATTATACCCACTTTATAGATAAAAACATTGAGGCAGAGGGTGGATTAATAACGTTCCCACGCCCACAGAGCTCGTCGTAAGAGGCCAAGCTGGACTCTGAAGCCAGATGCCAGCTCTTTTCTTGCGCAGCCCCCTTTCGTCTGGAAGGGTTGGGAGGGGTGTGGAGGGGTGGCCAGCATTCCTTAGAGGAGGTGGAACACATTCCCTGAGGTCACAGCTCTGCCTTGAAGTCTTGCTGTGGAGATTTCCTCTTCCTTCTGGGCTGACCGGGCATTTCGACAGCAATCTTTTTTTAAAATAGTTCCTGAAGGGTGGGGTCCGGAACTGGTGGTTTGATCTTGCTGCAAATTAAAGCTATGGTCAATGGCAGTCCCTTTGCCTGGAATCCACAGTTTTCCCTGATGCCCTGGGTGGTGACATCATTTGTATGTCTGACGTGCTGACGTGTGCAATCCTTTGTTTAAAGAGTTCTTCCTCTTCAGAGTAATTCAGAATCCTGCACCCTAATTGGTGGAGCATTTTGTTTGTGGCGGGAGGGCTGTCTTTAGATGAGGGTGGTTTGTGTATTTATTGCCCAAACATACTCTAATTTGGGTGAAAGTCCTGTCTGTTCATTCTTCCTATTCCTGGCTCTTCACATCCCTTGCAGTGAAGTGAGAATCAAGGATAAGAAGCCTCAGCTCCCTCGCAGCTCCGGGCCCTGCCTTTACACACCCCGAGGCTCTCCAGGGAAGAGTCCTGGGGTCCCTGGATCCACAGTCTGGAACCCTGGGCTTAAGTTCCAGTTCTGCCCCCTCTTTCACTGGCTGATTTTGGACAAGTCGTTCTGTCCCTACTGTGCCTCTAGGACTTGGTTTCCCAGCTGTGAACAAGGTAATGTCTCAAAATGCTTGGTTAAGACCAGCAGGTATAGGAGAATCCCCTGGAGGGCTTGTCAAAACAGCCCTTTCTGGGTCCGGCCCCAGAGTGTCTGATTCAGTGGAGCCTGAGATTCTGCATTTCCTGACACGCTCCCAGAGGCTCACACTGCTGGTCCAGGGTCCCTGCTTAGGGAACGTCTGGCTGATAGTGAAGGGGTGTGCGGTGAGAGCTGTGTTATCGTGATGCAGGGCAGGGGTCTACACCCAAGGGAAAATGCTCCCTTCACCACCACCTGGCACACTGCAGGGTGCTGTTTTTCCTGACTCCAAATAAAGATCATTTAGGGTGCTTGTTTCCAAACAGCACAGATTCTTTGGCCCCAGCCCAGACTTATCAAATTAGATGTTCCAAGGGAGGGGCTTGGTAATTCATAATGGAACAAGCCTGCAGATCCGTCTTACCATCAAAGATGGTTGGGAAACACTGCAGCTTGACCACTAGTTCCAGACTGCAGAAATGTTATGTGAAGGCAAGTGGCCCATGTCCCCTCCAAGTGGAGATGGGGATAGTAAGCCAAAGCTTCTAGGACACAAGGAAGACGTATCTCCCAGCCTAGTAATGAATACCCTGTAAGACCTGGGAGCCAGACTTTGGGGGTTTCTTATGGCATCAGGGTGAGTGACAAAGACCTAAAGTGGACTTCTGTGTGGCCCTTATCATCAGCACCGGAGACATCTGCCCAAAGCAAGGCACTCATCCACTTCTACACAGGCAGCTACGTCCCATCTCTGTCCATAAAGGCTTCTGCACCAAGGAAGCAAAAGCACAACTTGACACAGTGGGATTTACACACATCAGATTTACATGGGAAGCTTCGTAACCATCCCCCATGTGTGGCTGAGCATTGCCCCAGACCCATAAAAACAGAAGTATAAGGGGTGGTGTGCAGCATCACGATGTTTAATGCTCCCTGGGTGATCGCGGTGCACAGCTGGCCCCGTGCTGAAGGGAGGAGGCAGGACAGCTGGCACACCTTCCCAGGGTCTCACCTTTGCAGCAGCATGCCCACCCAGAGACGTGGTTACAACCTCCTCCGCTGGTCCAGCGTGCAGGCGCTCATGGAAAATGAAAAATGAAGTCACATCGGATGCTTCTTCAAAAACTGATATTTTTTGAAAAGATGCTCATCATTAATCATTAAGGAAATGGAAATCAAAACCACAAAGAGAGACCACCTCACACCCATTAGAATGGCTACTAGAAAAACAAAAACAAGAAAAGAAGAGAAAAGAAAAGAAAAAGTGTTGGTGAGGATGTGGGGCAATTGGAACCCAACAAGTGTTGGTGAGATGGTAAAATGGTACCGCCGCCATGGAAAACAGTATGACGGGTCCTCATAAAATTCAAAATGAAATTATAAGGTCCAGCAATTCCACTATCTGCACGTATATCCAAAAGAACTGAAAGCAAGATCTTGAACGGACATTTGGACATTCATGTTCATAGCAGCACTATCCACAGTAGCCAAAAGGTGGGAGCAACCCAAGTGTCCACTGATGGATAGTGGATAAACAAGATACGCCATATACATGCAACAGAATAATATTCAGCCTTACAAAGGGAGGAAATTCTGATACATGGTCCAACGTGAATGAACCTTGAGGACATGATACTAAGCAAAATAAACCAGTCAGTCACAAAAAGACAAATACTGAGTGATTCCACTCAGATGAGTTACCTGGAGTAGTCAACTTCATAGAGGCAGAAAATGAAATGGTGGTTGGCAGGGGCTGGAGAGAAGGGGACGGGAAGTTATTGTTGAATAAGTACAGAGTTTCAGTTTGGGATGATGGAAAAGTTTTGGAGACAGATAGCGGTGATAGTTGCACAATAGCACGAATGTACTTAACACCACAGAATTGTATGCTTAACAATCGCAAAGACCGGACATTTTATGTTGTATGTATTTCACCACAACTTTTAAAAATCACAACATTAAGAAAAAACCAAAACTGCCACTTTGTAGAAACAAGGAAGATCTCCTCCACGATAAAGTGGACGTTTTCCGAACCAAATGTAAGAGTCAGGGCTCCTGCTAAGGGGACCATGACGGGCACGTGTCAGTTTTCAAAACATCTCCTATCAGAGGCACCGGAGAACCCAAGGGACACTCCACTCTCTTTCCAAGCACAGAAATAATCTGCTGGGGAAAAACTGCAAATGAAGAATGTCAGTCACAGAAGTTCACATATCATTGCCAGGCACATGTGCACGATGGCGTTGCGTTCATTGACCCCTTGTCACTTTCGTTCATTCATTTCCTCTTTCCCTCTCAAACGGTGGCCAGGCACCGGGGCTGGGAGAGGCCTGGGAACCAAGAGCTCTTCACCCAGCGGGTCCTTTCCTGGGGAAAGACGGGAAGGGAGAGCCTGACTTTTCAAAGGCTGTTTTGGAGCAGTGGGTTGGGGTGGTGGGGTAGGATGCAGATGGAGGATGCTCCGGGCAGGACCTTATCTGGGGACTGGCTTCCAGGGAGGCTGTGTGTCCTTCGCTCTGCAGCCCCCGCCCCAGCAACACAATCTGAGCCTGAGGGGTGAGTTAAAAACGCAGATGATGCTGCCCACGCCTGTGGGCCCCAGGGCAGAGGGGGCAGGGGAGACCACTGCCCAGCCTACCGCTGGGTTTGAGAAGCCTCATTCCCAGGAAGAGGCGTTTGGGGGGTTCAGCCCCTCTGCCCACCCGTCTCTTTTCTGAGCCAGCGATGGATCGTTTTCATTTCACTCCGATTGAACAGCGAGACTAAACGGGGTCCAATTTCTGATCAGCGTCATTTCTCTCAGACTTGCTCAGGGAAGACAAAATCCATTAAACTCCCCACCGCTTCCCTCTGAGAGGTGCTGAGCGCCCTGTGGCAGCAAGATGGCAGCTCTGGGGAGGGGGCAGAGGCTCATTTTCCGTGGCTCAGTGACTGGCTTATTGTAGGTTCTTAATAAATATTCAATCATAACAATCTTAATTACTGGATTACATCATGTCTGTCTTAGGGTAGGAGATAAATAAATAATGCCATAATAATCACGAGCCTCTAAGGGAGGCCTGCTCGCTTTGAGCTCCCACCTCTACGCAGGCGGTTTTAATAAATTTGGGTGGATTTCATATTTCACGAAGATGTATCTGCTCACAGCAGGTAAATGTTTCTGGAGATAAGCCTTATTTAGTATTCATTCATGCCGGCAGAACACTTCCTGGTTTCTTGGTTTATGTGTTCTTCAAGATTTAGTTCAGCTCAACACGGCTTCTAGTTCTCTGAGTGCTCAGGGGTGTCCGGCGGCGAGGAAGGTGGCAGGGCAGGTGTGGCCCCACCCACTGGCTTTAGGGGACACACTGGTTTGGGTTAGCTATCTGGGGACCAGCTATTTTTCTCCGACACAGCCTGAGCCGTCCCCTGCTCCGAATGAAGTTGCAAATAG
Source organism: Vicugna pacos (assembly GCF_048564905.1). Classification (NCBI taxonomy): domain Eukaryota; kingdom Metazoa; phylum Chordata; class Mammalia; order Artiodactyla; family Camelidae; genus Vicugna; species Vicugna pacos. The sequence goes on along the minus strand of NC_132997.1, from coordinate 37,764,754 downwards.
TCCTGGCAGGTGATGTAAACGATAAAGTTAGCCAGTTGCCAGCAGGAGGGCACATGCCCTGTCTGAAGGGGCAGCCCCGCTCAGCCCCAGCTCCTGCCCCCGAGCAGGAATGCCACATGAGGGTGTTTGATCTTCCATTAAAAAGAGTCAGAAATGCCACTGTCACTCCCAAATCTCCCAGTTTTTAAAGGCTGCTAACCAATCCAAATTATTTTAGAACAAAACCCTCCTTCAGACTTTTGGATCCCATCTGGCCATGGGCCACACTAGATGAATCTGGAGTCTAAGGCTGAGAGCGAGGGCTATGAAAGGAAAGGGGTGTGCTGGTTCCCCCAGGAAGGCTAAGGAAGAGCCAGAAAGCCCGCGGCCAAATTGTGGGGTGCCCAGGGTCTGCCACCAGCTCTGTTATCTGCTAGACTTGTCATGTGACTTCCAGAAGTCCCTAAGACTCTGCTCCCTCTGCAGGGAAGTGGAGGGTGGCAAGGCTGCTGTGCCCCCCTCTGAGGGCTGCAAGAGAGCCAGCTCCCTCTAAAGGGATGGGGAGCCCTCTGCCCGCCAGACGGCACCGTTCATGCCAACAGAAGAGAGACTAGTGGATGCCTAGGAAGTCGTGTAGAAGCCTCACATCTCTCTGAATCTGGGCCTCTGGAAGCCTCTGGAAGCTTCTGCAGGCAGGGGTGGGGAGTTGGGACCCGAACCTCAGAGCGCAAACCTGGAGGAGAGATGGTTCTCAGAGCTGCTCATCAGAGAGTGTACAGTCTGGCTCTGTCCCAGCCTCGCAAGACACCTGTGCCAGTCCCAGTCCCGTCGTGGGTGTCTGCTTCCTGCTCTGTGTACTTTAGAGGACAGGACAGGACAACGCAAAAGAGCCTCCTTTGGTGGAGTCGAGGGGCGGGGAGAGGTCTTGACACCCTCATTCCCCCAAGAAGTCAGAGCTCTGATGAGATTGATGGCTAGTGAGCCCGGCATCTCTTCTGTGGTTGTGAGCATCCCTGCCTCCCTCCTGGGGCCCAAGGTGACCCTCTGTGGCAAAGGCAATGCCTCTAAAGGACCTTTGCAAGTGCAAGGATTCAAGTAGCAGCTTTTGCCCGAGCCATGGTCACCACATCATAGCACTGGCCACTGGAGAGTGACTTCCCCGGCCCTTGGGAGAAAGTAGACAGCTCTGGACTTTCTAGAGAAACTCCCCCTGCACTGGGGTATTTTTAGCTCCACCACCCCATCCATCCATTCCAGGGCTGTTCACGTCACGGGTGAAATTAGCCACCCACCTTGGCCAGGCGAAGGTGGCTCCTGCAGGGCGTGCAGGGCGGGGTGACGGAAATTGTCTCAGTGGACTCAGATTTCCCTGCGAGTTGGTCCAACTATAATCTCTTGTCAAAAGTAGAAACAGGTTTTCTTCACCCTGCTGCAAATCATCTCAATGAAAGATGCATTATCACTAAAAAATAAATGAATAAATAAAAGGAAAAAATCAACGTATGCACACATTCTGCTTACAAAACAACATTCGTTGGCTTTCAGTGTCTTTTTACCTAATGCTTGGTGATACGTGATTTGAGAACATTCTTCCCGCGACTACATTTTTACAGTTTAAAAAAATTTACGTGGGTACATAGACTCCATTTGTTTAACTCAGCTACTTAACAAGCTTCCATAAATATGTTCTTCTATTTTAGTGTCTCAATTTTTAAGTACAGATTTAATCAACCAAACTCTAAAATTGAACGTTGAATTGTTTCTGGTGTTTTGTGTCCCTGCCAATATTTGTAGAGATGTTGGCCTCCCTGAAGCCACTTTATATCAAATAACCCTAAGTGAGGTTACCAGACAGACTGGAGTCTAAGGGACGGGCCAGGCGGGCCCAGGTGCCACATCCTCTGCCATGTGGCCCTGGGGACAGTCTCAGATCTCGCCCTGGCTCCCAGCGAGCCTGCCAGTGTCCTCTGACTCCCTGCTGAGTCTCTCTCCTTCCCCAGGATCTCCGACCTCCCCCACAACTCCCTCTGACCCTTTCCTTCCTGCCGCAGGGAAGTTTCTACTTTTTTTTTTTAAATTATGAAACATTTCAAATGTACACAAAAATTCAGAAGATGGTATAACAGAGGCCCAATTTCAAAAATCTTGTTTCATATACTCCTACCCATTTCCCATACATGGAATTACTCCGAAGTAAGTCCCAGATTTCAATCATTTCATTCATAAATGTTAGTGTGGGTCTTGCTAAACAATAAAGCTTCTTTTTGCAACATACTATTATCACAGCTAAAATGTTAGCAATAGTTCCTGAATATCATCAAGTATTCAGGCAGCCTGCAGACCTCCAAGTGGTCTTATAAATGTTTGCTGTGGATGGTTTGTTGGAATGAGGATCCAAAGAGGGTCTATCTATGGCATTTAAACACTGTGTCTCTTTAGTGTCTTTTAATCAATAGGTCCCACCTGCTTTGATTTCAAAGGCTTATTTGTTAAAGAAATTGGTCATTTGTCCCATAAAGTTGTCCACGCCCCAGGTTTTACTAATTGCTTCCTCATGGTGTCATGTAACAGTTTCTTCTGTTATAGGAACAGTCATCGCTATAATCTATTAGTTAAATTCAAGTTACAGGCTTGTTCTGAGTTAGGGTGTTTTTGTTTTTGTTTTGTTATTTTTGGCTTCCTGGGTGATGTGTATTTTTAAAAGGAGACCTCTTGAGGTCATTTTTTTGGTCAGGGGTTTGAAAAATGATATTATTCTAGTTTTACTCTTCCTTCTTTATTAGAGAAACTCTCCTTCATCCATCTTCACTTTGGACTATTTGGATAGTTCATACAGCAAAGTCAGGTGAGGTACTTGACCCTGCTCAGCTTTTCAGGGGAATAAAGCTGCTCCCTGGACCCTCCAAGGGGACCACGGAAGGTTGTCTGAGTTGATGTCTTTTCAGTATCATTGTGAACTCATGCGTTTAGACATATTCAGGGTGTTTCAATCCACCAAAGCTGTTACTTGTACTGATGTACAAAGTGGTCCATCGGTAGCGGATGAGAATATCTTCCACGTCGGCTCCTTACTTGTTCTGATGTCATCCCGACAATCTTTCTCAGGCTCCCTGCCTTCCATGCGACAAGGGGTTCCAGACTCCTCTTACACATTTTCAGCTCCAGATCAGGGAATGTTTGTTCTTTTTAACAAGAAATCTTATTCAGAGACAAAAATCTTGGTGCAAAAGAGAGTCATTGTTATTACACTGGTTACTGTCTCTAGGCCTGTTCAGTAGGAAATGCTTTTTTTTTTTAAGAGAAAGTGTTTCTTGATATTACATTTTCGTGTATTTGATTTTATATAATCTCTTTATATTGATATCAAATATATAGGTGCTGAGGTTTACTTACCATTTGATTTTATATTTTCATCCTTTTTCTCTAACACTAAAAAAAACTTGCTTTCTAATGATATTGACACACTTCCTATTTCATTTTATTTGTATCTATGTTTCTGAAAACAGTTTAGGGTTTTACTTTACAGTTCATTTTATTTTACGACGTATCTTCCTTATGGATATGAAGACAAAATAATGTATTTTAAAATCATTTGAAATAATTCCCCTTTATGAAATTATGCCACCTACATATTAAGGTCATTTGTTTCATTTTGCTGTCAATTCTTAGAGGCCACCTCTTTTGTTAAGCTTTGATTTGATTTAGTTGGATAATTCTCTAAGGGACTTACATGGCTCCACATCAAACCTAACAAACAAGGCAGACTTGGAGAAGTCTAGCTCCTACTCCCATTCTTACACCTGTGCGCTCCTGCCCCCAGAGGTAACCATTTCAGTTTGTGGCTTATTCTTTTATTGTTTTCCTTTAATATAAGCAAATATATATAAATGCCCATGCATCTGTGTCCTCTCCTCCATAAGTAAATGATAACATCATATGAGACACCCCTGCTTCTCCCCATTGCCCTGGGAATTGCTCCCTGTAAGGTTGGAGAGAGGCCCCTTGTCCCTTTCTATAGCTGCATAGTAGTCCACCATGAAGTGGATCCCAGATTCTTGTCCTCTTCTCACCACCTCCTCAGCCCCAAGCTCCCAGGTTTTTCAATCCCTGCAGATCGGCTCTTGCCCTCCTACCCTGATACAGCCAAGGCGATCAGAATTACAACAGAACAGCTTCATCAGCCTATGGTACCCATCCGTGTGTAGCTACCTGTGCTAAGCATTTGCATTATCTCATTTAAAGTAAGTAGCAAATAAAAGTTTGACGAAATCAAATAGTATGCCCAAGGTCACACAGCTGGTATGTGGTAGATCTGGGAAGAGAACCTTTATATCTCTGAGGCCAAACCCTTTCATCTTGGCTGCTTCACTAATCAGACTCTCCTGGCTGTGCCTCCAGAAGTTCTGTGTGGCCCTGCCAAGCATCAACAGAGAAGGAGTGGAAAGGGGACAGCTGGATCTACCTGACACCTGTGACCCACACCAAAGGCTACTGGGAGGCAAGATCTCAGAGAGACAGCAGGACAGGATGGGAACTCACTTGGGCTGAACGAATCCCTGAATTCAAGCCCCAGCCTCACCTTCTCCTGGTTCTGTGACTTTGGGCCATTTGCTTGGCTTCTTATGCCTCTGCTCTCTCACCTGTGAATGTATCTCCAAGACGCAGTAAGGACAAGGGCGGTAACAAAGGTGAAGGCCCTCAGTAGTGCCTGGGACACATTGAGTGCTCACTAAATATTTGTTGAACTGACAAGAGCAGCAGCTCGCAGTAAATCATATGAAGCAACAGTGGAAGAGCGGAGCCAGCCCAGCTCAGCCAGCAGCACGTGTGCTTCCTGCTCCAAGTGTGGTTCTTGGACCAGCAGTGTCAGCATCACCCTGAAATTAGTTAGAAATGCACATTCTATTTTATATATAGTAGTTAGTATCTGCAAATCCCAAACTCCTAGTTTATCCCTCCAAGCCCCCTCCCCCTGGGAACCATACATTTGTTTTCTGTATCTGTGGGTCTGTTTCTGTTTTGTAAATAAGTTCATTTGTGTTTTTTTTTTTTTTAGATTCCACATGTAAGTGATAGCATATGGTATTTTTCCCTTCCTCTTTCTGGCTTACTTCACTTAGTATGATGATCTCCAAGTTCATGCACCTTGCTGCAAATGGCATTATTTTATTCTTTTTATGGCTGAGTAGTATTCCATCATCCATCAATTGAAATTTAGGTTGCTTCCAAGCTCTGGCTATTGTAAATAGTGCTGCTGTGAATATTGGCATGCATGTATCTTTTCAAATTAGAGTTTTCTCCTGATATATGTCCAGGAGTGGGAATTGCTAGATCATATGGTAAGGCTATAATATAAACTAGATAAACAACAAAGTCCTACTGTATAGTACAGAGACCAATATTTAATAACTTGTAATAGCCTATAATAAAAAAGAATATGAAAAGGAATATATATTTATGTATAAGTGAATCCCTTTTCTGTACACCAGAAATTAACACAACATTGTAGACTGATTACACCCCAATAAAAAAATTAAATGAAATAAAATAAAATCACATCCCTGCTCTCAAAAAAATGCACATTCTGAGGGAGGGCCCCAGCAATCTGTTTTCACCAGCCCTCCAGGTGATTCGGGAACCACCGCTCGAAGGAAAGTCCAGCACCCTGAGTCCATAATGGCAGGGAGAGGCATGAGGCAGTCCTGAGCCCCCCTCCCTCACCTCCAGAGCTCCCCCTGTATTCACTAGCACATCAGGTGCAGGGGAGAACAAAGCAGAAAAAGTGAAAGTGTCCTTGGAGCTTGCATTCGTGGAAGGATGTAGACAGGGCACAACCCCAGGACCAAAGAAGGGAGAGGTTCCCTAAACAGCATGGAATGATGGAGGCCGAGGGTCTTTAGATGGGATGGTCAGAAAAAAGCTCTCTGAGCAAGTGACCTCTGAGTTGATGTTTGAATGGGGAGAAGGAAGCAGCTGTGTAAACATAGGGGCAGAGTGCTCCCAGCAGAGGGTCAGCAGCTGCAAAGGTCCTGGGGCTGGATAGAGGCAGGTGGCTGGAGCCAGTGTAAGAAGTGATTCTTACCTTGCTCCTTCTCTGAGGTCAAAACGATCATGCTAACCCTGTGCCAGAAATGGATGTAAGACAAACAAAAGCCTTCTTCCCCAGGTGCTGCTGGGGGAAGACAGCAGGCAATGCCTGGGGGTGCAGGACCCCAAGAGAGCTCACTTGGGCTGTGTACTCCAGCCCTGCCTCAGGACCCTCTCCCCCCACAGTCAGGCTGCTCTGTGTGATCCTCTCACCACATCGCTGCAATTCTTCCAGGAAGACCCTGCTCCCAAGGTATTTTAACGATTATGGCACCAGGGGGGAAAAAACGCAGTCCAAGGAGACAGGAACACCTGAATTTGAGACCAGCTCTGTGGCCAATTATATAATTTGGGGCAAGGGATTTCATCTCTTTGACCTTGTTCGGCATCTGGAAATAGAGATAGGCATGGCTTCCTCCCAGGCTGGTTGCGAGGATCAAAATACACACAGTGTACAAGACAACTAACCCGGCGTCCAGTAGGTGTTTGAAAAACGGTAGGTGGCTAACAGCACTTTTTCTTCCTTAGCAGAAAGTTTAATTTCTTAAGTGCCAGCATTTTACAGATAATGATAGAAGCCAGTAGGAACAGCAATATTAGTGATCTAGGAATAACAAGTTCCCATCTGAACTCTGAGCAGTTAATGACAAAGAAGCTGAGACGTGTCCACCATGAGCACATCAGCCCTGCTCCCAGGAACAGACTGGCCTCATGGACGTGGAGGTCTCATAGCAGTGAGGGAGAGGGTCCACGACCAGGAGAAGAGCTAGCCCAGCGCTGTCCATGAGAAATACGCGTGTCATTTTACATTTGCCTGTAACCACATGAAAAAAGCAACAAGAAACGTGAAAACAATCTTTCTTTTTTTATTGAAGTATAGTTGATCTACACTGTTGTGTTAGTTTCTGGTATACAGCAAAGTGATTCAGTTATACAGATACATATATATTCTTTTTCATATTCTTTCCATTATGGTTTGTTACAGGATATTGACTATAGTTTCCTGTGCTATACAGTAGGACCTTGTTGTTTATTCTATACGTAGTAGTTTGTATCTGCTAATCCCAAACTCCTAATTTATTCCCCCCACCAACCTTTCCCCTCTGGTAACTGGGGAAGTCTGTTTCTGTTCTATAAATAAGTTCATTTATATCGTATTTTAGAGTCCACATATAAGTGGTATCATATATTTGTCTTTCCCTGTCTGATTTACTTCACTTAGTATGATCATCTCTAGGTCCATCCGTGTTGCTGCAGATGGCATTATTTCATTCTTTTTTATGGCTGAGTAGTATTCCATTGTGTATACATACCATATCCTCTTTATCCAGTCATCTGTCAATGAAAATTTGGGTTGCTTCCATGTCTTGGCTATTGTAGTATATTTTATTAGAGCCAAAATAGTTTAAGTATTACCATTTCAACTTGGATTCAACACAATATTCAATACAGAATATTACTAAGAAGTTACTTTATGGTTTTGTTTTGTTTTTTTGGTACCAAGTCTTTGAAACCTAGGTTTGGAGTGTCCATTAGCCACATGTTGTTTATTGGGACTGAAGTGGATGGAGTGGCTTGGGGGTCAGCACACTATGGCTTGTGAACCAAATCTGTCCCACCCCTGTTTCTGTACAGCCTCATGAGCTAAGAATGGTTTTTACATATTTAAATAGTTGAGGGGGGAAATCAAAACCAGAATATTCTGTGATATGTGAAAATTATATGAAATTCACATCTCTGTGTCCATAAATAACATACAATTGGAACACAGCCCCATTTATCCATCTACAGAGATCTCTGCTTTCCCTGGCTGAGCGGAGCAGTTGTGACAAAGACCACTTGGCCCTCAAAGCTGAGAACATTTACTCTCCAGCCTTCTACAGAAAACATTAGTTGGCCTGTGCTCCAGAGACTAGAGCACAACTCCACCAGCTCCTCCTGACTCCAGGACTTCTGCAAGCCTCAGTTTCCTCATCTGGAAAGTGGGGGCATGAATGGTCATTCCATCCAGGAAAGATTTAGTGAGAGAGAGTAGACAGTGCCTGGCACATCATGGGTCCTGGGGAAATATCGGTTCCCCCATCTCATCTTTCTCTAGCTCCCTGGCAGGTCATAACAAAATAACGCTGGGCCCTTAGGTAGAATGTACTGTGTGTAGGTTAATTTACCTAACAACTCAGAACAGTGCAGAACACAGAGTAAAACATTTGTATGTGTTCACCAGTATTACTCTTTTGTTGTTATTATTATTATGAAGCCCAGGAAATGCACCAACCTCCTGAAAACATTTGTGGAAAGGATTCCCCAAGGAAACCAAGCACTAGTGAAGAGCTCTCTGAGAGGCAGTTCAAGATCACGAGGCAGAAGTGGAAGAAACAGGGCAGTTGCCTCATGTCATCTGCGAGGATGTGAACTTGAAACACCCAGAACCAGAAACTGGCCTGAAAGACCCCTTCCGCGTTGCCCTCCTGACCAGTTTTGGAATAAATACAGAGGCAGAACTGAGTTGATCAGCAGCAAAATGAGGTTAGCCAGTGTCACGCAAGTCCCGGCAAGGGCGAGGCCATTTTCACCCACGCCGTCAGGCAGCTGGGCAGCTCCCACTACGTTCCAGAGGTTCTGTGAAGAGTCGGGGCCAATGAAGTCACCGCAAGGAGGGGACGCGATAGCCCGCCGCCTGAGGACAGCGTTATTTATGCTCTTGCAGAATGTACAAGCGGATCTTGTTTTTCTGGACGATGAGGGAGCCGGCTCACATAGCGTCCGTGATTCTACATTTAGAATTGTGTCTTCATTCACATTCTTTCCACGCAGCTCACAGCTCCTGGACTGGAAGAGAGTGGTCACTTACTTTGCCTGGGCCCGTCCCCCCAGGAAGATGCCAGCTCCTGCTCACGCAGACCCTGAGCTCCTGGTGAAGCTCAGGCTGAGTTCTCAGGGTGTGTTTTGTGCCTGGTGGTGGTGGGGGGGGTTCACGCTGGTGCCCCACCATGAGCATGAACCATACGTGGGGTCCCTGGCACCGGGCAGGTGGAGGCACATTCTGGGAGAAATCGGATTCTGCAGTGGTCAGCTGTGGTCAGGCTGGCTGGCCAGGGTCCCGAGCCAAGCTCTGAGGGCTCCTGCTCCCAGGACGGGCTCTTGCTGGGTCAAGTGTGTTTTATTGTTGTCTCCCGATCCCTCCTGCTGATGTCATTGACAAAGCTGCCCGGCCACTGCCCTGCCCCCCTGAACGTTCCCTCGCTCATTCTTACAGTTTTCTTTCCTCAATCAGCCACTTCAAGCAAACACTGTCAGCTCCAGCCGCACAGCAAAGCTCACCGCTTCTAGGATCCTAAACCAGACATGAGGTCATGTTTTCCACCTGTGAAGAATTAAAAGTAAGCTGGGGAAGAAACGTCCTGAGGGGTGGGAGGAAAATCAGGGGCCCTGCTGAAATCGTTTCAGCTCAGGTTACTCGCGCCCCAAAGCCAACTCCTCCATAAAATGGGCTTCAGTAATGCCACCTTTCCTAAAGCCTGGAACAAAATGATTTGGGTCAAAGGCAGATAGGGTATGAACTGACTATAAATTTGTTTCAGCGTGTAATAGGGTTAAAAAATGAACTAGAGCATTAAATCCATGATTTCCTCAGTATTGCTATTGACCAAAATGCTGGGGTTTTTTAAAATTTTCCGTTGAATTTTCAATTTAAATTCTCTTTACAGAAAAATACATAAACAGTGGACAGATGGTTGAAGATGTGGCAAAAACTCGTGAAAAAAAAATGACTGGCATTTGAGAAGCTTTGCAATGTACAAGTCTACCCGTGTACATGAACGCTTTTGATCAACCCCACAAGGCACAGGCAACCTGTCCATCTCAGAGACAAGGAAACTGAGGCACAGAGAGGCTGAGTGATGGGGCTAGTCTCAAACAGCTAGGAATACGAGGGGCCAGGGCTCCAAATCCTATGTTTTGTTTTGTTTTGTTTTAATGCTGGCTTGCATCTCAAGTTGATCCTTTTTATCTGCCAGGTTGGCTACTGTTGGTTTTGACAAGCAGTGAAGGTGGGTGGGGTGGGTACCATCAAGGGGTTCACTTTGGTCTCCCTTGAACCACGTCTGAGTGCTGATCAGTGAGCAGGTGTCCCCACAGGCAGATCTTAAGCTCTTTGGGCAAAAGGTATGTTCTGAGGCTCCCAGAGAGCAGGAGCTGGATCCTCCTGCTGGTTGGGAGTCTGACCCCTCCATTCACAGAGCAATGAGGAGCTGTTCTTTCTGATTTGTTTGAACTGAAGTACCAAGACCCAGCTCCCTGTGACCATGCCACCACTGGGTTCAAGGCTGGAGGTGGTGCCAGGCCTTGAGTTGGGGCTGGGACAGAGGTTGCTGGCTTTGGGGAGCCCACAGGGGCAGGCAGGACAGTCCACAAATAGATACAGAGGTACAGTGTGCTACAGGCTTCCAAGGGCTTTGGGCATCTCGTGGAGCGGGGCACCTGTCTGGGACCAAGTACCTCTGCTTTCCCAGGGCCATGGGGCGGGGGAGCATGAGAAAGGATCTTGAAAAGAAGGAAAACAAACAAAAAGGTCTGCATTAAAATTCTTGTGCTCCTGGTAGCGAGCAGACTCTCCCAGGGCACACTTGGGAAGGGTTAAGAGGGCACCTGGGAGCTGTCACAGAGGGAGCAAAAGCAGAAGGGCTGGAAGACGTTTGGGTGTCTGCAGGCAGTTTGGGGAGCAGGTGACCCCAGGCCAAGAAAGAAAGTGGCCACGGGAAAGGTGGAGCCCCTCCCAGAGGCGGAGAGGGCAGCTCCTCCCTGGCAGAATGAGACCGGTCCACCGGCACTTGGACCTTGCAAAAACCAGATCCGCCATGGCCGGGCTCACCAAATGGGCGCTTACCTCGTCCCTTCCCTGATTATTTCATATCCTCCTGCAGCTCTCACCCTGAAACCCCAGCCTGGCCTGCCCCCAGCCTGCTGCAGCTGGGCATGTTATTTTGCTCCAAAAGCACAGCCGAGGACGGCTCCTTACTCGAGGAATGCAGGCTGCGGTCCTCCGAGCCGATGATGAAACAGGCTATTTCTGCCCCGGGACATCAGCAGGCCTCCGGGCGCTGGCTCCAAGGCACACACACGCTATCGTGTTTTCAATGTTTGTCTAAACAAAGGTTTTCCTTTGCACCTTGGGCTATTTTTCTTTGCGTCTCGGTGCTGGAATAGTTCTCAAACTCATTCTGGATTGAAGTTGGACTCTTGGTCAGGGTCCGGCTAAGAGGCGAGCCATTTCTCTCTCCCCAAGTTATCTATTACCCGTGGCCGATCTCAAGATAAAAATAGCCGCAGAAGCTGTTTGTTTAATCTGACTGTTACTTGACACCACGCGGGTGTTGCAGTGGGGACTGTTGCCTCTTCTCCACCAAGAACACCATTTGGTCTCCCCCGGCGGGCTCTCTATTTAGGTACGCTTCCCGAACTTCCCGTGTCTGGGCAGCTTCTGGGCACTGATTGTCCTCAGGTGGGCAGGTTTGTGGACAGTAAGAGGTCCAGGTCTTGAATCCACTCCCCCCCGTCTTTGGGCAGTCCGGCTAACAAGGGAAGAAATCTGGGCTGCTGGGCAGAGCCGGGCTGCTGGAAGAGGCAGGGTTTTCTGTCCCCATTCCTGGGAGGCCTGGAGAGCAAGCCGCCGGGACTCGCGGAGAGCGGAAGGTAGGGACAGACGCTGGTCTGGTTCCTTCGCGTAGGCAGAGAGGCTCAAGCTCCGGCCGCAGGGATGTGCGCTCTGACCAGCGGTGTTGGCTGTCTCTCTGAGCCAGGGTGCCGTGCAGGGCGGCGTGAGCGGCCAGGGGCATGTCGAGGGCTGAGTTGCTCGGTGTGCTGGGTGTGCTGTGGTGCTGGATTGCTGTGTGGACCATGAGGGTACAGAGTACACGGTATAGACCTGTGTGACTTTGTCCTTCCGTGCATCTGTCCGGGCACTCTGCTCGCATACGGCTGAGCGGGCACAAGCCTTGGATGTGCCCGGGGCACTGCACCGCCACATGGGGGCCACCCCACAGTCACACGTTCTGTGCAGGCAGACTGGCTTTCTTGTGTCCCCCAGTGCTGGGTCAGGCAGGAGCCTATCAGCCGTAACAAAGAGGACAATTGGTCAGCGGGACATTCTGGCCCATGGACTCCAAGAGCATATGTGTCAGCAGGGAACTCCTGCACAGTCTGTATTTTCTCCCACACCCTGGGGGTTCTTAGTCAGCTCCCGCGGGGTGGGCTTGGCCGAATCTAAAATCATACTCTTTTTTACCTGGTGCAGAAGAATTGATCGTTGAGAAGAGCGATACTAAACATGTATGGAAAGCTAGATAGCCTTTATTTTAAATTTTTTTGGTGGGGGGAACATTCATTCATTTTATTTATTTTTAGAGGAGGTACCGGGGATTGAACCCAGGACCTTGTGCATGCTAAGTATGTGCTCTACGTCTTGAGCTACACCCCCCCCTTCTAGATAACCTTTAAAAAGTTATTATTTAGGACTTTATAACACTCCCAAGGATATTGATAATCAGGGAGGCTATGCATGGGGGGTGGGGCAGGGACTATATGAGAAATCTGCACATTTCACTTGATTACTCAATTTTGCTGAGAACCTGAAACTGCTCTAGAAAATAAAGGCTATTAAAAAAAATCAGCATAAACTATGGATCATGTATTTTAACATAATCTAACTCGGTTGTTACAAACAATGTTTGAAGTAGTATTTTTTAATACCCACAAGTCTAGGAGCCCTGGAAAGTAGATAGAACACGTGGTTGTGTTAAATGAGGTCTAATGTTCCAGCATTTGTGTTCTCTTTACTCCAGTAGTTGGTAAACCACTGAGCTGGGCACCTGGTTTTGTAAATAAAGTTTTATTGGCACACAGCCACACTCGTTCAATTTCCACGTCGTCTCAGGCTGCTTTCACGCAACTGCCGAGGCCACGTGGCCAGCAAAAACAAAACATTTATCATGCAGCCCTTTACAGAAAGTATTTGCTGACCCCTGTTGTACAAGAACACTGCTTGAGACGGGTCGATCTGGTACATACACAAAAAGCAATGAACATTCTAGCTTTTACAACAGTCTGCGAGCCGGATGCTTCAGGACCACCAGCCAATTCTGGAGACCCCTGCCCCTCTGCTGGGCCGTTTTTTCCAGTCTAGCTGATACAGGAGATGTTCAGTCCGCCACTGGGAAGGTTAGCTTTGCTGTGGAGGGTGGCCTGGGCTGAGCAGGGCCGATTGTGCTTATCAGGGTGGTTTATAAATAGACGTCTCCGGGTGACCCAGGTCCAGTGTGTGTCTGCCCCTTGGTCTTTGGAAGGGGAACAATTGTGCCTGCTCACTGGTGACCGGAAGCTCATTGGGATGGGAGCAACTGTGCCTGCTGGGAGGAAAGGGGCTGATAGAATGCTGGGTCCCTGGAAACAGGGTCCTGGGTCCTGGATCCCCTGGGAGCCTGGGAGATGGAGGCGTGTGGAGGAGATGGGACAGAGACAACCCCCAGTCCTCCAAGGATGAGTGCATCCACCCCGATGTCCTCCCACTAGGACTCCAGCAAGTGACTTGGTGTTTTCTGCTCTTTGCTCCTGACCCTAAGGAAGCCCTGGAGACCCTGTACAGAAAGGCGAAGCTCCACGTCTGGAAATAGCCTTATTCCTCCAGCCTATGCCAGAAATCTCAGTAACTGAAACCCGCCAGGGCTGGGCTGTCTTCCTCACTGGCTCTTGGTGCCTTCAGTCCCTCTGCCCAGGGAGAGATGAAAAGGGCTTTCAGAGATGGTGGCCCATGTATAGACACATGGCACTGACATTTCCCAAAAGGCTGCAGTGGGTCTTGGTTTTATTTCCATCTGAGGGTTTAAACCACATTTTGCCAGATCCAGCCAATCCATAGCCTTATAACTCAATCTTATGTTTCATTTCTATAGTTGGGAAAACCCCAAACACCTCTCAGTTTCTACTTGATCCCAGGGGTGGCAGGACAGGGACTGGGAGGTGTGGGGGGACGAGGGGGATGAGGGATCATTCAAGGTGCATGGATCTAGGCCCCAAAATGGAATGTGTGGAGCACCGCTGAGATGTGTCCCCCCTCTCCCCCACATAAGTCAGTATCATTCTGGAACATTCTCTGGAAGGGGCTGCGTGTGTGAGTAGTATGTGGCCGCCGATGTCAAGGCTGAGACAGAGTGGGTTGTCAGCAGGCCTCAGTTCCCAGGCCGAGGGCTGAAGAAGGCTCGGTGCGAAGTGCAGTTCCTTCCGAGCTGCGTCGTTCAGAGCGTTTGGGAATCTGATCGCAGGAGGCGCCGAAGAGCTAATGAACTTCAGTGGCTTTCAGCGGACTTGACAGACCTCTCTTTCTCGTGGGAAGGGGCAAGGGAGCCTTCCGCACCACAGCAGTGAAAGCGGGGTGATGGCCTTCCCCGTATCCTCTGTTCTCTGCTTGGCTGGCCCTGGAGGCTCCAGCCCAGAAAGGACATTGTGCAACGAAGGGCTTCCAAACCCACGGAGATGCCGGCTCCGAGCATCAGCAGGCGCCTTTTGTTCCTTGGGGCCTCTGCACCCTGGACGCTGTTCCCTGGCCGCAGTGGGTCCCTTCTGTCCCTGAGTGGCCCCTTCCGTCCCTGAGTGGCCCCTTCCCAGGTGAGCTTGAGCTGCTGAGGGACTTCAAGGCTGAGCTAAGGGACGGATTTCATCTCGGCCATCTCCCATCTCAAAGCCTTCACCTGAAGCTTAAAGGAAGGCCAGGAGAGAAAGGAAACTCAGATTTGCTTGAGCAGCCCAGGGCTTTCCTGCTCCCCACCCAGCCTGGAGGCCTCGTGCCTCTGAGCCCTGCCTGCAATGGCCAGGTCATGTCAGAGCTGTCCCTTGGCTTGCCCTGTCCTGGGGCAGCCTGGTCACCTGAGCACCACCAGCCACTCCCCTCACCTGGCCCTGCCCGTCCTTCTGAAGCAGGTGAGACCCGAAAGCCACAGAGGTCAAGGGGTCAGAACTCAGACCCACAAGCTCAGAGCCATTTCTCACCCACAGTATCCCTGTAAGTTCATTACTGCAATCCAGCTGCATCATTCCCGGGCATAAAACGCTTACAAAGATGGTCTGGTTTTATCGTCACTCATCCAGCATGCAAGTTTTCCCATGGTGGTTCTGGTGATGGTCTAGGAGACGCGGGCACGGTTTTCAAGGCAAATGCTGTACCAGCACCAAAGCTGCTTGAGGTCGGCTGATATCTGTTCAGAATGAGGCAGCTGCGCGATTTGCTCGGGCAGAGAAACCAGACAGAGAGGGCAAAGGCTGGAGGTGGTTCCAAGGACAAGGAAGCCTCTGGGGCCCTGGGCCGCCACCGCCTCACTTCTCTCTCCCTTTTCTGTTGGGAAAAGGTTGTCATCCTTGTGAGCCTGTGCCCCTGGCCCTGGGTTAAGCAGGTGGCATGGTGGGGATGGTCATGAGATGCTGACAGTTACTAGATGTCAGCCACCTCACAGACACGAGTTCACCGGGTCCTCATAAGGACCCCGTGAGGATGGTACTACCTTCATCTCATTTTACAGATGAGGAAACCAAGGAGGGAGGGTAAAGCTCAGTGGTAGAGTGTCTGCTTAGCATGCACAAGGTCCTGGGTTCAATCCCCAGTGCTGCCATTAAAAGAAAAAAATGACAGATCAGGAAACCAAAGCACAGAATGGTTTCATAATTTATAATTGCTGAGGGCCACTCACAGCCAGGACAGCCAGGAACCACGCCCAAGAGGGTCTGGCCTCAGTCCATGCCCCTCCCACTAGGCTAGAGCGCCCCCACTTGGGGATTAGAAATGAGGCAAGTGTCATTCAGTAAGCACCTACTATGCGCTTTCCACGCATGAGCTCTTTGAAAGCGCACCGAAATCTTGGCAGGTGTTAGTATAGCCACGGTAGATGTGGGATTGCTTCAGAGCAGCGGAAGCTTCCACTTGCCGGGTCCTTTCTCTGTGTAAGTCTCTCCTGGGCTCTGATATTTTTTCCCTCTACTCTTCACAACCACCCAGGGAGGCAGGTGCAGTTGCAGATGAAAGAAGGGAGGCTCAGAGAGGTGGGGGAACTGGCTGAGGTCACACGGGGCTAAGAAATGGGAGCGTGATCTGACTCTAACGTGATGCTCTTTCTACCGCCATCTGCTCGGTACCCAGCTTGGACCCAGCTGGATGCCTGTGCACAGACTGGCAGTAAAACTCCCTCCCAGCTGCCTTCAAGCAAGCCCTGCCCATGAGACCACTCTCTTTCCACCTCCTAAACCCTGCAGCTCAGACTGACCACTGGCTCTTCTCCCCTCCCAGGTGACAGTCCCTTGGAGAGATGGCATTTCTGATTCATCTCTGCACCCCACACATGCACAGCCTGCCCAGAGCCCAGCCTAGAGCCAAGCAAACACAGCCCAAACCACAGTCGTTGACAACCCTGAGGCCCAAGTGGCCCAAGAGCCCATGACTGATCAGTACAACCTCCCAGAAAGGGGTACAACCTCCAATCGCTCAAGGCCCAGGGCAGCGGTGCTCCACGAGCGGTCTGCAGACCTGCAGCACCAGCATCCCTGAATGCTCTGGCCCCACCCCAACGTCCGAGTGAGCATCTCTGGGATGGGGCCCAGCACTCTGTTTCACAAGCCCCCCAGGGCATTCTGAGAAGGGAGGACCATTGCTTTAAGAAAGGAAAGAGAGACGAGCTTCCTTGTTGTTCTCAAACACAGTAGGAGATGCTCAAATAGCTGATTTTTTTTTCCCATTTCAACTTGAGCCATTGTTTTAAATAATCTTGCCTATTGGAAGAGTGTTCTTCAGTTTTCATTTTTAGACAGATAGCCTGGGTGGCCACATCTGAACTTCTTCTCACCGCTGTAAGCATTCCATGAGGAACTCTATAAAGAGAAGGGCTAGTTGTCAGTCCCATGACTGTATCCCCCACAGCAGGGAAGTTCTCTCTCTTTCCTTCCTTGCAGAGCCAGGCTCACTATTGTCACTCAGATTGGAGAAGGGACAGCTGTCATCTGTCAACTAGACATCTCTCTTCTATTTCCCAGCCTCCAGCAGGAAGTGAGGAGAAGGTCAGGGACAGCGGGGCTCTGACATGTGTGCACGTTGGAAGTGAAGGGGGGAGTGTTAGGAATTCCTGGTGACTCTTCATGGGAGGCATCTCCCCCCAGCCCAGATACCCATGGCTTCCTGAAGTTCAGGGCCATGGAAGGTGGTACCCTCCTGGATGCTGCCACAGGACGACCATGTCCAGCAGAAGCTTTTTCTAGCTTTACTAAAGCAAATGCTCCCTGTGGGAAGAAGAAGGCATGGAAGATGGAAGAGAAAGTTCCAAGAGAGATGCCGCCATCTGCCTTCCCCTGCGGGGACACCATGGCAGAGGGAGGTGCCCACCCCATAACTCTCTCTGCCTTGGCTGCACAAAGAGGGCAAGATCGTTTGGCACAGAGATTTGGGTCTGAATCCTGGCTCTGCTACTCCCTGGCTGTGTGACCTTGAGCAAGTTCCTCAACCTCTCTGACCCTCAATTTCTCCACCTGATTCCTTTGGCACAGGCCCTGTCTAACATGCCTCGTGGCTGTGACTCCTGAGTGAGATCGCAGATGTAAAGTTCACAGAGTGTAATAGGAGCTGGATAAACAGCGGTGGCTCTTCCAGCTCTGCTCCTCTGCCTTTGTCACCCAGCCCTGCGGCATCAGTTTACAGATGGGGAAGTAGGGTCCACAGATGGTGAGGGGAGCTCTGCAGCCCCTCTGCTCTCCCGTGGTTCCAGGAGCTCTGTCTGGACCCTCCTCTCTCTGCCCAAGCCTGGGATACCCCCAGGCTGCTTTCCAGGGGTGCCCCTCCCCATCTTGCCTGGTTCTCCTCCCAGGGGCTGGAGAGAGGATGGTTGCTAAGTTACACCCCACGCCGGCCAACCCAAGTGCCTCTTCCTCTGGGAGCCTCTGAGGTGGCCTCCTGTCAGGACAAGGCTCTCCAAAGTGGTGTCCGGAGCCATCGGTTACAACTGTCTGTGCAACACCCACTTCCTAGTCCTCAGGGTCTTCCCCAGGGACCAGGCTGTGGGCTTGTCTTCCCATCAGCCCCAGGATACAAAAACAGGACTGAGGCTGAGACAGATTGAGCGATTTGTCCAAAGTCTAACTGATTCCACAGCTCTGAACTGGAAAGCCAGGTGCCCATCAGGAAGGGGCAAGGCAGGCTCTCAAGGGCCTTGCCTGCCAAAGGTGGCCTTCCAGCTGGAATGGGGTGCAGGGAACAGAAGACACCCTGTGGCTGAGGGTCTTAAGATGAGCGCCAGGGAGCCCCGAGGGTGATACCTGGGTGTGTGGGGGCTGCGGGGTGGCCAGGGATGGGGCAGGGCTGAGCAGAGGCTCTCAGCCTGCAGCAGGCAAGTCAGAAGCTCCTGGAGATGCTCTGTAAATACAGATCGCAGGAACCCTCTCCCTCTCCAACAGCCCAGGTTCAAGTCCTTCATCACCAGCTTAAACATCTTGGGGTTCCAAGTCTTCCTTTATAAAGAACAAGAGTAATTTCTATCTTACAAGGTTGTTGTGAGTATTCACTACATAATAATGCATATGTATCAATAATATAGGAGTATCTAAAGTGCCTCTCTTACGCCAGGTGCTCCGTAAATGGAGATTTCTCTTGGTCATTCATGCACTTATTTAACAAATGAATTGAGCCTCTGTTAGGGCCAGGCACGGTGTGGGGACTGGGGACAGGTCAAGGAAGCAGAAAGGCAAGGCCTGGCCCGTGGACTCACCACCTAGGTGGTCTCCTCCACCTCCTGCCACGTGAGTCTGGTCAGACCCTGCCAATCACCATGTTTGGACCTTAGGTCTCCACTTCTCCATCCAGATGAGAACCTAGCCTCACTATAAACCGGGCAGCAGCACACGGAACCTGATGGGGACCATCTGGGGACTCTGGTCTAGGACAGTTAAAAAAAAAGAAAGAAAAAAAACAATGCTGCAGATCATAACTCATTATTGAGTCCTGAGATCACTTACTACTTTGCAAATCATTTTTTTTCTATATATATATTTTTTTTATTGAGGTATAGTTAGTTTACAATGTTGTGTCAGTTTCTGGTGTACAGCGCAATGCTTCAGTCATACGTGAACATACGTATATTCGTTTTCATATTCTTTTTCACCATAAGTTACTACAAGGTATTGAATATAGTTCCCTGTGCTCTACAGTACGAACTTGTTTATCTCTTTTGTATATTGTAGTTAGTATCTGCAAATCATTTTTTTAAATGAAATAATACAGTAGAATAGGGTGGAATATCAGAGTGGCACACATAAACTTACTTTGCTTTGGGAATTTGCCTTGTGTTGTATAAATATATGTCTCTGAGATTGGTATATACTGTGATCTAAACCCGGCTGCCTCCTTCTGGTGCTGGTGTCCCCCCGGCTTGGGGAGGACCCAGGGCCTGGTGAGGTGGGTGGCTCCGAGAGCTGGTGTCTCTCAGGCAGTGGCTACATGACCGTTCCTTTCCTCAGCCCTCTCCCTTGCGGGCAGCAGATGCCACAGGAAGTGGGAGTGATGTGGCAGAGCTGGCGTTGTTTTTTATTGTCCCAATTTCACAGATGTGGGAAGAGGTTAAGTGACTTGCCCAAAATGACACTGCCTTGGAACCAGGACTTCACCCAGGTCTCTAGCTCTTTCTACTGCCCAGAACTGCCCGGTTGATATCTATCTCATGGCGGTTTCTACCGTTTCCAGAATCCAGGCCAGGATGTTCCTGGGAAAGGTGGAAGGGATGAATGAATGAATGAATGAGGCTCCTCACTACAACAGTAGTTCTCAGGCAGGGGTGATTTTGCCCAGGGCACCTTGGCAACGTCTATGGGACCAAGGTTGAGAAGCCCTGTTGTTAATACACAGGTGCAGGTCATCAGCTCCATTTTACAGATGAGAAAACTGAGGCTTACAGACTTTCTGTAATTTAGCCAATGTTATACGCAGCAAATGGAGAGTGGTGCAGGGACCTTGCCCACACCCCAGGAGGACTCACCATTTCGGTGGCCCCTGCATGTCTTTCGTCTGGCTGGTGGCCCGCCCTGGTCTGGCAGTGGTGTGGCTCCTGGACATTGAGTTCAGTCTAGCAAGGAGGCTGAAGGGCCACAGGGCTGAGCAACGAAACCGCTTCTGCCAGTTTGTCCCTTTCTCATTGTTTCCCAGCCTTTCACTTCCCCGTCAACGCCACCACAACCCGCCCCGGGCAGCAGAGCGTGAATAGCACTCACCCCAGCTCTGGGGAGGCACGAGGGAGGCCAGGGCAGGGCTGTTTGGGGTCAGAGCTGTCTGCTTTTACCTTTGATGTTAGCGTAGTTGCTACTACAGAGGTAAATGGGGGCACCTCTAAGTTCACAAGGAGGACCCAAGGCCCCTTGTTCGGGGGTATCTTGTACTGAGACCAGTCCCTCGGCATCTGCGGAGAGCTCCCGGGGGAGAGGTGCTGAGAAGCTGGGCAGCACCAGGCCTGAGCACCTTCCAGTGGAGGGCAGTGTGCAGAGACAGTGCTGGCCGAGTCCAGCCCATCAGCCGCCAGGAGCTCCAAGGAGTGATCCCCGACAAAGCCCAGACATCGGGAAGGGTCCGAAATGGTGCTGCTACTAGCCTCTGCGGAGGGAGAGCCCTGCCCAAGTATCCTTATCAAAGCAACTGCAAACGTGATGGGAGCCTGCAGGACCCAGAGGCTCCAGGAGTCCCTGTGCATGTCCCAATTCAGCCTCGGATGCCAGGTCAGAGCAGAAGTCAGCCACGGAAATCAGTCAGTGCTACAAAGCAGGGCTTTTGCCCCAGAGAGCTAAAATCATTGCTCTGTCCTGCTGGTCACACAATCAGGGAACAGGAACAGGAGCCAAAAGGGGCAGGTTGCAGGGTCCCGGGACCATCTCTTCATCTCCCTCTTCCTTTTCTTGCCTCCACACCTTGCTTCTCTCCTTTTGTCCTACAACTGGGTCCCCCTTGGGTGCGTGATGCCAGGTGCCGGCACCCTCCTGTCCTGGGGAGCACTGACTGGATCAGGCCCGAACTTCCTTGTACCAGGCTCCCTAGCCTCTAACTTCAGACACAGCCCCAGATCCGGGTGATGCTCAGAGACTCCTGAGAAAACATCCCATCCAGACACAGTGGACCAGGGACCCAGGTCAGAAGTAAGAGTCAGGCTAGGTTAGGGTCCAGGGAGAAAGCATCTCGGCTCCCAAGCTCTCTCCCAAGGGCAGCAGAACACACACAGCAATTATCACCACACGTCACGGATGGCTCTGTGAGCCTGGCAAGCCTGGGCAAGCTGCTTTCTTCAGCCACATCCCTGGGATGTCCTGAACTCCTACATGTGGCAGGGCTTTGAGGCCACCTGCACACAGGGTGTGATTCAGGGAGGATTCAGGCACATGCCAGGTCAGCGCTGCTCCCAGAGTCTCCAGTGCCAATTAGCCATGCTCCTGGGAATGGATGAAGCCGGCCTCATCCTCTCCCAGAGCACGGAAGCCTTGGGACCAACCTGACAGCCCTTAGCTTCCCCAGTCTAGCCCTTAGGTTGGAGCCATTTAAACCAGGCCAGGCCAGGATGCAGGTAGAACCCCATCTCCATCCTGGGATGCCAAGTACCAGACCAGTGGAGCCAGAATGGCCAAACCAGGTGTGTGATAACCTGTGTGCAAATCAAAGGTGCGTTTTACATGCATAAGAGACACCACCGAAGGGAAACCAATCACTGAGTGTGACCCAATGCCATTCCTCAGTTCATCCAGGTCCACGAGGAGGGAGCCCAAGTGGACGCTGTCTCCGCTGTATCTCCAGCACTAGAACGGGGATACGCATAGTGGTGAACAGTCGATGAGCAGATGGATGTGTGAAAGAGCTTCAAGTCTGGCTTATGAGAGCCTGTGTATTCCTCTGGTAGAATATAAATGGACTTGAAATTTCTGATTGTCCAAGAATTTCTGATTCTTGAAAGGCCAAAGGAGTTACAAGGACAGAGCAATCACCACACTGAGAGAGAGCTGGGGAGGGTATCTTCACAGGCGGGACAGCAGGGCCCCGGAGCACAAGGCCAGTGTCATCCCAGCTCCAGCTTCTGTAAGGGACAAGCGATTCACCCAGGGAGCCTCAGTTTCCCGGCTATAAGGTGGGGAGAGGGGCCCACCCTGAGTGTTCACGAGGAATGAGTGAGGCCAGGCACGTGACGTAGGGGCTTGGGACCTGCCACCCCATAGACACTTGACACACGTCTGTGCCTCTCTTCAACTGAGGAAGTCGATTTTGCCATTTCATTGTTTATCTTGTAAAATGTGGGACACAGACAAGGACAATTCCCTCTGAAACAGTGAGCAGGAAGGCTGTTGGAATTTGCACAGACAGGTCAAGGGCTTGGCCCGAGACGGACCAGCAGGAAACAGGTCCAGAGCCAGGGGTCTGCTCAGTGTGGGGTGGGGTGCAGGAGGCTGCGCGGTCATCACCTGTGCGTTCGCGGGCTGATACGGGCTGGCTGTCAGGGTTCACTCTATGGAGCAGCACCTCAAGACATCCCAGAGCCGATGTCTCAAAAAACCACCCAGAAAGAGGAGCAAGAAGAATCCATTTCAATCTGTGAGGGCCTTCTGGGTGTGATAAAGCCAACCCCTGTTATCTCCGCCGGCTTCCTGCCTCCCCTTTACTGAAAAGTGGAAACACCATTCAATTACGGTAATTAAATCCGTCCAGAGAGCTGGAGCTCAGAAACCACACTGCAGGCAAGTGGTCAGACCCAGCAGCAAAGCCAAGCCCGATGGCTTCCTGTGCGAAGACGGGCAGGGACGAGAGGAGAAAGGAAGGGCCTGCTGTGCAGCTGGAGAGCATCCCTCCCAGCTCTGCAAGGACCGGCCACCTGAGCCTCCCCAGCAGGACGGACCCTGTGCCGGACCAGCTGCATCATCGGGTTTCTTCCTGTGGCTGTTGTGAAAAACTGAGCTGAGAAGATTCTCGGGAGGTGAACAGAAATAAACACCCTCCTTTTCCCCACCCGCCCTCAAGTCTCTCTTGAACTCCAGCCCAGGAGCCCAGGACACACGCTCCTGTGCCTGAGCCCAGGGATCAGAGGGGTCAGGATTTCATCCTGGAGAAGGCATGGGGTGGTCAAGAAGTGAGCCCGAGCTGAATCGCAGCCCACGCTGTGTGCCACTGAGCAATACTCTGCACCTCTCTGTGCTTTTTTTCTCCACCTAGAAAATGGTGACAGTGAGGCCTGTTGAACCCGCCCCACAGAGGTCATGAGAATCAAACAAGATAATGGATCCCAGAGTGTGTCCCGGGATAACACGCAGATAAGGGTCATCTCAGTATTGACTCACTGGATTGGCTTCCGCCGACTGTGATCCACTTTGGGTCCTAAAAGTCAGTGAGGACCTCAGATCATCAGATAAAAAACAAGATGTCCAGTGCAGCTTGAATCTCAGATAAACAATGAGTACCTATTTTTAGTATAATATGGGATGATTAATTTTATAGACATTTGACAAATACAAGGTATATTCCAACTATTGCATGGGACATACTTATACTACAAACTGTTCGCTGTTGATGGGAAATTCAGATTTCCCTGAGTGTCCTGTATTTTGACTTTGTTTAATCTGGAGATCCCACCATTGCCAGCCCACCAGCCACCCCCTCTCTTGCTGTGTCCTGACTCCAGGACCACGCAAGCCTGGGTCCCAAGCCCAGCTCTGTCACACAGCAGCTGTGTGACATGGGACATTTGAGCCTCCGTTATCCTCTCTCATCAATGAAGCTGATTGTGCACAGCCACATGGAGGAGCGTGGTCCTGGAGCTGGGGCCTCCTGGGGGCACCCAACAGGGCTCTGGTTCTGGGGGTCCATCACACTTGCTCAGTCGTGGGGCTCAGAGGAGTAGCTGTGTGTGGCCATCTGGATCAGAGTCGGTAGGGGGTGCCAGTGGGAATCCCCTCTGCCACTTCCTGTCCTCCCAGAGTGGGGCAGGCCAGCAGAAGGGGGACTGCGTGACCTCCGAGCCCCGGGCTGGCCGCCGGCCAGGAGTCCCGTGGGAGACAAGGAGAACGTGAGACAGCAGAGCATGTAGCCCTCCGTCCCCACCCCGCATATTCGCAACAAACCTCTGTCATCACATCCTTGTGGTCCAAGGAGCGTGCTCAGCCACGGCAGCTGGAAACATTGACGAGTGGCTGCCGTGCTCCAGGCAGGCTGTCAGTCAGAGACGGACCAGGCCGGGGCCGAGCGCAAAGCCTTGTTGGAAAGATGGATTCACAGCAGATCAAGTGGAATAAAGCAGTGCAAGAGATCGTTGTCCTTTTCCTTTAAAGAAGAGGAAATGACTGTGCAAAGGATATTTCACAGCTCACGGTGAGAAAAAGCTGACTGATGGGGATGCACACTCGGCTTTGGTTTGTTTGACATGTTCTGATTCAAAAAGATGACCCTGGCAATGAGGAGAAGACAAAACACATCCTCAAGGGAAAATTCTCCCAGCTTCTGGCTACAGGGGCATAGACATGCCCCGCGTTTGCCCCAAGCATGTTTTTACAACAGGTGCATCACCAGATCCTTTGGCTGAACTGGAGAGTCCTATCCATCCACTCCTGCCCAGGGACCCTGTCTCCCCTTGTGTGCTCTGGTGCTTTGCAGAACCCGCTAGACCTGATCCAAGCTCGAGCAGTGTCCAGCATCCGTGGATGAAGTGTTGAACGACCCGTTCTCAGAGTGCTTGCGAGTCGTCAGGGTTGCCTGGACAACGCAGGGCAGATGCCAGCGTTTCACCCGCTGACACCCACAATTTAGGTGTCATCTCAGTTAATGACCATTTGCAACATGGCTGTAATTAACACCCCAGTTAATGTACGCAACAAATATTTGTTGGACACTGGGCTTCCGGAGGGATTCAAAACCATCCCCGACTTGGACCACTGAGTGCTATTAGAGAGATAAACAGGAAAATGGCCAAGTTATGACGTCACTTAATCCCCCTGATATAAATGCTAGCCAGTATTCACCTTGAACCTTGAACCCTAACTTGAACAGTACCTGCCGTGGAATAAGCCAGTGCCTTCCACCGAGCCAGCCTGTGAGCCCCAGGCAGATTTTATATATTTTAAGACTTGGAATCAAAAAGGAAGCTACATCCACTTGGATTCAAATTCACTAATTTGAAATCTGTGATAATTCTGGGACTATCGGATTACAACTAACTGTCAAGAAAATAAATCTCGCAAAGCCTGTCTGTCAATAGGGTGAGTATTATCATGACGGAGATGGAGGGATTTGCTCATTTATTTAACAGATAGTTCTCGTGCTGTGCACTGTGCTACAAGAGGAGGAGACCCTGGAGAGCCAGACAGACGTGGGCCCCGCCACAGTGAAGCAGCCAGGCTAGCAAGAGAGACAGGCATTTAACAATAATGACCCATTTAAAATCTTAATTACAATTATCATAAGTACTTACAAGGAGATGAATATAGCATTCTAGAAAAGCAGATAGCAGAGAGACATAAAAGAGCCCAAGGAAGCCACCTTTTTGAAGGGACTTACAAACTGGGTTCTGAAGTATACGTAGGAGTTAAACAGGTAACAAGAGAAAGGAAGAGGTAAAGAACTCCAGGCAGAGGGTGCAAAGGCCCCGAGGCAAGGGGTAGTAAGGCATATTGAAGAAACACCAGAAATTAACACAACATTGTAAATGGACTATATTTCAATAAAAAAAATAAAAATAATCAACCAATCAATCAATCAACCAGCTTAGAAAAAATGATGAGACTCATGGGATGCAGAAATGGATCAGATAAAAGAGGCATGGAGGAGGGAGAAGGTGCAATCACAAGTGGCTCAGATTTGTGGGATCCTCAGAGGAAGAACTGGCTTGTGGAAAGGGCACAGGTTCCGTTTTAATTGTGAGTTTGTGATGCTGCCCAGGGGGCAGACGGAGACAGAGGCTGAAGTGCAGACACATGGCTGGCGTGGATGTGTCATCAGTGAGTGGCTGCTCACTGTGGCTGTGGGTGTGGGTAGAGTCGCCTGTCGAGCTGGTAGAGGGGAAAGAGACAAGGCCACAGGGCTGGACGCAGAGGACATCCAACCATCCAGAAGAGAAAGATAAGATATGAACAGTTAGGCCGGGCAGGGAGATATGTGAGCAGCCCACAGATCGAAGTGGGAGCTACCCCGGAAGCTAGTGGTCAACAGTCTTGATTGCAGCTTGAAAGTTAAGTCGGATGAGGAGCAAAGGTACCCACTGGAAGAGCCCCTGGGAGAGGGGAGACTAAAGGCAAAGTAAATAAATGAGTTAAGGAAATAATGAGGGGTGAGGCATCAGGAAGCACTGAAGAAAACAAAACTGTTTTTGCTTAGACATAAATTTATTCACTGTGCCGTGAATAAATACTCACTTTCGTTTCTGTGTATTCATCTGAGCAGATTCCACGTACTTTGTTTATAGCACAATCCAGCAACGTGAGCTTCTTCTTATTCGTGTTACCTGAGGGGAACGGCATCCTTTTATCTGAAATGTGCTCTAGGTTTTCAGCAGTTCAGGTTGGCTTCCTTCAGATGGTCCACAGCCGTGAGCAGGACAGTTCTGTGCTGGCCCCTGGAAAACACGTTTCAGCAGCCTGACAGTGAGCCCATGAACCCCAGCACAAAGTGATGTGTCCCTGGAACATTCACAGAATAAGTGTCGTGGTGTCCTTCTGCACCTCTGTCTCGTCCATGTCCGACATGGATTGATTTCACCCTCATCCTGAAATGAGCTCTCTAGTTAGGGATAGAAATCTAAATTTTCCAGATCACCTTAAGACCCAAGGCCGGAGGTCTTTCTCAATAAAAACTCCTCCATCTTTCTTGCTCCTTCTTTTTCGATGCCTCTGTTTGCCTTCCACTAAAATTCAGGCTGAGGACACCAAATTCAGAACATTGCCACAAACATTCATTCGGTTTCTGTGTTGATGTGTTCAGGACATAAAGGCAAATGAGACTCCCTCCTTGGGTTCAAGGAATTTTTCTTTCTAGTTGAGGAGAGAAGGAAGCAGCCATCAATTCCTAAGACATATGGGTTACCATACACGATGTGTGAGCATACGGCATGAGTTACGGAAGAGGCAAATCCAGGGTGCCATGGGGACACAAAGGACCCCCTGGGGTGGCGGTCAGGATGTGGCCACCCGGATGGTGGGTGGCTCAAAGTGCCTCTGTGCATCTCCAAAGAAACATACTCCTCAAATTTGAGCTATTATGATTATTAATACTATTAATAATCTACCATGGACTGGATTAATATCCAGGAGCTGCAAGATGAGAAAGGTCTTGTGGAAGCCCCAGTGGTCTGCATTGACGATTTGCATGGAGCATTTATTTTAATTAGTTCACACTTGCTTCTGAGCACTCTTAAAATTCTCCTGGGCAGCTTTTTGGTTCTTTTAGCTGTCAAAATAGATACTCAAGCTTCCTGCCAACAATAAATCGAACACTGCTCCCTGCTGAGTGGATTCAAGTTCAGCCACTCCAGCCCTCTTCACTGAAAAACTTGAGTTATTAATTCACATGGGAAAAGGGTCTTTGGTCTGATGGCTTCATCCTCCCACTGCCATTTTTGTGAAGCCAAAAATGATTCACAACTGGGCCAATCTAGAAATCCCAAAGGCTTCAAACAGGTTTTGAAGATTTCTTGGACCAGAGAAAGTTAATGAATGTCGGAAGGGGGATATAAACTTATCTTGGTTTTTCCCCCTCAAAATGCCTACGTTTGGAATTTTGTTGAGTTTAAGTGTGAAATCAACAAAAATTGAATGCTAATTGTATTACTGACGTATAAGGATAGCTTTTGTCCTGAACACGTGCTTGGCTTTTTGGTTCGCTGGGTTCCAATGACATTATTTTTCTTCTTCTTTCTAGATGGGCCGTGATGACAGCAAATGTAAGCATGAAAAGAAGTTTTAAAACTACAGATCGTAAAGCCCAGCAAGGCAGGCACCCGCAGCCCCCGCTCCTGTAACAGGTATAGAACCAAGAGCCGGCACCTGAAAACACCTTCAGTCTGAGCTGCTGTGCTGAAGGTTCCACTGGGTATCAGGAGACGAGGGGGTGGGGGTTGGGGGATGAAGCCAATTTTATGACCATCCCGTCAGAACCCAGGTAAATCAAATCAGAATTAAAGAAATTATTCAAATGAAGCTAGCGAGAGGGAGGCATAAAGAATGTGGTTACTTTCTGAATACTCCAAGTGTCAGTGAACAGCCTTCATTACTGCTTGGAATATGATGCAAACCCAAGATCAGTTTTGGTTTTTTGGCCACACATAACAGAAATTAAGCAGAATTGGTGGGGTTTTGGAGGGGGCATATAGCTCAGAGGTAGAGCATGTGGTTAGCACACGCGACGTCCTGGGTTCAATCCCCGGTACCTCCATTAAAAAAAAAAAAAAGCAGAAATGGATATGTGTAAATAGGAAATGGGAGCCCTTGTGGATTCAAAGTGGAGGCTGAAGTTTCAGGCTGGGAATGAACGAACAGAGGGTACTGCCGCTAGAGAAAAAAATTTGTGAGCAGGCTCCATCCTTGCTCCAGGAAATACAGTACAATGGGCCGGCCTGGGTCTCACATCTGCACTTGGCCCTGGGAGATCTCCGCAGGCCCCTTGACTTTCATCCCTGCCAAGACTGAGCGCCAAGGGGAGAGGAAACCCCCTCAAAGGTGTCAAGTGTTCTTACTCAGAGGAGGGGATGGAAGCTGAGTGTTTGGAAATAACAAGTATCTGCTAATAGTAAGGGATCTTTCATTGGCTGGGGGGTGTTGATTTAACTCTAAGATTCTAATTTAGATCTCCGACTATCCTATCCATCTTCGTGTGGAAGTAGAGAAACCCCAGTATTACTGAGTTCAGCCATTGCCAAGGTCAAAACCCCAGCATTCAGGACACCAGAAGACTCCCTGACTGTATGGGTAAGACCTCAAGACACGGAAAACTTGATTTACAGGAGTCGAAGCCGCTGAAGTCCCCCATTTCACCACAAGAACACAGATTCCAGAGGGGCTGATTCTGGAATCGCAGGCTCACAGCCCCGCAGGACCGTGGAGGACCCAGGGCTGTTCTGTCCACCCAGACATCCTCTGCAAATCGGCCTCGAGTCATCATTGCTTGTCCCTCAGGGTTGCAGGGTGAATGCCTCAGTGTTATGAGTTGACTGCTATCCTCCAGATTCACACGTTGAAGTCCTAACCCAGAACCTGAGAATGTGATTTATTTGGAAATGGAGTCACTGCTGGCGTAATTAGTTAAGATGAAGTTATTAGGGCGAGTTCTAATCCAGTAGGACTGGCATCCTTAGACACAGAGGCAAGCCAGCGTGAAGAGACACAGCTAGAAGGCAGCCTTCTGCACACCGAGGGGAGAGGCCCGGGCTTCCCTCGCAGCGCTCAGAAGGAACCAACCCTGCCCGTACCTCGAGCCCTGCCCGTACCTCGGTCGGGGAACTCCCAGCCCTCAGAACCGTGAGAGACTGAATTTCTGTAGTTGAAGCCATCGGCTTGCGGTGCAAACAGATAGAGTTTGCACCGCAAGCCGATGGCTACCAAACGGGCAGAGTCAGTTTCAGGCTTGGCGTCTGCATTACAGCAGGAAGAAAGCCACCAACGGAGGGGAAACTGGGACTGCTCCTTTGATCGGAAAGGCAAGAGTTTTCCCAGACATCGGCATGCTTCCACGCCTGTGGTCACAAAACTATGTTGCCACAGGGCCAGGCTAGCCACGTGGGAGTCTGAGACCAGGAGCGTTCAGCCTCCGCAGCTTTTAAAGAGGAAATGGGGGAGGGGAAAGGGGGTAGGAATGGGAGTGAGGTTGGCCAGGCACAGGGGCTGAGGCCTTTCGGGGGCCTTCTGAAAGACACCTACTGTGCTTTCTGGGGAGCAAGCCACCCGATTTTTAAGGCAGAGCTGAGGAGCATGTAAGTACAGGCTTTCCCAGGGCCGATTCATAGTTTCTTGTCACCTCATCCGGTTTAGCAGAACTCAGGGTCCTCCGCTTTCTCCAGCAGCCCCACCTCAGCTCATTCATTCATTAAAACAAGCCTGCCAACAAATCAGCATCAAAAAGTCATGGCGGGGGTGTGGGTGGTATAGCTCAGGGGTAGAGTGTGTGCTTAGCATGCACAAGGCCCTGGGTTCAATCCTCAGTACCTCCATTAAAAATAAATAGATAAAACTAATTACTTCTCCCCCCCAAAAAATTTAAAAATTAAAAATAAATAAAAGAATAATTTTTTAATTTAAAAAAAGAAAAGTCATCAGAGCGCTGTGGTCAAGAGAGGAAGCAGGAAACTTCGAGGAAGGCGGACGGACCTCCAGGACCAAACCATAGCGCTGCAGGCACACCAGCCTCGGACCTGAGCAGGATGCCTTGTGGGCAACCCTGTTTGTGGAGCCAGGCTAGGCTCCGGGACTCCTGACGTGTGGGCTCTACGGCACCTTCATCCTCCATCCCCCACAGTCCTGTTCAGGTCCCTGCGGCTACTGCCCAGGCCAGCCAGGCAGGGAGGGCTACGTGCAGAGACAGCTTGTGACAGCGGAGGACTCACAGCTCCCTGCTAGATGTTCACTGTCCCAAATGCCCTCAACCTGAGCCCACTCTGGGGTCTGTACTTGCTGTTTTATCTAACTTTTCATGTCCTCATCTCCTCACCCCTGCCCCGGCCAGGCCTCTTCTAGGCACTGGAGGTGCGTACCCAGTGGTGGAGGTCAGGGTCCCAGCATCCTCAGACAGAATCCAGCAGGGAATGCAGTGAACCACCTCACACCTACTGGGATGGCAACCATCCAAAATGAAAACACGTGCTGGCAAGGATGTGGGGAAACTGGAACTCCTGTGCACTGTTAGTGGATGTGGAAAATGGTGCGGCCGCTCTGGAAGAAAACAGTACGGTGACCCCTCAAACAATTAAAAACAGAACTACCATATGATCCAGCAATTCCACGTCTGGGTATGTCCCCAGAAGAATAGAAAGCAAGCTCTTGACCAGGTATTTGGACACCCGTGCTCATAGCAGCATCATTCACAATGGCCAAAAGGTGAACACAACCCAAGTGTCCACTGATGGATGAATGGATAAACAAAATGTGGTCTATACATACAAAGCAATACTATTCAGCCTTCAAAAGGAAGGAAATTCTGACACATGTTGCAACATGAATGATCCCTGAGGACACTGCTAAGTGAATTAACCAGTCACAAAAAGACAAATACTGGATGGTACCCCTCCTATGAGGTACCTGGAGTAGTGAGATTCATAGAGACAGGAAGCAGAATGGTGGTTTCTGGGGACTGTGGGGAGGAGAGAATAGGGGTGGTGTAATGGGCACACAGTTCAGTTTTGCAAGATGAAAAAGTTCTGCAGGTGGAGGGTGGTGATGGTTGCAGAACAGTATGAATGCACTTAACACAACTGACCTATACACTTACAGTGGTTAAGGTGGTGAATTCTATGTCTTGTATATTTCACCATCTTTTTTTAAAAGAATAAGAGAATATAATGAAGGGGCTGTAACCGAGGTGTAGGCAGAATTAGGGAGACCCCAGGATGTGGGGTCACTCAGAAAGAGCGGCAGTCATCCTCCCTGCAGCCCTCGGGGGCAAGGGCAGCAGTGTTGCAGGGCCCAGGGAGAGTCAGAGCCCAGGGGAGGGGTCGAAGTTAGAGAGGACTGCAGTGTTGCCAGGACCTCACACCACAGCCAGGAGCAGGGATGGGATGGGGCAGGGAGAGGGAAAAATGCCAGGGATACTGGCTCCCCTCCCTCCAAGCTCCTACCAGCATCTCCCACTGGCCACAGCCAAGGGCAAGCCAGAGAGTGAAGAGCCCAGAGGATGCAGGCTCTGGGGGGCTGTGCCCTCTTGGGGTGGCTATGAACCAAGGGCAATATGTGAGCAGACATCCTAGTGGCTCCTGAGCTCCTGGTTCTTAGAGTCTAAGGAGGGGAGAGGCATCAAAGAAGTACATTTTATTTTAGAACCTACTCAGTACCACAAAGAAGATAAACCAGGCGCTGTGACAGATAGTGAGAAGGGAACACACACCGTGGGACACCAGGGAGGGTCTCTCTGCAAAAATGACACATCTGAACTTTAGGCAGTGTAGTAGTCAGGCTTCTCCAGAGGAATAGAACCAATAGAATGTATAGGGAGAGAGAGATGGAGATTTACTGTAAAGGAACTGGCTCATGTAATGGCAGGACTGGCAGGCAGGCTGGACACCCAAGGCGGAATCGATTCTCCAGCTCCAGGCCAAAGACTGGAGGTAGAATTGCCTCTGGCTTGGGGTATCTCAGCCTTGTGGATTCTGGAGAGTCATCTGCTTTACTCAAAGTCTAGTGGTTTCGATGTTAATTACATCTTTAAAGATATATCTATCTTCACAGCAACATCTAGACTGGCATTTGACCAAAAACTGGGCACCATGGCCCAGCCAGCTTGACACATAAAATCAACCATCACAGGCACGGTTGCCCATCTGGACCAGCGTGTCTTTATTACATGGAGCCACTAAGTTGGATATGGTATTCATACCCTGCACTTCTTTCTTTTGCAGAAAAATAAAACTCCCACTTCGCCATTGCATCTGATCATCAGGAAACTCTGATTTTGTGACAAGAGGGCTGCATCCAACCCTTCCAGAAGCATCACCCAGGGGTGCCCACTGGCTGACGGGGACGGTCTTCCTGGCTGACAGACGATGCAGGGGAGTAAGAAGTGCACAGACGGCTTTAGCGACTCCTCGAGCATCGGCAGTGTGCTGGACGATGCGGACCGGGAGGTGAGCAGCCTCACAGACCGGGCATTCCGGAGCTTGTGCATCTCAGAGGACGCCTCCTTCCATGACTCCGACCTGGCCCTGTCCCCGGATATCACCCGCCAGGTGTTCGGGAATCTGCATCAGGGAACGGTGAGCCACACCCACCGGAAAAGTGGCCTTTGGAGCCAGTTACCATCACAAGGCACCGAGCACGCGGGCTGGGCGGCCACGTTCCAACAGCTGCCCAAGTACGTTCAAGGGGAGGAGAAATACCCCAAAAGCAGCCCCCCGCTGACACCAGCCCAGAGGAGACTGGAGGTGCCCGTTTCCGGCCTGAGGAGCAGCAACAAGCCTATTTCCAAAGTATCATCACTAATTAAATCTTTCGACAGGACTGAGAGCCAACGCTGTGACAGCAGACCACCTCCGAGCAAGCCTCCGGCTCTCAAAAATCCCCCCAAATTTGCTCCTCTTCCGGAAAGTGGCGTCAACTTCTGCTTCGATTCTGCCTTTTTGACCGTCAGGAGGGTGCCTGCCGAAGTCTCCAGCACCCATCAGACTAGCCACCAGCCTGGCAGGAAGCACGGAGAGGAGTCCCCCAAGAACCCTGAAATGGCCTGTCACGGAGCCAGCAGCTTTCTCCCAGCACCCGAAAACGCGGGTAACTCGTTTGAGTCAAAGTTTCCTTCTCCAGCCCACAAGGCAGCCACGGGTGAGCCTGGAAGGGGCAAGGAGTGGGCTCCCAAGGGGACTTTTCTTCATAGTGAAAACAGTGCTTTTGAGTCCTGGAACGCCCACCAGCCGAGGCTGCCTGAGAGGAAGGATGCTGCTGATGCTGCCCCAGAAGGCAAGGCTCCCGTGCATTATGAAGACACGCCCTTGTTAAGAGAGCCCCCGGTCCCCGAGCACAAAGTCTCCCCCTGCCACGTCCGGGCCAGCTGTGGTCAGGAAGAGAATAGGCTGGCCGCAGGGACTCTCCCCACCTCTGGACCCTGGGCATCTAGGGATCCCGGAGCCCAGATATTTGCTACGGAGGGAAAAGCTTCCAGCTCACAGCCTGACCCTCAGGTGAAGCCAAACCACGCCCCCTGGAGGAAACCAAAGCCTGGCAAAGGAACGAAAGAAAGTCTACAGGAGGCTTCGGGAGAGAGGAAGCAGGCCAACAGGAGAGGCCCAGCCTTGTATACAAAGCACAATCCCCAGGAGCAATTTCCAGAAAATGATGCTCTTGACATGCCTGTGGACCCCAGCGAGCATTACGATCCTCCTTTCAACATCAGTAAGCTGTTGACCCCCATCATACCCACCAAGCATGTCCCGGAGTCATCCGACAGCCAGCCGGTGGAGACAACCCCGTCGCCCCCAGGACAGCTAAACGGATACCAAGAGAAGGAGCCCAGCGAATGTCAGTCCCGGGACAGCTACAAGTCCAAAGCCCCTAGCTTGCTGTTCAACCTCAAGGACGTGCGCAAGCGCGTGAAGAGCACATACAGTCCCTCGCCTCTCTTGAAAGGTCTCGATGAGAAAGCCAGAGGCCAGCAAGACTCCCTGAGCAACGGCGTCCTCCTTCCCAACGGGCTCGAGGAAAGCCCGCCAGACGAGCTGTGTAAGGAGAGACCCGCTGAAGCCCCTTCTGTGTCGCTAGTCAGTACCCAGAAGGACCCCAAAGCCAACCCCAGTGCAGCCACTGCAGACAACAACCTAATTCTAACCTCACCATCAGCTACCACCAAAGCTCCCTTCTGTGTCAACGGTGAGGCTGCCGACAGGAACGGCTATGAGAAGGATGACGCCAATGGAGAATCAGAGATGGGTACCTCCAGGCCCGGCTGGTGTCCAGACTCCCGGGAACGCTACCCCAGGAAACACCTGTCCCTGAAGCTTTGCAGGGGAGACTCCGAGGTGGGGAAGTCTGTGGAGAACCCGAAGACCCTCAGCCTAGAGAATGGGTTCTTGAGATCCATCTCTCAAGAGACAGAACCCGAGAGAGAGGTAGGACTTCAGAATCCAAACTTCAACCAGAAATTCTCCCCAGGGCCCCTCTCTCCTGAGGAGGAAGATGTGTTTTATAGCGATACCCAGTCTGATTTTATGCCAGGCCTCAAAGGTAGGGCCAAATTCAGCACCAGCTCTTCGGATCAGTCTTTTGCCTCGTTCGAGGATCAGCAGAAGATGTGGTTCACCGAGAGCCAGCGGGAAGACAGGAGGAATGACGTGAGTGCAGGTGACAGTCAGAAGGATGAGCAGGAGAAAGTGATGGAGGAAGCTGAGCTACATTACTGCCCCTTAAACAGTGGGCACGCACGCGTGGAGGAGCTCAGCAAGAGGGAATCGTTGCAAGGTGAAGAGGAAAGTTTGCCTGGAGGTAGCCCCGGGAAGGCATCGAGGAAGGAAGCTAATTTCAGAGGCACTTGGGTTGGGGGAAGTAAGGATACCTCTCTTTCCCATGCCAAAGACCTAACCCCGTCACCATCGTCCACTTCAAACAAGCACATACTGTTTGCAATTAAAGACAACACCCTCAGGGCCACCCCTGTGATAAAACCCATCATGCTGCCCCTCTTGAGGGTCACGTCCTCAGAGTCCCCTCTGGGCAGTAGCCACAATGAGGAGGAATTGCCAAGGCCGGGCTGGAGCGGGGACGCTGGCCTTTGTGTTCCCGAGAGCCAGGAAATGCCCAGCACTCCAACATCTACCAGCGTGCGGGGTGCACACTTTAAGGGCGTGACCTGTGAGGGTATGGAGGACCACGTGCGGGTGCCCAGTGAGGCCAGGACAGAAACCTCCCATCCAGCTCCAAAGAGGTATGTCCCAACTCCTCCAGTCACTAGAGAGGGCCAAGGGCTGAAGCCAACCCCAGACATCGCAAGGCAAGTTGTGGCAAATGACCGTAAGAGCAATTCTGCAGACCAGGGGAAGCTGGATGCTCCAAAGTGCATCCCCATGATCGCTTTGCCCGAAGGTGACCTGGAAGACCAGCCACCTCCACAGCAGCTCGGAACTTGTTGGGAAGAGCAGACACAAGGCTTCCAAAGTCACCTTTTGTCGACACCCAGGGCAGGGCCCCCGGGGAGAAGATTGGTCCCCGGGGGGATGGCGGTGTCCCCCAACGCCAACTCCCTGGAGGAGAACAGCGTGTGCTCCCCTGCCACCAGTAGCATTTGGGACGATGCTTCCCAGGCCCCCAGTGAGCTAAGCCTGCTGCCAGGGGAGCCTCCCCACAGCAGCCACTGGTCCAGCCCCGGCCCTGGCAGGGCGGCCCGCAGGGAGGACCTGACACATGCCTTCACGTGGGAGGCTGGATCCGACCCCCAACTTGAGCCATCAGCAGAAGACCTCAGGACGCTTTCTCCAAGAGGCTCCTTGCTGGATGTGGCCACCAGCTCAGCAGGCCTCCGGGAGAAGCCAGGGCCCCCTACTCAGCTGGACAGGGCAGCCGGCAAGCCACCCGCAGTCCCGCCCAAAACAGAGAAGGCCCTGCGGCGGGCGAAGAAGTTGGCAAGCAAGAGGAGAAAGATCGACCAGCCGCAAGAAAAGCATGGCGAACGCCGAGAGGAAAGGCTCCATCCTGAGGACTCAGAGCAGAGGCCACCATCCCCCGGAGAGAAGCCCCAGCCCAGGTTCCCCGTGGTCCGCTCCCTGCCCCCTCCCACGCACCGCCACTCAGTGTCAGCCTTCTCAGAGCCGGTCCGACGGCGGCCTGGGGGGTCCCAGTCCCTTACACCCCTGCCCGCTTTCCCTGCCACCCAGAAGGTCCTCCAAGACCCCCAGTCTGGAGAGTACTTTGTCTTCGATCTGCCACTCCAGGTGAAAATCAAGACCTTCTATGACCCAGAGACAGGCAAATATGTCAAGGTCTCCATCCCAGCCTCTGAGAGAGGTTCCCCGGAGCCAACCCCCCCAGACGCACTTGCTGCTCCCTACGTGCTGTACCCCGGCTTCCGGCCCCTGCCCATGACGGCCCTGATGCCCCTGCGCTGCTCCTCTCAGCTCTCCGCCCCCACCTTCCTAAGGCAGCCCCCTCACATCACCGAGGCAGTGGGCCCCAGGCCCCAGAGCGCCCATGATGCTGCCCTGCAGCTGGCCTCTGAGCCGGGCGACCCCACCCAGCACTCGGCAGGCCGGCGCCCTGAGGGGCCACCCCAGAGCCCGGGGGAGGGTGGGGAAGATGCTCCAAGCCTGGGCATCATCTCTACCAATGACCTGGAGGACTTTGCCACAGAAGGCATTTCTTGAGAATTACAGCAGACGAACTCCCCTCCTAGTAAACCCCGGAGAGCTTACTTGCCCCTCCCCCAGAACAATCAGTCCCCACCCCCAAACACACGCACACACACACGCACACACATACTCAGCCATTTGAGATCCCTGAAGTCTTCAAGGAAGAGGGGACCCTGAGAAAACCCCACCTGAAGGCTCCCTGGGGCTCCCCCCTCGGGAAGCATGCTGCTCCACTCACATGATCCCGTCCTTTCCGAGCCCCTTCCCACATGCCGGATCTGCTCACTTCTTTTCTTCTCCCCTCCCCACCTCCCTGTCCTTCTCCCCTGGCCCTGCCACCAGGGTGGGTCTAGCCTGATTTCTAACGGACTCCCCACCCCCACCCCACTAACAGACAGCATCCCACCCACTCCTCCTCAAGGGCCGGCACACAGCGGGCAAACCCGCAGCCCGCCAGGAATGCTGCACCGCGCTGAGCCTGGCTGAGCAAGCGGAGCGCCCGGCACACCCTCTTCTAGGTCAGAGCGGCCACCCGTCGCTCGCTCGGACGCAGCAGTCCATCAGGCTCACCTCAGGGGAAAATGGCTGAGGACCTACCCAAGGCAACTTTGCAGAAATGTTTATTTGAATAGAATGGGTTTTCTTTCCGGAGGAAACTTTCCTCTGAAGGCTATTTTCTGATCACCTTGTAAAAAGTGAAACAAGTTTGCAGATGTGATTCCGTCACTGAACTCCTGTCTTTCTTCTGTGCGCAGTGGTGGGTCTGCGCTGGTGAGTGAAGGGTCCTGCCTTCCAGGTCCTCCATCGCAGCTGGGCAGCCACCCAGGATCTCCACTCTGAACAGGGCGCGGCCGCAGCATCCACTGCGGTCCCAGTGTCCCTGCTCAGTCCTTTTGCAGCTGTCCCAGCCTTTTTGGGCCAAGTTCTCCACTAGTGCTTGCCGGGGCAGAGATAAGAAGGACCCAAGCTTGCCATCAAGGATCACCCTGGACCTGAATCAGGCCCTGACTGTCCCAATTTAGTGACCAGTATCTGTGCCCTGTGCTCAAAAGGAAATTGTGTTTCCCCCCAGGTCCCTCTGGTCAGGTGGGGGGAAGTATCTGAATCCACACAGGGGAACAGGATCCCACCTCTGAGCCTCTGAGAGCAGGGAGGGTCTGTGCGCAGATGCCCACTCTGGGCTACGTCCTGGGAAGGAAGCCAGGCTGGCCCTCGTGGGCTTTAGCTCAGGGCTTCTGCTGACGCCTCTTCATTCTTGTGCTGTGGGAAAGGCGGGGGCTAGAGCGCCTCCCTCCTTGTGTAGAAAGGGCAGCTGTCCAGGCAGCTGTTGGGACTGCGCTGCCCACGCCCCAGGGGACCACCCAAAACGCATCGCCCTGGTTCTTTTGGCAAAGATGCCGTTTCTAGGGTGAAAAGATGGGGAGGCATCCGCCACCCTGTTGCAGCAAAGTGTGTTACAGCTCAGTGTTACAGCTTAGTTGTGACAGCAACGTGGATCCGGTGAGAGAGCAAGCAGCACTCGGAGAGTTGGAGAACTCAGGTTTATTACACCAGCAGGCCCAGAGGAGTTAACATTCCAAGCTCTGCACCCCATCTGTAGGTTTACACAGGCTTTTATAGGCTGCCAGTCTACACTTTGCAACATCATATGCAAATAAGGTATAACAAATTGTCTATTTAGGAACAATTCATTTGTAGAAATCCATTTGTAGAAATGGATCAGTCAGGAGTGATAGAAATGGACCAACCAGGAGTGAGTCCCATGCAAATGAGGTGCTACAAATGGACCAATCAGGAGTTAGCTCAGGGAACCAATAGAATCTTAGGGGTAAGTTCCACTTTCCTAGAAGCAAGCCATTTCAGAGGCAAAGAGCAAGATAATGCCGCTGGGCCAGGGAAACAACCGGATGGTGCTGGCAGGAGAGTAGTGGCCCTGCCTGGGAATCCTGCCGTCTTTTTCATGGGGCTTCCCACCTCAGCCCTCCCAGTCCCAGACTCACAGAAATACTGAACATATTCTCGGTCATGATCTGAATTCAGGATTTTCTACCTGTTTATTTCCCAGTGAGTGCAGCTGCGCCTTAATTTCACATGAAAATGCCACACAAGTCCCCTAGCCTGATGCTGGTAGATTTGTCAATGCCTGGTCAGTCAGCTAGATGGCCAGCCAGGCATTCAGGCAGGTCATTGTCTGAGAAACCTTGTTCCCACAAGTCACTCCCTTGGGTGTGAGTGAAGAGAGCACTGCTGTGATTTTTGGTGATTGTCACCAAAGCACCAAGCATCTTGTCACCTATGTTCATCTTACAAAAAAGGAAAAGTAATAGCACTTTTTAAAATTCTCGGGGCCCAGGAAAAGAATTGCCTAACAAAAGCAGAGTCCCTGAGTTTAAAAAAATTAACCATAGTTACAGTAGCTATGTCCCCACAAGGAAAAATATATTTTACATAAAGGGATCCTATGTTTGGGGACCAGTTATCTTCTGTCTTAGAAGCAATATGAGCAGGGCTATTGATGGAGCTAAAAATGTAAAGGAAGATATTTGGAGACCAAAGTCAACTCCCCAGTCCTCTTTGCCCCTATGGATATAAAAGAGGAATGAGATGCCTGGCAGGAGGCAGCATCCACTCACAAATCTAGAAAGATCCCTTGGACACCTGGCTCCCCAGCAAGTCAGCTGGCAAGAAGGTCTCCATCACTTACAGCAAAGTGCCTAAGTTCCAAAGAAGCAGTGATGCCTCCACAGGACCAAAGTCACTGAAGACCAACTCATTTGCAAATGACGTTCTCTTTCTGTTTTTTTTTTTTGGTTTGGGGTTGGAGAGGATCATTTATGCCCCCTTCCCTCCTCCCCTCTTCCTCCTTTCCTCCTTCCTTTTTTTTTTTTTAACCCTTTCTTCCCTCCCTCCCTTTACAAACATTTTCAGAGTTCCTGCTCCGTGCTGGGCACTTGGCTGGGCACCAAAGAACCATGATAAAAAGATCTGGTCTCTATGCTCAGGAAATTAAAATCTAACAGAGAAGAAAGATGATTACAGTCCCACACGGTAAGTGATCTAATAGGATGATCAGGGGAGCCTCTGACTCAGCCTGGAAGGCAAAACGGCTTCCTATGGAAATGGCACCTGAGCTGAACCAGGAAACACACAGAGTAGTACATCAGCTTATGAAGAAACAAGAATTTCCCCACCTTTAATCTGTCTGTCAAACAAAGATGACATGTGTTAAATACTAGTAGATTTGTCTTGCCTTCTCAAAGTGTATGGGTTTAGCAATTCTAATCAGTGCAGGAGTGGAACCAGGGTAACCTGGCAGGATAGACCTTTGTTAATATGGCCTTCAGCTTCTGAATTGAAATTTCACTCATGTGAGTTGACCATTAAAACCGCTAGTCCTACCATTGTGTTTAATAGGATAGTGGTGAGAGTTGTGAACATATTGTTTGGGAAGATTGTAGGTAAAGGTCACACCTGCATCTTCTGTTTAGTGCACTGGCCCTTTCTGTGAGTTACGGCCCTTCCAAGTGTCTCTTGGGGAGGGGACATAAATGCAGAGCAACTCGAGGGAACAGTCAAAGGTCCTGGGGCTGCTAAGCGGAAAATGACTAAGAGCTCACGTGGTCCATCGGACGCCCTGTGCCAGCCCCTGAATGAGGAGATTCGAGTCTGACCTCGGTCCTCACCGCAAACCCACGAGAGGTGCCCTCATTAGCTTCATGTTACCATCAAGGAAGCAAAGGCACTGGGACGTGGAGTAACTCCCCTCAGTCAACAGTCACCAAGTGAGGGGCCCACTCAGGAACTCATCCCCCCAATCATGCTTCTCTAAGTGGGGTCCATGGAACCGCCACATCACCAGGGAGCTTGTTAGAAATCCATACTCTCCATCTGCATTTTCAGAAGATTCCCCAGTGATTTGTTTGCACATTAAACTTTAAGAGGTGCTAGCGGCCTCTGTTTGGCCTGGAAAGGAAAGGATTTAGGGGAAATGAATCGATGTCTTCTTGTCTCTCAACATCACCGTGGGACAGGGAAGAGAAACTCACACATCTGGATGGAAGAGTCGCAGGGTCACCGATTCACACTGCGGGTGAGAAAGGCATGTCTAACGGCTCCAGCTGTCTCCATGGGGCCTGGGGAGGACTAAGCTCCCCGTCACTGGATTTGTTCAATAGAAGCTGATGACCTCTCACCTAAGACAGGGATGGATCTGATGTCAAGAGGGCCTAACGCCACCTCTAAGAGCCCAGGCTACATGTGGGGCTACAGCATGCCACTGTCATAAATCCAAAGTCCGCACAGGGGTTGGCCACGTGAGTGAAACATCTGAGTGAAACAATTGCATATAAAAGAGGCGTTCTGGGTGAAACCTGAAATCTATGCACGTGGAAAGCATTTCGGCCCCGATAACAACCCCCCCCCCCCCCGACCCTAGACACAATTGTCTTGTGCGGCCCCTCCCTCCACATCATTCAGATGTTAAGCCCAAGGTGAGTGTAGGCGCTCTGAGCCAGAGCCGGTCACCACCCGAGTCCTGCTTCCCCACCCTCAGCATCACCCCGGCAGAGCCATGAGCACAGGGCTCCCCGCTGGCACCCGGACTCTGGGTGGATCCAGGCCCGGGGCTGATGCGATGGTGCTTCTCCTTCACATGCCGGGTCCCAGATAGGATGCCCCAAGCCTGATTGTAATCACCTGAGCACTTGTTAGCCAGACAGCCCAGAGCCAATCTCCAGGTCTTCTCATCAGACTCTCCCGGTGTAAGAAAAGGGCAGGGAAAAGCCCCCGGGAGCCTGGAATACTCCCAGATTCATAAATGCCACTCTGGAGCTGAGTTCCCACATCTGGGCCCAACACACACAGCCAGACGCTGCCAGGCCCGGAATTCCACCCAGTGGATGCCCTTCAGTGGCAGGGATATGTGGGTTTGCTTGTGCGCTGGGAGAACTCACAGGCTCTGCCTTCTCCAGGTGGAAAACTGGAGATGGGCAAAGGCAAGGTTCTAGGGCCACCCAGCGTTGCCACCACCTGCCCAGAGCCAGGCCCAGGACACGGACGTGGCTCTGGCTGCCTGGCCGACCTGCTCCCTCCTGCTGCCACCTCCCCCTCTGGGTGCCTGGAGCTCCGAAGGGAGGCCGTGGACTGGTCCTCCTCACAGAGGAGGAAGAGGGCATCGTGAGGAACAAAGGCCCCCTTTCTTCCCACACGGTGAAACCCATGTTCCCAGTGTACATGCAGATACAGTGGAAGATTGAGGAGTTTGGGCCATCACTGTCCCCTAGCAGAGCCAACCTTTATGCGTTCATCGTTTGTCCAAGTGTATGTTGCCTTTTGAGTCTTGTTACTTGTTACTTTTGAGTCAATGTTAGCATTGTTCTCGAGCCCAGCTTATTCTCGGCACTGCTCTCCTCCCGCAACACCATGTTTCCAAGTCCTCCTAGTCGCCAGTCCTCCTCCAGGATCCCAGCCAAGACTCCCATCTCTCCTTCCCTTCCCTCCCCAGATCATAGGCTCTCCTGCCTCTTTAGACTCCTCCCTTGTCCCCCTGTGTAAGAATGGCTCTGGAGTGACATTGTTGGTGCCTGCCTTCCTGTCTTTGATGGTCAGTCCTGTATATTTCCCTCTGGATTTGGACAATCTTAGGCTAACGTGCTCTGCTTTCACATTTACGAGCTCTAGATCACGCGGTCAATCTCAGTCTGTTCCTGTACTTTCACAAGTCCGTCCCTCCCTGCTGACCAAAGCGGAAAGTGCCAGCAAGCTGCGAACTAATCAAAAGGTTTGCTTCCAGAGGAGACTCCCAGCCAATGTTGCCATATGTGGGGCTCTTCCTTGCCCTGGTAGCCTGTGGTGTACCTGTGTTAGGCATATATTTAAGGGCCCTCCATGCAGCCAGGTGACCCACTGCATGGGGCAGGGTGATTTCAAGGGGCCTCCCCGTCCATCCTGACCCACACACGTTGACCACACCTCCACTGCCAAGTTTGCCGATTTCCCAGAAGATGGCTACCTCCTGCTGGAAAACTTTTGACCAATGTGCAGCATCACTAATCACTAGGGACATGCAAAGCAGAACCATAATGAGGTGTCACATCCATTAGGATGACTACTGCAGAACAAAAGGAAAAAAATGAGGGGCAAAAGTGATAAAATTCTCAGTGGTAGAGTGCCTGCTTAGCACTCCCGAGGTCCCGGGTTCAATCCCCAGTACCTCCATTAAAAAAATAAATAACCTAATTACCTCCCCCCCCCAAAAAAAAAGATGAAAAGTATATAAGTAAAAAAATAAATAAGTTTTTTAAGTAAAATCGTTGGACAAAACAGTTTTTTAATTATATTTGAAAAAGAAAGTTAAAAAACAATAACAAATAAAAAGTGAAAACCAAGTGCTGGTGAGGCTGTGGAGAAACTGGGAATTTTAGGCATTATTAGTGGGAATGTAAAATGGTGCAGCCGCTGTGAAAAACAGTATGACGGGTCCTCAAAACATAGGATTCATTCAAACATTCATTCAAACATAGGATTACCTTGTGATCTGAAAATTCCACCCCTAGATATACAGAACAGAACTGAAAGTCAGAACTCAAACAGACATTCACACACTCATATTCATGGCAGCACTAGTCACAACATCCAAAAAGTGGAAGCAACCCAAACGTCACTCAACAGATGAACAGAAAAACAAAAGGTGATATATATATATGTACCGTTGAATATTATTCAATTATTATATTATTATTGTATATTCAATTATTCAGCCTTAAAAAGGAAGGAGATTCTGACACAGGCTACAACACGGGTAAACCTTGAGAATATCATGTTAAGTGCAAGAAACCAGTCACAAAAAGACAAACGCTGGATGATTCCACTTTAATGATGCACCTGCGTAGTCAAATTCACAGAGACAGAAAGTAGAATTCTGGTTGCTAGGGCCTGAGCCAGTGGGGGACAGGGTGGGTGTGTAGTTGATGTTTAATGGGTGGAGAGATCTTGTTGGGGAAAATCAAAACTGTCTGCAGGTAGATGGTGGTGATGTACTTAACATACACTTAAAAATGGTTAAAATGGTCGATCTTATGATGCATAAATTTTGCCACAATTTAAAAAACAGCACCAAAAGTGGGGGATGGTACGGCTCAGTGGTAGAGTGCCTGCTTAGCACTCCCGAGGTCCCGGGTTCAATCCTCAGTACCTCCTCCAAAGAAAATAAACCTAACTACCGCCCCCTCATAAGACAGACAGAAAAAAAAAAAAGCCCTGGGTTCAATCCCTGGTACCTCCATTTAAAAAATAATGAATTAATTAAAAACAAAATTTTTTTTAATTTTTTTAATTTCAGAAATAAAAAAAAAAAAGAACAGAACAAAAAGTCCTTTTGAGTGGCACTAACATCTCATTCACCCTGAAGCCCCAGCTCAGGGTTGGAGCTTCAAGGAAACACTGCTCCTCGTGGGGCCAAGCACAGACTGGGCTCCACCTTTGCCTGGAGACAAAGGTGCAGGGGCCAGAGTAGGCAGGATTCAGGATGATTGGCCACGTGTCAGCTCAGAGCCACACTCTTGTGACAGCAGAGCAATGACACCTGACTCCACAGAGCAAGACAGAAGCAGAAGATGCTCCAGGGTTCTGCCTCCCAAACCAGGTCCTCCCCTTCCCGGCTCCCAGGCTCAGCACCCAAACTGCCCATCCCCTGGTGGCCCAAGCCACGGCCCTGGCTGCCGTCCCCACTGCTCCCAATCTCTTATCCCCCATTCAGTCATACCCCAAATCTGCCGATGC
Organism: Vicugna pacos; assembly: GCF_048564905.1. Lineage (NCBI taxonomy): Eukaryota > Metazoa > Chordata > Mammalia > Artiodactyla > Camelidae > Vicugna > Vicugna pacos. Next base: position 37,719,866 of record NC_132997.1, on the reverse strand, counting down.
TACCTCAGACATCTATCAAAACATCGGCCGCCTGCAGCCCACCACCCTTCATCCCCAAGGCGGTCAGAGCCCCCTCACTGCTCCCACTACCAAGATGATTCCCTTTCAGGTTGCCACTCCCCACAGGGTAGCTCAGGACCCCAGCTAACACCGCAGGGCTCCCTGCTCACCCAGCAGAGTCAGGCTCTAGAGGAGGGCGTGCAAGGCATGCTGGGGACCTCTGTCCTCTCTGGTCTCCTCTTCTGCCTGTTTCTTCAGTTCCCTTGGACCCCAACCACCTCGAGCTTCTTTGAGTTGACCAAATGGGCCACTTCCAGCCCCTCTGCACCCTCTTTGTCCCCTCCACAAGAGGCAGGGCCCAAGTCCTCTCACTCACCAGCCTGAGTGCGAAGCAGAGTGGAGTTGGGGTGTGAATCCAAGGCCAGATCAGAAAGCACCTGTCCCCAGAACCAGCACCCCTCTAGTCCCAGCCACCACGGAGCAGTCTATGTACCCTGGGTCACTCTGCTGTCAAGAAACCCACACTGGCCCATGTGGAGATGGCGTGGAGAGGCTCTGAGACGACCCAGAAAGAGAGAGAGAGAGACCCCGACCCTCCAGCTCTAGTCCCTGGCTGCCTGAGCCAGGACCACCTCACCAAGCCATTCTTAGATCCACAAAACCATGAGAGATAATAAAATGATTGCTGCTGTGTTAAGCCACTAAGTTTGTTTTTTTCATTATTTTTTAAATTGAAATATAGTTGATTTACAATGTGTTAGTTTCAGGAGTACAGAAGTGTAATTCAAAGTGTATAGATACATACATTCATTTTCAGATTCTTTTCCATTATAGGTTATTACAAGATGCTGAATGTAGGTCCCTGTGCTATACAGTAGGTCCTTGTTGTTTATCTACTATATATACAGTAATGAGTATCTGTTAATCCCAAAGTCCGATTTTACCCCTCCCCCACCTTCCCCCTCGGTCACCATAGTTTACGTCCCATGTCTGATAAGCTGCGAAGTTTCAAGGTGGTTAATACGCAGCAGCAGGTGACCAGAGCTCGCTCTTTCTCCCAGCCTCCCTTCCCTCTCCACTCTCACCCTCCTCCTGGTCCCCCCGGACCCTCAGGCCCTCCCCACCAGCCTGCACTTGTCTAACTCCTATGAACACTAAGATACTCCACCTTAGGCACCTCGTTCTCTAGAAGGACACCCCTGATGCCCTAACTCTTGATTGTGCACCCCACTTTCCAAGTCTGCTTCCCCAATCACAGCCCATGTGTAATTGTCTTTTTAACGGTTTGTCTTTCTCGCCCACTCAATGGCCAGTTTTGGAGGGAGGAAAATTACCTGTCCACATGATCACCGCCTGCTGGACACAGAGCCAGGTCCAAGGTAGGCAAAGGGTAAACATCACTGAATTCAATGGGATTCTTATTCTAAATTGAAGCGTTCACACCAGCAAAAAGGATCTTTTAGGGAGAGGCACTCAATGCCATTTTGAACTTATTCCCTCACTTTCCAAGCTAGTTGTTAACACCAACTAGATGCGTTAACCCAGTTCCACACCAGACTGGGCACTCTGCTCCCTGACCCTGTGTAATGGGCAGTCAAGCCGGCTGTGGCCCCACAAATGGGGTCTCAGGCACCCAAGGCCCGGGAACAGATGTCCCACAATGTAACCCATAAGTCAGCACTCACATTTCACTGACGCTCTTTGATGAGAAATTCCACACCTGCCAACAGAAAGAGGCCAAAAGGCTTGCGGGGCACTCGCAACAACATCCAAAACCCAAATTACGCTTTGGTCTTGTGGTGATGAAATGATGAGGACATTAGACAAATTGTATTAAGTGAGAGTGGTGAGTGGACCTGAATTCTATTTATTGACCCAGGAAGGGCTCAGCATCAGACCACAGATTTCCGAAGACTTTCATCATGTTTGGCTGCCAGGTGGGCAGGGCAGGTTAACACAGAGAGGGTTTTAAGTCTCCAGTCACCTAAGGAAAATCAAGGGTGCTCTCCCTTAAAACAAGGAAGATCAGTTAAGCTGGGTATCTCTCTTCTCATTTTCCCTCCATCCAATGAAACTAATTGCACTTCATAGATGGAGAAATAAATGTTATTACAGAAAATCAATGGCTCTAAATGGTAAATAGCCTCCCTGACTAAGTTGCCCACCCACCCAGGTTTAACTCGCTCAGTAAGTAGGATTTGAACATTATCAGGCACGGAAGAGCTTTAGAAACTTCTGGAGTTGACATCTTCACATCTCAATTAATTTCGCTATGAATTTTTGAAACAGGGTGACCCTGAAGTTGGTTGGGAAGTCAAATCAGCCACGAAGAGATGTTTTGTGTCCCCAGATATCCCAACCACTTCCTTGGAACATACTTTTGAGGACTCAGAAACTTAAAACTAGTTGACCACAGCTAAGGACATTTGTTAAAGGAACTCTGACCACAGTGCCTTCCCGGAGCATGTGATCTGACAGGACGCCCAGCCCTGGGGGAGACTTTTCCTTCTGATTCTCTGCAAGGCCAGGAGAGAAGAGGGGATGGCAGAAGCCACCAGAAGCCGGGAGGGAGGAAGCAAGAAGCCAGATGCTGTCCCCTCCAAAAATGTCAACAAAAGACTTGAAATCTAATTTGAATCCTCTGGGCTGTTGGCAGAAGATGCTAAGATAAAGGGGTTTTTCTAAGTAAATCTGAGCTCCATGTTGATGGCCCTGATTTCAAATAACTCTCAGGGTGACTCCCTTCTCTCTGCTGCTTGAGCAGGGACTCCACCAAACCAGAAGAGATGTTGTCCCACCAAGAACAATGGAAATACTGCATGCATTCCTCCAAGGACGTTGGAAAACATTGTATTCTTTTAGTACAGAAAAAGGTTTTCAAAAGTTGATCATAATTGCAAAAATTAAGGTCAAACAAAATAAATTACAAATCAATAGTGTAATCAAAATATAAAACAGGGAATATTCCTGCAATGGAGTATCATATGCTTCTCATGAATAAACTTAAACTACACAGAGAAACACCGATGACTCCTGCTGGCTTAATGTTCCCAGGAATAAAATCAAGTTACAGAGGATAAAAAAAAAAAATAGTTAAAGAAAACCAAAATGGATCTCAGTCAAATTAGAACAAAGAATAAATAGAGACATTTCGTACTGATGAAGGGGCCGATCAATCAAGAGGACATAACGATCTAAAATGTGTATGGATCTAATAACAGAGCTCTAAAGTACGGGGAGCAAATTAAAGTCACAGTGAAGCGGGTGATGGGTAGCGTTCTCTCTCAATGGAATGGCAAAATTATAAATTCTGACAATCCCAAGTGTTAACAAGGATTCAGAGCAATGGGAATTGTCATACACTGCTTGTGAGAATATAACTTGGTACAAATACTGTACTAGTTATCCATTACTGTGTAACAAAAATACTACTATACATAAAGTAGATAAAAAACAAATTCCCTCTGTATAGCACAGGGAAATAGATTCAATATCTTGTTGTAACCTATAACGAAAAAGAATATGTGTATGTATATGTATGACTGAAACATTATGCTGTACCCCAGAAATTGACACATTGTAACTGACTATAATTTCAAGTAAAAAAAAAAAAAACCTTTATTGTCTCACGATATTCTGGGTCAGGAATGTGGGAGCGACTTATTGTCTCTCGTGATTGAGTCAAGGTGTCATCCGGGGCTCTGTTTATCTGAACTTCCTCAGTCAAGGAGTCTGAGAGATGGTAGAGGCCACCGGCTCCCACCCCCTCCCCAGGAAAGGGAGCTCCAAAGACCTGCCACCCAGGCACGCCTGAGGGGCTACCTGCCCCCAGCCCCACAGAGGCATCTCACAGGTGTGGCTGAGAAGAGGCCCCTACCTGGAGGGAGTTAAGGCTCAGGCCTGGAACCAGGCTGCCTGGGTTCACTTCCCTACTGGTCCACTTGCAGCCGAGCGAGTGGGCTCGTTGCCCACTGTACAACAGAAATGCCAAACACTGAGGCTTAATGGCAGGGAGGCCAAGCAAGGAGACGGGGGGTGAAGCTCAGATATGACTCTCCAATCAGCTTTTTGAGTGGGCCATTTACCATGGGGGTCGGGGAAGGGAGGGTATCGTAGCTAAAACATGCTTGGTGGAAGGGTGAAGCGAATTCAAGAGTCCTCAGCACAGGCGTGACTGCCCTTCATGTCAGTTCACAGGTCACCTGTGCACGTTTGGGAGAGTTCTGTGTGTTCCATGCAGCGGAGTTTTGGCCTGTGACGTCTAAAGTTCACTGATGGGTTATTCTAGTCCCTCAGTGCCTCTGCACAGGTGGGCTGGAAGAAGGTTGTTCACGGGCCGTTTTTTTACTTGTGGTTTCTTAGGTATGCTGCAAATAAGCTAAAGCTTGGTTAATCATCTCGTATTTTCATTTTGTGGCCATGGCGTGCTATTTTGGTTCCCATTTAAATAATTGAGCAGGCCACTCTGACCCTCAGTATCTTCATCGGTAAAATGGAGATTATCATACTCCCAGCCTCCTATGATGGTAATGAGGATTAGGTGAGTTAGTATGCGTAAAGCCCTACTCACCCATGGTGTGGCATCCACTAAGTGTTCATCTGTCTGGTTGCCCTGATGGCATCCCCTCACTGCTTGGCAGAGGTCTGAGGGTGGCCTTGCCACAGACTCAGAGCTCAGCTCAGCAGCAGATGGCTCCGGGCAAAGCCAAGGGTCCTGCTGACTACAACCACAGCTCCCATTCCTGAACGCTGAGGATGTCCTTGCTCCAGGACTTCCTCCCACCAAGCAGGCCTGAAAAAGCTGCAAGAAGAAAACCTCCAGGAACGCAGAGCCTCGCAGCACCTGGGGGACAGCTTCCGATTCTGCTGCAGCTGCAGTTCAAGCTTCGCTCGCGCAGGGAAGGCCCAAGTTTAATAAAGGCTAATTCCTAGAATGAGGGACTGAAGGAGAATTAGATTCAGATGACGAAGCAAATGCAGCTTAATTGGAAAAAAAAAAAAAAGGTGCTCCCCTTCCTTGTGCCCAGTCCAAGAGCAGAATCCAAGAAGCAAACCTGGCAGGTGTGGCCATGGTGTCCCAGAGTGGCCTTACTCCTGAGGCCGAACTGGAGATGCTGCCCCATCGTTGGCCCAGCCAGAGCCACATTTCAGGGACCGTGTCCAAAGCTGAAGCATGAGCCCTGGACAGAGAACCTGCCTGAACTCTCTGGGAGAAGTGCTCACTGAGGGACAGAGGCTGATGCCCAAGCTCCTGGGACAGGCCCTGGACTTCACAGCACCTGGCATGAGAAACGCTGGGTACCAGAGGGATTCAGGCTCCCATCCAGCCCTCTCTCCCATCCACGAGGGTTTCCAGCCCTCACTGTCTCTCCCTGACTTTCCTACATCCTACCCAGCCACACTGGCCTCCTGCTGTTCCTCTAATGCTGTGGCCTCAGGGCATTTGCACTGGCCACACTGGCTGTTTCTTTTGCTAAGAATGTTCTTCACCAAACATCCACTTGGCTCCTTCATTTCCCCTCCTTCAAGGCTCCTCTCCTATCGCACCTTCCACAGCAGGCCGATTCTGACTACCCCACTTAATGCCAAAAAGTGCCCACCATCCACCGCATGCCAGAGCCCCTCCTCCATTCCTCTTTGTTACCTTCCCTGCAATGTCTGTCACCTGCTTACATACCATGTAATTTTGGAATAAGTCATGTCTATTATTTATTTTTTCCCCTGTGATAATATCAGCCACAGAGCAGGGATCTCTGTCTATTTTAATCTCTGCAGTACTCAAAGCACCTAGAACATAGTAGCTGCTCAGTGAATATTGTTGAAGAGAAAGAGGTGGGAAGGAAGAAAGAAAGGGAGGAAGGGGGTGGATGCTTGGAGTCCTGGCCTGGTCCCATGGGTACAGTCAGGATGACCTCCTCCCCAAGAAGAGAGAGCTGCCAGAACCTGTCCCAAGCCTTCACAACAGGAGGGACAGGGCTGAGGGAAGTGACAAGGCTCCCAAAGGCACACAGGAAGTCACACACAGGAGTGTGGCTTAGCATCAGGAGGTAGACCTCCAACCACAAAGCAAGGTCCAAGGCCCCATGCAGCTCAGGAAGAGACCAGGGGGATTGCAGGACCTGCACCCACCCAGGCCTGGGCAAGGTGGGAAGGTCACGGTCAGAGCCAGGTGGAAGGAGGAAGGCTGGGACCTCAGCGGGGGAACTGTCAGAGGACAAAGGAATAAGAGCTTCTTGTCACTGCTTGCGCCCAGGACCAATCAGACAGGAGATTCAGCATACTCTGTAAGGCCCCGGGATGAAGCTGAGTGCCTGCTGGACCACCACCCCCTGGGCGGTGGAGGCCACAGTCAGTCCAAACACCCATGGTGAGAGCAGGTCTTCCTAAGCAGAGAGGCTCTCCTGGTGTCAATCACTGGGAAAGAGGCGGGTCCTGACGGCTTCAGCCCCTGTCCCAGGGCAACCACATGAAAACTCCAGAGCTGGAGCCCCCAGCCAAGCTGTTCCTGCCTGACTTCCTGACCCACTGAAGCCAAGAGATGTAACAAAGCACCAGTTTTAAGCTACTCGTTTTAAGGTAATTTGTCACTCAGCAGGAGATAACTGAAACAATGGGAACTTCCAGCTGGTCTCCCCTGTGCTCCGTTGTGCATTGTACGAGAAAGAACAGAGGGAAATGGAGTGTCTGTGCTTAGAGTAAAGGAGAAGCAACCCTCGGGCCCAGCATGGAGGAGGCGGCTGCTCAATAGAAGAGTGGCAGGGGAAAACTTGGGGGCATGAGATAAGGTGACAAGTTCTGGCCAGCCAGCCCTTCTTACTTCAAAGGGCTGGGGTCCCTTTTTAGGAGGCTGGTGAACCCCTTTCAGGTTCATAATTCTTATCTCATTGTGCTGATGAAAATCTTGGGGCTGAACAGCTCAGGGCCACACAGAGTGGAGATGGGTCCAAACCCCAGGTCTGTCCAACCAAAGTCCGAGCTGCTTTGCCAACGCCGTGGATCCTCAAGGAAGAGCCCAACCCTGCTGTGCACCTGCATGAGTGTGGGAGGGCCAGAATGGGTGGGGTGGGGTCCTGAAAGGGTCATTTGAGGCAGACTCTGGAGCCAGCCTGGAGCATCCCCTGCCTGGCTCCTCTGTTCCCCACACAGGCAGACACAATGCCTTCCATCCACAGCAACGTGTGCCTCCCCTCAAACCCCTCGCTGCCAATTTGCCTCACCCCTGCAGCTCTCCACACACCTTCTCCATAGGAACAGGGGGGCTCAGTGGATGAATAATTTAGCTCTCAGCAGTCAGACAGGGAACAGGTACATCCAGAGAGATGCACTGTGCATAGGCCGGTTACACTGTGGATGAGAACATCACACCTCCGGGTCCCAGCCTTTGGTTCTGTAGGCTTCCAGCAATGCCCAGGGGCAGACCTTGGGACATCATCAAGGGATGCTGCAACAGAAGATCAGATTCTTCCAACGTTAGAAAGTGCCCTCCCTTGGGGTGGGTGGGCAGCAATAGGGGGGGTCAGGCAATGAGGCATCTTTGACTGCGTGGTTGCAGCCACAAGTGACCCACACCCTCAGGTCTGCTATGGGGCATCCCTCAGCTTCAAAAATCTAAGGATGTGAAGATAGGAGATGGTGCTGGGGGAGGGGCAGGGGGATGCTCAGAGGGTGAGAGGATTCTAAGTTCTCCTAACTGGCAAAAGGGGGAAAGTAAAGCAGGAAATAGTTCACACACTCCCTTCCCTGGGACCCTCTGGATGACGAGGAGGCAGAGCCAAGCCTGCAGGGGTCTCCGAGGCCCAGCCAGGAGGGAAGGCAGCCAGGAGACTGGGGCTGCTGGGGGTCAGCAGGGGTACACGCTCCTTCACCCTCAAACCTCCTCATTCCAAATTCCTCCCACTGGTAAACAGAGATGAATCTTCCCCATAAACAGGGACTCCAACTGATGTCATTACTAATCACTGGTAATAAAACTACTAAATAAAGAAGAGAGACAGAATGAGAAGTCTACAGGAGGGCTCCCCGACAGAACAATTAGGCTTGGGAGACAAACGTTTATTCACAGACATCACCAGCAGGCATGTATTATTAATAAAATAGACATTGAGCTCAGTCGATAATGAAAGGGAAGGGGACCCTGGCCTCCCCGACTCCTGTAAAGCCCCCCACCAGCCCTCAGCCTTGGCATTCAGCGCTAACCAGTACCAGCTCTGAGACCGGGGAGCCTGTCAGACGACACCCCGGCCAGGGGAAGGCGGGCCCTCTCTTCCTCCCACTCGGGGAGACAGGCACGGCTCCCTACTGACTTCTCCTGTCAGCTCATACCTGGGTCCATCTCCTCCGCTCCATGTTTAATGAGTCTCCCCTTCTTATTGTTACATAATAAATTATCCCAAAATGTAGCAGCTTAAAACCACAATCATTAACTTTCCCAAAGTCCCGTGAGTCAGGAAGTGGCATGGTTTGGCTGGTGTGTGGCTCGAGGTGTCTCATGAGTCAAGCTTTGGCCTGGGCTGCGGTCTCACCTGAAGACTGCTGGGGGAGGGTTTTTTCCAAGCTCATGCATGGGGGCCTCTGGTCCTCCCGGCTCTTCATCTGAGGCCTCCTTTGTTTCCTCACCCCATGGCCACTGTCTCTGCAGAACAGCATCATGATTCTTCTGCAGCTGGCATCCCCTACCCAGCCCCACCGTGAGCAGTCCCCAGGAGGGAAGCCACCATCTTCTCATCGCCTGATCTGGAAAGCCACATCGCGTAACTTCTTCTATTCATTAGAAATGAGTTAGTAAATCCAGTCCTCGCTCCAGGGAAGGGGATGGCAGGGGAGGCAAGGGTCACTGGGGGTCAGTCAGAAGCTGCCTTCCTCGCCTGCTACATGGAGGTGAGTGGGTGTGGTGGGTGGTGACAAGAGGGGACTGAGCGGCAGAGGGGCCAGCTCAGAGGAAGTAGCAGAACCAAAGAAGATGAAAAGGAGGGAAAGAGGAGGGAGGGAGGAAGGAGGGGAAGGAGGGAGGGGCTCATTTACAAGATGAAGTATTTTCTCTCAAATTGTGTCTGCATTTCCGCAGTAGGACAAAACGCTGAGAAAGTGACAAGGAATTTGGGGGTTTGTGTCAACTTCACATCTGCTCCTTAATTTCCTCTATAAACATGGTGATGCAGATACAAAACAATAGGGAGAGGGAAGCAGCTCCTTGGAAAAGTGGGGCAGGGACAGTGTGGTCAGCAGCCCTGGCCCCGCTGTCACATGCTCACCCTCTTCTCCCCCCAGATTCCTCTGCGCATGCCCACCACCCCCACATCCACGGGAAGGGGTGGCCCATGTTGAAACAGGGACCCAGAAACAGATCTTCTTTTCAGGGCAAGAACAAGCTAACCCAACATGGATGGCAATGGGTCCCCCCGTCCTCAGGGTCCCCCCGCCGTCTCACTGGCCCTCTGTCTGGTCCTGGGAGGAAGGAGCTCAGAAGGACCAGCATTGGGAAACCAGCTCAGAAGAGCCCTCCAGGGAAGGAGCTATGAACACTAATAAAAGTGGGAGAGTAGACACGCCATCGTCCATTTCCATGAGTCATTGATGGTCACTTAAACTCTGAGGGAGGGGCGGAGCCAGGGCTACAGAAGCCGCCTCAGTGGACCCCAAAGATGAGACAGAGGTGTCCCAAAGGCCCTTGTAACTGCTCAGGACTTCCCCAAACCCTCAGGCTTTCTTCCACATCTTGTCCCCATTTCTCCACCTCCCCACACACCTCCAAGGAGGCTGTGGGAGGGCTGACAAGGGTCAAATTCCCCTCATTGTGCTGGAACATCAGGAGGACCAGCCTAGACAGGCTGGGAGACTGAATCAGATCCAGTTCCAAAGGCCAGAAGGATGGCGTGCTGCCTGGATTCTCGCTGGTCTCCAGCATCCCTCTTCACGTCCTCCATCCTCCTCGGCTGCATCAGCAGGCTCCCTTGCTGGAGAACTGGCAGGGAAGCAGCGAGCAAGAGGAAGTGGGGCAGGCATATCATTCCCCTGGCTGTCTCACTGGGAGACAGTGGGCTGGCAGTGGCTGGATTCTTCTTCTGAGGACCAACACTCCTGTCCAGCACACCTCTCCAAATGACAGGGCCCACTGGTTCCAGTGCCCTCCCATCAGGTCCAGGGGTGGAAATGGCTCTCCACTGTTGCCACCCGCCCCCCAGGTGTTTCACCACCTCTTGTTGGCTTCCCTTTACCACACTTACATGCTTGAAAACAGTCCCTCTCGTAAGCTCTTCTCCATCCCTGATGGGAGGATGCCAGCTGGACCCTGGCTGATAGAGGTGGGTTAGAATCAGCCAAGATCTGGGTGCTGGTGGAGATGGGGCAAGGGTGATAACTGGACAGGAAAGGAGGAAGACCCCGGTGACCGTGGTCTGAGCCACCCAGGAATATCTGATGTGTCCAGCTGTGAAGAGGTGTCCAGCTGCCTCAGCAGGCCAAGGTGAGCGTGCAATGAGCCTTCCAGGAAGCTCTCTGTAGCTCGATGCTTGGGACACTCAGTCTGCTCACAAAGAGGGGCGTGATCCCTGCAGCAGCTTTGGAGAGTTGGGAAGTGGGATGCCTGGCTCCCCGGGTCAGCAGACAGGGAATCAAGCCGTCTGCCTTGGAGTGGGCAGGGCTGAGCCTGCCTGTGCTTCCTGGAGACAGTAATAGCAGAGAAAGAGATGTAGCGAAAGACGAAGAGCCAGGGCTTTGCCATCAGATGACCCCAAGTGAAAATTCTGGCCCTACCAATGACTTGCTGTCTGACTCTAAGTCACTTAAACCCTCTGAGCCTCACTTTTTTCAGATGTAAAGTGAGAAAAACAATAGTAAATTTATGTGAGCATCAGAAATAATATGTGAGACAGTACCTGGGAGAATGCCTGGTGCTTAGATGTTGTCCATTAATGATCATTATTTTTATAACAAAAGACAAAGTCAACCCAACAGCCCTACATATTCCAATACTGCCCTGCATCACCTGCGGGATAGAGCTCACCTCAGCTCACGAGGCCCCTTCTGCCTGTGCTCGGCCTATGTTCCCCACTCCTCTGCCTCCTCTCAACTTTGCTCTTCTCACTTGGGATGACATTGACTCTTAACATGAACACATCAACATTCCCACAGGCAGAATTTCCATCCATTCTGCTGCCACCTTGAAATCAACTTTCTGGTACCCAAGTTAAGACTTTGGAGCATCAGCTGAAGAATGGACATTGTAAGCTAACAAGTCAACAGTTTAGTGCCAACATATTTATCAGTACAGCAGTGTTTGTTTAATAAGGGCTATTGGCTTTGGGGATCTTTAAACAACAACAAAACAAATGTGTAGTGGAGGAAATCAAGTTGCTAACTGGAGTTAAAGCAGGAAATGATCAAAATCATTAGGCACACTGCCACCAGCAACACTCTGCTGTCACTCCGATATTCATCAGGCTGGTCTGGGCACTGGGCGTTCATCTGCATAAGGAACAGACCACTTAAAGATCATTGGCTAAACACTGGAAAGGAAACGGGGAGGGAAGCTTCTAGAGACTAAGTGCATCAGTGGAGGGAATGCAGGTATGTGGATTGAGAATTAACTTCAGAAGAACATTCCAGAAGCAGAACCATATACATGAATATGAAACGCTCCCCCGGTATTCACATTTAAGAGGAGAAAAGCAAAGATGAAACAGTGTGTGTGATATGTTACAATTTATGTGACAAGAAGGCTACGTACCTGTGAAGATCTCTGGACAGATAGGCAGAACCAGAGAGCAGTGGGCATCTCTCCAGGAGAAACCAGAGGAGAGAATGTTGGAAATGGGGGGAAGAAATAATTTACCCCACTTCTTTGTGTTTTTACCATGTAATGGTAGATGGTGGTACGGTGACCCAAATGCAGAGAAAATTCATGCACCCATATGTTACATCTCGCTGCAGATGACTTGACCAAGACAAACAGGCTGGCATTCCTTCTCCCCTTGACTAATTCACAAGTTCACAAGACAGCATCAAAGTCAACCATACATTCGCTTACTCAATCCCTTCCAGAATCCCCATCAGCAAGGCTTTTTCACCTTAAAGACAATTTCCTTCAACAGGCACATGGAAGGTTGATCGATGTCACTAATCATTAGGGAAATGTGAAAATCAAAACCACAGTGCGATACCACGTCTCGCCCATCAGAGTGGCCACTAATAGTTAAAGCAAATCACAAATGGTGGTGAGGATGCAGAGAAATTGGAACCCCTGTGCACTATTGGTGGGGATATAAAATGGTGGGAAACGATACGGTGGCTCTTCAAACAATTAAGACTAGAATTACCATATCATACAACGATCCCACTTCTGGGTGCAAACTCAAAAGAACTGAAAGCAGCAGCTCAAAGAGATATTTGCACACTCACGTTCCTAACAGCAGTATTCGCAATAACCAAAAAGTGGACGCATCCCAAGTGTTCATTGATGTGGAACAGAAGAGAGAGCCCAGACATAAACCCACAGACCTATGGCCAATTAAACTTCGACAAAGGAGGCAAGAATATACAATGGAGAAAAGACAGTCTCTTCAGCAAGTGGTGTTGGGAAAACTCGACAGCCGCACGTAAATCAATGAAGTTAGAACACTTCCTCACCCCATACACAAAAATAAACTCAAAATGGCTTAAAGACTTAAATATAAGACAAGGCACGATAAACCTCCTAGAAGAAAACATAGGCTAAACATTGTCTGACATAAATCTTAGCGATGTTCTCCTAGGGCAGTCTACTCAGGCAATAGAAACAAAAGCAAAATTAACATATGGGGCTTAATTAAACTTATAAGCTTTTGCACAGCAAAGGGAACCATAAGCAAAACAAAATGACAACCTATGGAACGGGAGAAAATATTTGCAAATGATGCGATTGACAAAGGCTTAATTTCCAGAATGTATAAACAGGTCATACAACTTGATAACAAAAAAACAAACAACCCCATCCAAAAATGGGCAGAAGACCTAAACAAGCAATTCTCCAATGAAGACATACAAATGGCCAATAGGCACATGAAAATATGCTCAATATTGTTAATTACCAGAGAAATGCAAATCAAAACTACAGTGAGGTATCCCCTCACACCAGGCAGAATGTCCCGTCATTCAAAAGTCCACGAACAATAAATGCTGGAGATTGTGTGGAGAAAAGTGAATCCTTCTACACTGTTGGTGGGAATGTAGTTTGGTGCAGACATTATGGAAAACAGTATGAAGATTCCTCAGGAAACTAAAAGTAGACTTACCAAGTGTTCATTGGTGGATGAATGGATAAATAAAATGTGGTGTACCCAAATTACGATGGAATATTCTTCAGCCTTAAAAAGGAAAGAAATTCTGACACTTACTACAACATGGATGAACCTTGAAGAAATTATGCTAAGTGAAATAAGTTGGTCACAAAAGGATAAATACCGCATGATTCCACTTGAATTAGTCAAACTCAGAAAGAGATAGTAGAATGGTGGGTGCCAGGTTGGGGGTCGGGGTGGAGAGGGAAATGGGGAATTACTTCATGGGTACAGAGTTCCAGTTGTGCAAAATGAAAAACTTCTGCAGACTGTTTGCACCAGTATATATGTTGAGAATACGTGAACATACTTAACAGTCCTGAACTGTACACTTAAAAATGGTTAAGATGATCAATTTCATATTATGTGTACTTAACCATCAAAAAAACTAAAAATAAATCTCCTCTGTCTCATAAATGTCAACATAGTTATCTGCCAGAGCCCCTGAGAAGTTATGTTGCACACAGTTAATGTTTACTCTCTCTAGTTAATGTTTTAAATCATGATGACTAGCACATCATGCTGATTTCTCCAAAGCTTGTAGCCACTTTATGATCCCAGGTACAGAGCAGCCTTGAAATGAGAAAAGCACGATGATGGTGAAGAGATGTGTGGTTGCCGGGTTACGGTTGAGGGAGAGTCTCTTAGAGGTGATGGAGGAGTTCTGTATTCTGATTGTGGGATGGCTACACGAAAATATACATATGATGAAATATCAATACCCTCCCCTATAAAAAAATCAGCACATGTTAAAACAGGCAAAATCCAAATTAGGTCTGTAGTTTAGTTAATAGCCCTGTATTAACGTCAATTTCTTGGTTTTGATCATTGTACTTGGGTTATGTCAGTGTTATCTTTGGGGTAAATGGTGTCAGGGACGAGGAAAGTCTATATTGTTTCTGCAACTTGCTCCTGAATCTAAAATTATTCAAAATAAAGACTTTTTAAAATCATTTTTAATTACTTTCTTATTCCCTATTTTTTTATTTTTATTTATTTTTTTTTGAGGGTGGGATAATTAGGTTTATTTATTTCCTTATTTATTTTAATGGAGGTACTGGGGATTGCAGACAGGACCTCGTGCATGCTAAGCACGCACTCTAACACTGAGCTATATCTCCTTACTAAAGAGACCTTTTAAAAAAATATGTATCCAGTATTTGGAGAATGAGTGATTTTTTTGTAGATCTCTGGAGATAGAACCCACTTTGTAAGGTGTAAGTTGTAGTCGGACCTCTGTGCACAGGAATCAGCATGAAAACAAAGCTTTTCTGCACCTTATGCTGGGTGCCCCAGATTCACCACGCTCTTGTATCTCTTCCAGCTACGGGGCTTCTCCCAAAAGTTTGTTCCACCTTCTGTGTCATCATCATCATCAGCTGGGAGAGCTCACGGCCCTCCTGGGCTGCAGTAACCCCCATGTGCTGGCCACAGTGCCCCACATCATCTCATCCTGCATGACCCTCATTGCCTCCATTTTACAGATGAGGTCACTGAGGCTTGGAGACAGCAAGGGACTTGCCACAACCCCACAGATAGCGGGTGGTACAGGGTCCTGGATTCAAGGTTAGATCTGGTGACGGCCCCAGCTGGCCTCCTGTGCCCCACTACCGGCTCCTTCAAGCTGCCACCTGCAGACTGGCCTCTGGCAGCAGGTGCGAGGCAAGCCAATGGGGACAGGGTGCTAATTCAAGGTTGAGGGCAGAGCAGCTGTTCTCTGAGTCCGGGTGGCCTGGGGCCACTCTGTTCTTCTGTTCTCCGGTAGATAAAGTGCTCCACTTAGGAGCAGCTCTCTCCCGGCTGCGGGGCCATTAGCTCACTGACTCCTGGAAAAACCATTTGGCCAGCGCTGACAGATGTGGCCATTACACAATCACTTAGCCCCTCTCACTGCCCTGTCCAGACCTCAGGAGGGGGACGGGCCTCGAGGAGGGAAAAGCCCAGGGGAGGGTCCACCCGATTCACTTCCCGGCCACCCGCCTGCCTTCTGCCCTTAGGCTGCATTTTGCCCAGGCCCAAGTTGCTATAGCAGGAGGCAGCTTCAGGCAGTGCAGTTTCAATGTGCTGCCAATGACCTTGTTACCCTGAGAGCTCTTCACACGCTGCCTTCACATGCATCATCTCCCTTGGTCCTCACAACAACGCTATGAAGTCAAAATGAGGGTAATTACTTCCACTGTACAGTTAAGAAATGCGGCACAGAAAGGTTAAATAGCTTGCCCAAGGTCGCCCAGCTAATAGAAGGGCTTCTGATTCCCAGACCCGGGGTGCTTCACCTGACTCACGCTGCCGTGATCATGATGTTACCATGTGTGGGGAACCCAAACGGCCTCAGAGCAGGCTCTCCGGAGCCAAGGGTAGGGAAAGGGCTGCTTCTGTCTGCCAAGTCGGGGATCAAGGCAGCCGGTCTGCCACCTTGCCCCCTAGCAGCACTGCCCCATTGGCAGAACCCAGGGGCCCTTGCCCTGGAGGGCCCCCAGCCTCGGTCATTTCATCCGACACCTCCCACGATCTCCGGACCCTCTTCTCATGCTGGCTGAGTGCTCTCCCGCCCGTGTGCCCCAGGCAAGGCTTCGCAGCCACGCGACAGCTGGCAAACCTCCTCTCCCCACCAGCGCACAGGCGTCTCAGCACAGAGCTTGCTGTGACATTTGGGGCACCCAGCTGATCCAGGCCAGGGCCCCGCAGCCACAGGCCCAGCTCTGCGCGACCGTGTGCCGGGGTCCCTGCCCCTGAACTGCAGCCAAGACTCACCCAGCAGAGTCAGGGGAACCAGGGAGGAAGCCAGTGGGAGGGGGCGGTGCCCACACGCTAAGGAAGAACACTAAAGAGCAATGGCCCATCTCCTGCCCAGAGCCAGGCTTGGATAAGGAGCAGTTTTGCCCAGCAGGGGCGGCCCATCCTGCTCAGAGGCCTCGGAGCAGATGGCAGAAGCAGCAGCAAAGGAAGATTCAACCCCGTGGGCCGGCCGCCTGGGACCTGTCCAACAGAGCGCAAAGAGAACACCCAAGATGCTCCTAGGGTACCAGAGGATACTGCTCTCCACCAAGATGCCTTGCTTTACCTTGAGGTGACGCAGAAAGATGTGGCTTAAAAGTTCACGTCCAGGCAGGGGTGGACCTCCTTCTCTAAAATGTCCTTCCTGGTGGGTTAGGGGGTAGACCCTGGCTTATCCAAGCCCATCACCCTGCCTCCGCTGTGGGACTCAGGGAGCACATGGGCCTGGCCTGGCAAGGAGAGCAGCTCGGGCTGGAGGAGAAGACACTGGGACGGGAAGAATGCAGACCCCTGGGGCTTGGCCCCCCAGAGCTGAGCTCACCATCCACTTGGACAGCCATCAGTGGTGCTGGGGCCCTGGGGGTCCAAATTCTGAATCAAGAGCTTTATTGTCATGCGAGATGGGGGTGGAGTCTAGACTTGGACAGGCACCGAGGATGGCTCAAGGGGACACCTGGGGTATCACACAGCCCCAGGACTCATGAATTTCCTGCGTGTGGGGCCCAGGCACATCTCCAGGTCTCATGTCTGTACACGAGCTCACAGCCAAGGTGCTTGGCCAAGTCCTGGAGGAAAACCACCAAATGAGGGGAGTCTAGAGACTGGCTGTGATCAGGAGTGGACCAGAATTGGAGCTGTTATCGCTTTCTTGAGTGAATATTATAAGTCCCTTTTAGCTTTTGTCTCTAAGGAGCATAAACAGCATCCTCGGATTTAACTTGCCTCAGCAGGCGTTGGTTTTCTCTGTCTGTGTGCTGCTCTGCCTCTGGTGTGGTACCCAGGGAGTAAGCATACTTTCTGTGACTGCCCAGATCACATGTCCCATGGTGGGGGCCAGTGCAGCCACAATTGACCACAGCTGATAGGACCAGAGGCGGACCCCCAGGCCAAGCTGGACCAAGCAGATCCACTTTCCCAGGCATCTGACAGGGGCTGTGAAACTACAGTGAACCTCTGCCTGGGGGAGTACCTGAGTGAGATGCTCTGTGAGAGATGAGGCAGAGCGGGGGAGAGCTGCACGGAGAAAGATGGAGTGCATGACCAGAGAGAAGTGGAGAGGAGGGAGGACCCCATAGCCTCTGGCCCTTGGTGCCCATCCCACTAGGGTCCCAGGACTAGGGTCCCAGGACAAGGGTCCCTGCCATCCTAAGCTCCATGTCATATCTCATATCCCTCTCATCACTTTTTAACTTAAACTGATTCCAGTGGTCCCCATTACTTGCAACTAAGACCCTCAACTAAGATATTCTCTTTTCCTCTCTCCAACCCCACCCCCAACCTGCCTC